>NC_035446.2:28501523-28827701 GCF_002127325.2 Helianthus annuus
GGACCACATCTGCAGGCATCTGCAGGAGAAGAGGTGGACCAAATGTCTGCAGTCTGCAAGGAGAAGAGGGTTTGTTTTTATATATATAAAAACCTCTTCTCACACTAAACACAATCACAACACACACAGAACATCTCTCTCTGATCTCTCTCTCCCTGCCTCCCTCTACCACCACAACCACCGTCCACCTCCACCACTTCAGCCACCACCCACCCCGTCGCAGCCACCACCACCTAACACTCACCACCACCATCTCACTTCCACATCCTCCACCGAACATCCACTGCCACCACCGTCACAGGAAACCCACCAACACCACCACCACCACCGTGAAGATGGCTCAGCTTCTCTCTCTCGTTTTTGTCGCCGCTGCCAAACGAAGAGGGGGGTTGCAGGTGACGTGGGGGGTATGGGGGGTTTCGTCGAGAGAAGAAAGGAGGTGGAGTGGTGGGGGGGCTCGCCGGACAAGAAGGGGAGCCGGCAACCGACTCCGGTCACCGAACAGAGAGAGAAATGAGGAGAAGCAAGGGGGTACGACTGGTTAGGTCTGATTAGGGTTTCCACAAGAGGGAGAAGAGGGAAAGACAGGGGCGGACCTAGTGTTATGTGAGCCGTAGCACGGGATGCCCCTCAACTTTGTTGGCGTAGTGTAATCTTTTATTTCATATCCGTTTTTTCTTGTGGTGATATCCCTAATCACATGTTAGGATACCCCTAAATGTAGGAGAGGATAAGATGAAATGAAGTTTTAGAAAATTTTTGGTTACATAAAGTTGCAGGTTATAGCACACTTTCTTGAAGAAGGAAGAAGATGAACTCATATTAATATTTATATAATATTATTAGCATTGGGATAATAAATGAAAATAAATACTAAATTTGGAAAAGTCAAAAGTCAGGTTTCAAAATCTCCAATTTTTTTTTGAACGGCGTACGGTTAAGATATCGCTAACCGGGTTAGTAGTTAGTATGTTAGTATCATCAAGTTAGTATAAAACCCCCTTGCCTGGACTTGAACCCAGGACCTCCAAGAGAAGCAAAGCTTCCCACCTCCCCCTTAACCACTAGGCCAAGATATCATTGGTTCAAAATCTCCAATTAATGTTCAACTTTTTATTCAATTTATTGTAAACATTACTTAATTGTTTTTTTTTTGTTTATTTATCATTTTATGGTTTTACCAGCATAAAAGATTACTTAAAAAATGATCTGCACCACCACTTTTTATAAATTGTAGGGTGGTTATTTTTTAAACTAATAAAAAGGTTAAAAGTGAAAATAATACTTGAAGAAGATTAAAATAGTTCTTTTTAAATACATAATATAATACTTGAAAAAATGATTAAAATAATTCTTTTTAAATACATGATTTAATAAATTATCTTTTTTCTTTAAATGTAAAGAAATATTATATGAACATGAAGAATATATAAATGTTTTCTCTATTATATGGATATATGAATAAGAAAATTTTTAAACTCCAGTCATAAAATTAAAGATAAAGATCTTAGATACGATTTGTAATATTATTTATTATAAACTAAATATTATTTATAAAACCTGTAAATAACATTTAAGTTTTATAAAAAATATTTGATAACGTTCTCGTGTGTGTGGTACACGCATTAATAAAAAAATGATAATCAACATATGCTTTAAATTATAAACAGAAGAATTTAAGAGCCTATTTTTACTAGCTGCATAGGGCCCTTGAATTTTCAGGGACGGGTCAAGTAAATTTTTTTGGGACACCCCTAGGTAGCGTTTGGTACGGAGGAATGGAAGGTGGAATGGAATGGATCATTCTGATGGAATGAAAAAAAAACATGTTTGGTTATAATGTGGTAATGGAATGGAGCATTCCAAAGGAATATAACTCCTTCCAAATATAATAATTTCCATTCCTTGGTATGTAGGTGTTTTTTTCCATTCCTTCAAGGAATGGAAAGAAATATGTTCTTCTTCTTATTATTATTATTATTATTATTATTATTATTATTATTATTATTATTATTATTATTATTATATTTTTATTTGTATTTATATTTATATTTATCAATATTCATACTAATATTAATATATATCAAAAATCTATTATTAATTTTTTATCATTAATATATTATTATTATTATTATTATTATTATTATTATTATTATTATTATTATTATTATTATTATTGAGGCAATTATATTTTTGTCGTTTTTAATACAGTTGTGTTTCGTTATTTCATCTTTTTTGTTTATCAAATTGTACAAAGTAATGATTCATTCTATTCACGTATGAGTAACCAAACATCACAATGGAATGGAATGATCCATTTCATTTTGTTGTCCATTCCATTACCACGTTCATTCCATTCTCTCATCTATTCCATTACCCCATACCAAACAGACCCCTAAATTTTTCTTCTGGTTCCGCCACTAGAGAAAGATCTGGTGTGGTGGCGGAGCAGGGGTGGGCGGCGGATGAGGTGGTGTCGGGAGTGGAGGTGGTGGCAGATGAGGTGGTGTCGGGGGTGGAGGTGGTGGCGGAGCAGGGGTGGGCGGCGGATGAAGTGATGCAGGTCTGTGTTTTGGCAGAGAGAAGAAGTTGGAAGAGGTTGGGACATGTCTGCTTGGGGAAGAGGTGGGGAAGACCTTTTTGGTGAGAAGTGCTTCCGGAAAACAAACAAGCTGCAGACATCAAACGTCTGCGCGCGTCTGCGCGACGCAGACATAAGTGGCCAGAAGCACTTCTGGCCAAAAAACAAACACCACCTTAGTGTTTCTTCAATTGCTTTGACGAATATTTTGGACAATGACTATCTTACAGATCCAAGAAAACGATAAGCAAATCGATCAAGCCAGGTAGGTTGGCCATACTAGCCCCTTTAATGGTTTGACGGTTTGAAGTTTTTCATTTTCTTTTTCCATGTTGTAATTTAGATCACAATACATGAAATGATTGATACGGTTTATAAACATTGTTGCTATGTTCACACATCAACAACGACCTTGTTAGAAAAAAGGCATTTTGACTTTGAGTGTTTAGGAAGACTAAAGATGGGTCTATTATTTTACGATTTTGTAATACATGATTTATATTGAGCCGTATTGTATTCTAAGTTAAGATTGCTTTCACATTTATGATTCAAGTTTGAACTTAAAACGGCTTGTTAAAAGCTCGAGTTTGCTCGTTTAATTTAAGAAATATATATTATTAGTTTTTTTTTTTAATTTTGCATTTTTACACATTGGTGTATATATATATATATATATATATATATATATATATATATATATATATATATATATATATAGAGAGAGAGAGAGAGAGAGAGAGAGAGAAACGAGATCAGGAGAAAACGCCTTAAAGTGTGAAAACCGTGAGAACGGATCCTGGCCCAATACATGGCAGGGGGCACTAAATTATATGCAGGGGTATGATTGTCATTGTGCACATTCCCCTCCTTATTTCGCGTTACAAATATGTTTCAAATAAAACTTCAAAAATTTCATTATTAGCAGATACCTCCTTTCCAAGCTTTCTTCTATGGCGTCTAACGTGGATTCCGTTCGACAAAGTAATATTTGCTGACATTTTCATATTTTGTTCCAGCAAATCATGCAAACATGTACAACAGATATGGCGTGTTATTCTTTATGCTTGTTTCATTGTCGGATTTTTTTTTCAAATTAATATTTCACAATGTGTTGTATGTTTTCAATGGCGTTCTTTATGTATCCAATTTTTTCGCATTTTCATTGGTTGTTTAACAATTAGTAAGAACTCATAACTGGAGTTTTCATTATTAATGTTAATTGTCATTTGTGATGTAATATATTTCTTATGTTTTACGATCATTGACGTTTTATACCTGATTAGTTTTGAATATTATTGAGTAATTTTTGTAAACATCGGTTATTACTATTTGTTAATTTGTAAACATCAGTTTTATTAACTACGGCGTTTTCATTATCATGTTATATTTGTGAATTATTCATATTGTTAATTATTCTTAATTATTAATCTCATGGCGTTTTGATTATCACATTTCATTAATATTGTTAATTCATCACATTTGTTAATTAATCAACTAATGGTGTTTTCATTATGGCGTTTTTATTATGCCGTTTTCAGTTATATGTTTATTATGTCTTGTTTATTATTCAAGTAATGGCGTTTTCATCGATAATGTTATAAGGAGACAATTTCTATTTTAATGGCGTTTTTCTGAAATTGTTTCTCACTGTGTTTTCTCAGACGAAGGTGTTTCTTCGAATGAAAGGTTTTGCCCCAAAACAGGTTTACCATTTATCATTCCTAGCGTTAGTGAAGAGATAAAGCCCAAAATGGACATGTTATTCACAAGCCTCAATGATTGTTATTCAACGTATGTTACGTATGCCAAGGCTTGTGGTTTTTCAGTCAGGAAAGGGACTGAAAAGATAAACGTCAAAGGTAAAAGACATATTAAGTATTACATGTGTACGAGAGCTTGGGTATATAAGGACAAAAAGGTTGATACGTTGGACCCCAATCAAAAGGAACGATTGTGCAATCCAACTTTTCAAAGAGGACTGATTGTGGTGCACTGTTATGTGTAATTTTTGAGGCTAGATCATGGAAGGTCTATAAGTTTGTTGAGGAGCATAACCATGATCTTGTTGAACGTCCTGATAAGCATTTTCTTCTAACTGAATGACACCTCACTCAGCTCTAGAAGCATGTTATACACAACATGTCTAAGTTGAATTTGGGTCCAGTTAAGGCGTTTAATGTTATGAAGACTTGTTTTGGCGGTTTTGAAGACGTGGGTGCAAGTAAAGTTGAATTTAAGAACTACAAGAGGCAAATTAATTTGTTTATAGGGGAATACGACGTTGAGATGGTTGTGAGACATTTGGATGAAAAAAAAAAACCAGTCCCAGCCTAATTTCTCGTACGATTACTTCACAGACGAAGAGAATCGTTTGAAGGGACTTTTTTGGTGTGACGATCAAGCCAAACGTAATTATCACGTGTTTGGTGATGTGATTTCGGTTGACGCCACGTATCGTTCGAACAAGTAATATTTATAATTCTATTTTCTGTTCTTTTGGCGTTTTCACTGTTTACATGCATGGGTGTTTTGTTATCATTTCATTTTCTCAATAGCATTTTCATATGCAGATACTCTATGGTGTTTGCACCATTCACTGGTATAGACAATCACCCCTGCAATGTTACATTTGGTGCTGCATTATTGGCGTCAGAAACTGCTGATACATATATATGGTTGTTGAGAGTTTTTCTAAAAGTTGTTGGTTCTCAACCAAAAGTTGTTGTCACTAACCAAGATCCAACAATGAAGAAGGCTATCTCTGCTATATTTGTTGAAACGAGGCATCGGTATGCATGTGGCACGTGATGCATAACTTTCTCTGAAGGTTGATTTTCTTATTTTTATGTTTGTCGTTTAAGATATACGGCGTTTTAAAATATACGGTGTTTTGTACTTCGTTACTGTTTTTCATATAAGTTTATTTACGTCTAATATATATGTTTTTTGCATGTCGTTTTCGTGTTATACATAGGTTGGTGTTAGGCTATGTAATTCCTCCAATTTCAAAGAACGTATTTGTGGTGTTGCGTGGATGGATATTCTTACACCTGAAGAGTTTGAATCAGGATGGGAAGAGGTTATCGGAGAGTTCAATTTAGCAGATAATGACTGGCTCTCTGATATTTTTGAACTCAGGGAATCTTGGATCCCTTCATTGTCACACCCCGACCACGAAGAACATACAAAATGTGACGGAAACGTCGGGGAGTGTTGTAACATAATTTATTGTTTCATTGGCAAATGAAGTTTCGTTTTATTAATCAAACATGAAAGTTTACATTGTTTAAACAAGAACCAAAGTGTACATAACATAAATTAACTAGTTCTTGTCTCGTTTTAAGTCACTAAGGCACAAGTCCGCCTAAGTATGTCTTGATAAGTCCTATGCATCATCTCCTGAAAACACATGTGAAAATAGGTACGTCAGCATAAAAATGCCTGTGAGATACATAGGTTTTGTGAAAACAGAATTCATGACTTCTGTTTGAGAAAATGTTTAGTCATGAACCTTGTAATTTGCTTTGTCTTGTAAATCATTGAAAAACGGTAAGATCAGATGATATGTATAAATAAGAGAATAATGTATGGTTAAATGAACAACCATGTAAAATGAGTTGAATATGATAAGTTGTTTGTAAGTCAATGTCTTGTGAAAAGTATGTTATTTGTATAAAATGTTATATGTCTCAAACTGAAATGATTCAAATAACGCTACGATATGTAATACCATACAAACACTTATATATAGGAAGTACCAGCGGCGTATCCACCATGCTTGTATCGTATTACACACGCCTCGTTACTTAGATCACTCACTCAAACCAAACCATCAAGATGTAATGTTTAATGATTGTAGAAATGTTTATGTATAGTCAATTGTCTATTGTCAATTGTAAATCATGTCAACAGATACAACTGGTTCACACGGTTCAATAGTTACAAACGGTTCATAAAATCAAAGGGTTAAGATGGTTCACATAGTCAAATGGTTACAACGGTTCAAAATGTAGTATAATGTGTTCATATGCTAGATGAGCATATGCAACAGAAATGTAATGTAAAACAATGTACTAAGTATGCACACAATGGGCGTACGTAGCATGAAATGTATTGTAAAGTGATGTACTAAGTATGCACACAACGGGCATACGTAGCATGAGATGTATTGTAAAGTGATGTACTAAGTATGCACACAATGGGCGTACATACCATGAAATGTATTGTAGAGTGATGTACTAAGTATGCACACAATGGGCATACATAGCATAAAATGTAATGTAAAACAATGTACTAAGTATGCACACAATGGGCATACATAGCATGAAATGTAATGTAAAACAATGTACTATAATGTACTAACGAACATAGCAGGTATATGATGTGAAAACATGGAAAGCATGAAAGTAACAAGTAGGCACATGTGTTTCACCCCAAAACAGTTTGGAAAACAGTAAAAGAGGGGTTCAATGTACTCACCTGAGATTGCTTTGAAGTTCTTGTATAACAACCAAATACTGCTAGAGATCACGGAATATCAAACGGCACCTAATAGGTAGCTATATTAATATACCGGACCAAAATCGGAAGGATCGGATAGTATGCGGGTTCGTAAACCAAACGAGTATGGAGACTCGTGTAATATGGTTTAACAAAGCCTACATACTAAAATGAAACCTAACCTAAGTGCTTGCGGCCCATTACGACCCGTTTAGGTAGCTTATGCTACTTTAACGCGTCGTTCGCGTAAAACGCGTTTGGAACGCCTAACGTCGTGACCATAAGGTATAACCTCGGAAGGTTATTCCCTATACAACTATGGTCACCTAAAGTGTTTGGTCGGATCCTAAAGATCGACCAAATGGGTCGGGTTCGAAAGTATAAGCGATTGTTTAGATCGCTTACATTACGACCCTAAATAAACACTAAACTAAAAGTGACAAGCTAAGCATGTTAGAACATGCTTAACTAAGTTTAGAAAACAGGTTTGGTATCAAAACAAATGGTTTTGATACTCACGAGTAGTTTGGTTACAAAATACACAAGAATGCGCATTTTGGCCGAAACTACGACTCGTCACTGAGCCTAGATAACGTGGTGATCAGTAGGTATAGTCGCTACGGACTATAACCATCGTGATCACGCTCACGTTATGAAGTTCCAACGAACTTCGTGTTAACCATAAGCTGGTCAACGCGGAAAGTCAAACAAAGTTTGACTTTAGCACTAGAAAGCGATTAAAAGAGCGAAAGAACACTTACGAGGGTCCCCGAAAGCTAAACTTGATCCAGGAGCTCAGGTATGAAGCAATAGCATCAACTTAGAGCTCTTTGATCAGTTTTGTGGGTTTTAACACAAATGGGGGGGGTATTTATAGGAAAAACAAAACCGTTAGGATCATTCTTGAATTTCGTGCCATGATCTCAATCGTACACTTGTCAAGATGTTGTGGTAGCTTATTATGACCTTAACCCCAAAGATGGTGAAGGGGCATTGCCCTTTGGAGTGATTGAAAGGCCAAAATCAGCAAAAAAACGAATTTCTGCATCTGCAGGGCTCACGCGGCCCGCGTCAGCATACAGGCAAAACTCAGGCGGGCCGCCTGGCCATGTCTGATCAGCACAAAGTTTCAGAAATGACAGTTTTAGTCCCTGTTGCATATTCAAGCCATTTCCGACACTTCTAAGGCACGTAAAGCCAACTTTAAGGCCCTAAAATGATGCCTAAACATTGTGGACATGAAACATGCTCAAAAATATGTCGGATGTCAGTTCGTTTGGTCGTACGAATGCGATGTTCTCTTAATTACGACGGAATGCGCATAAGCGTGAAAGACGATCCAAATAACGCGACGAATGGATTTTTCTCATGCCAAACACCAGGGCATAATATTAGAATGCTTACACAAATTTTTGGATGTCCGGATGTATTCAGAACGTAAGTTATGCGCGAAAGTGCAAACTTGTGCACTTTTTGACACTTTTAGTCCCTGAATGATCCAAAAGTTTATTTTAGCACACCGAACACCTCAAAGACAATTTCTAAGCTATGGAGAGGATATTTATGGTATGTTTAACTTATGGTCATGTTGCGAAATGTCTGTTACAGTTCAAATTGGCATACTTTCGCAGTTTGTCAAATTTAGTCCCTGTAGGCGAATTAACTTGTTTTTGCCATACCAAGGCCTTCAAAACTTATTTCTAAGTTATGTAAAGGTTATTTAAGGTATGTTAAGTATATGTTGATGTTCCGGAGTATTTTTCGCATTTAAACTGAGTACGTTTACGCACCAGTTTGCGTATAATTCTCCAGAAAGCGATATACAGTTTGAAATTGAACAAGAATTGATATGTGCAAAAGATACACATATTTATACAAGATCCCAAGTATGAAATACAATATTTCATCGGCTTGGTATTTGTTTGATGGTCGTGGTGACACAGGTGTCACAGTCTCCCCTACTTTTGGAAATTTCGTCCCAAAATTTATTCGTAGGAGTCTATTAGTGACTTTGCCAAATACCCACCAGCGATATGCAAGGCAATATCCTGTCATTTGCTTGACGGTCGTTCTTCAGAAACGAAAATGAACAGACGGAGTCATTTTCCTCAACGAGTATTCTTCAGAAATGGAAATGATGGAATAAGCAAACGGATGTTCATTTGCTCAACGGACAAATCTTCATAAACGAAAAATGAACAGACGGAGTCATTTTCAATGGTTACTTCATCAGAAATGGAAATGAAGGATTACACAACGGATATTGATTTCCTCAACGGATAAATCTTCAGAAACGAAAATGCACTAACGGAGTCATTTTCAACGGTTGCTTCATTAGAGTTGGAAATGAAGGATTACACAACGGATATTCATTTCCTCAACGGGTAAATCTTCAGAAACGAAAATGAACTAACGGAGTCATTTTCAACGGTTGCTTCATCAGAGTTGGAAATGAAAGATTACACAACGGATATTCATTTCCCCAACGGATAAATCGTCAGAAACGAAAATGAACTAACGGAGTCATTTTCAATGGTTGCTTCATCAGAGTTGGAAATGAAGGATTATACAACGGATATTTATTTCCTCAACGGATAAATCTTCAAAAACAAAAATGAACTAACAGAGTCATTTTCAACGGTTGCTTTATCAGAGTTGGAAATGGATAGAGTCAATTCTATACACATGACAGAACTTGCTGTGATTTCTGTGCACTAAATTCCATAATTATGTATGCATCCATAATTACGTAATCCCTTGCACAGTCCACACAGTTTGTTTTGTAATGTTTTGGGGAAGGATATCAAACTTGTGATGAGGGTGACTAGACTTCCATCGGTTCCTTTTAATTAGATCGACAGGGGATCTTCTTAGTTAGGCCACCAAGGAGTCCTTTAAGCTATATCATCACATGATATCCCTAGCCAGATTTTTGGATCAATCTGTTTAACTAGACCACTCAAGGGGTCTAATTATGAAGTAGTACTTTATAATCCAAGGGACTTAACTATAACGTAGAAGTCCATTGAGGATTTTTATGTAGTACCTTTGGGTATCCTACTATGAATCCTTTATATGAATGATATGGAAGATTCTACAAGGATTTGGGTAACATAATTTGGATCACACAACAACACATAAGGGAACACATAAGCACAAAGTCACATAATTGTTTAACTTGATTATAATTTGTTATTAACTTGTTATCAATTGAATACGGATATGGAAACCAGTCGACGGGCCTCAATGTCCACTGGGATCTATCCGAGAAGATAGGAAGATCTCCCAAAATTCGATTTTTCATTACAAGGAATCACCACATTCGAATTAAGGTATACAATAATTAAGGACTTACGGGAAATCCTTAGGTACCCTATTAAGGATTTATAGTGGTACTTTGGGTATTCGTCATGTGTTGTAACTTGCGCCTTGTACTTCGTTTTTCTTAGAAGAAACGGGTACTTAGGAATTTTGTGGAAGACGCAAGAGATCATAGAATGGGAGAATTTTGGGGGTAGTTTGTTCTTCAAGGAATATGGTTCCTTGATTGTCGGTATTGTAAGGGATATGTCGTTTATACATGCAACCACAGAAATACATTGCAATGTAAATAAAAGATTTATTTATAAACAACGATAACAACTGTTTCTTGGACCTTGACAACAAAAGAAAATAATACATAAGATGTGATTATTTCTAAACGATGTTGTCTTCTAGTCAGTCAGATGCTCATCCCTGTGCTGAATTTGCATTAGCAAGCTTTGGGCAATTTCCACGGAAATGACCCATCTCGCCACAGTTGAAACAAGAGCCTGGTAGAAAACGACCTTGAGCAGGATTGTTGCCACACTACAAGAAAATGAAGCTAATGCAACCCTCGTAAAATGTTGCAATAGGCCTTGAAAAAGTTGCATTAGGCCTAACGCAACCTTTTATTGGGAGCTGCATTAGAAGCAGTTGCATTAGACTTAAAGTAACCTTTTTAATGCCTAATGCAACTTTTTTTGTAAGTGTTGCATTTATTATTCAAATGCAACTTTTTAATATGCAACCTTTTTACATTATAATGTAACTTTTTTACTTTAAAATGCAACTTTTTCTACACGTAAATGCAACCTTTATTATGGTTTAGTTATAAAAATGCAACTTTTTTCAAGACTTAATGCAACCATTATTCTTTGTTCTAATAGAAAAAATGCAACTTTTTTTATAGCAAATGCAACATTTTTACGATTTCCGATTACAGAAATGCAAAAATAAAAAAGCACACAAATACAAACTATATAAAATATTAATAAAAACTCACTAATTATATATAAAATCACATCACATAAATACATAAAACGAGTCAATTTTACCAAATGCTTTATCATATACATAAAAGAAAGTGTATGTAGAACTTTCAGTTAACATAATCACACAGTTAAAGCATATGATTTCTTTTCCTCTTGGGTTGCAGAATGATCTAGTTTTGGATAGAGGCATGTTTCATTTGGACTTGGCTGAACAGGAACACGTTCTTATATTTCACAACTTCTTCCTCGAGGCGTGACCGTTCACATTATCTTTCCCAAATAAGCATCTGACCTTCTTATATTTCACATTATGTTTCATTTGGACTTGGCTGAACAGGAACATGTTCATCCACAACTTCTTCCTCGAGGCGTGACCGTTCACATTATCTTTCCCAAATAAGCATCTGACCTCCTTATATTTCCCAGTTAAGCATCCAGCTACTAGAACATTAACCCCTTCCAGTTGTGAATCTGTGGCTTTTAATCTATGCCTTAAAATTTTTATAAATTAAAGGACTGAATCTTCTCATCAATTGCCTGGTCAAATCAATAAGACAAAAAAAGTCTTTCAATCTTTGGTTCTAATGTCTTATATCTTTATAGCATCATAGTTCTAGGATCTATACTTTGGATTACAAAATCTCGGTAATAAATATTTATTATAGATGATGATTTTGTTAGATATTATATTTTTTATTTTGTTGAACCGTAGTTTACCTAAATATTGATTCAAGAAAGGATTGCATGCTTAGGAACTCATTTTACTGCTAGTCTCCTAGAGCTATGTTGGGGAACAAACAAATTGAACCAAAATAATTAGAAAATATAAAGCATCATAAAAAGTTATCCTAATGTATAATCTTTAACCAAATACTTCTTAAATATAAACATGACTCAACCTTAGCTCCACATGGATTTTTGACAATCGTTAGTGTCCAGCTTCAAGGAATAAATCCGAAACCTAAGTTCACAAAACAAAAGAAAACATAGTCAAGAGATTAACAAAAAAAAAACATAAATAAAACCTACAACCATAAAACAAACAGTGATTTTAAATTACCCAGGTGTCACGAGTCGAGCAAAAGGAGGCTGAATAGAAGCCACGCTATCACACTAAATCTGAAACCTAAGCAATCCTCACTGCCGATTGAAAGCATTACAAAAAAAGAAGCATAAACATTATCATAAAGCTTAACAAACCCCATTCTTTTCTTATATGCATAAGTGATCATGAACTTCACGACACCAACCTCCAAATGAAAAATTAAAGTTAGAAACAAAACATAAATGCATATAGCTCACGTCAAAGTCAATGTAGAAGTATCCTCACAAACATTTTTCCCCAAAATATAAGCATGTAGTTTAGGAAACTTATTAGTGCATTCACAGTAGAATCTCCGCCTTCATCTCTATAACTTAACTAAATATTGCCTTTCTCTAAATTTAGGTCTAAATTTTGTTTAATCTATCACATCTCTTTCTCCATCTCTATCTTACTCATAAACATTTATTTTATTTTTTATCTTTCTTATATACTCACAAACATTTATGGGGATGCAAAATAAATATAATATCCAAAATTTTAAGAAGTAGAAAAAGATGAAGACTCAAATGTAAATGCTATTACAGTACACAAAATGTAGCATACCTGGTTTATGCTAAGAGCTTGTCCAAGCTGGCAGTCAAAACAAAGGTAAATGATTGGTTTGAGTTAAATAGATATATCTGCATTGCAAACCATGTAATTCAACATAGTGAAAGGAAATTGTAAAAATGATAACTAATATAAAATAGGACTTACCTTGATATGAACAAGAACCCAGCTAGATAAGGGTATCACAAACTTCATCAATTAGAATTAAGTTATAACCGCATTCTGCATATATAAAGAACTCAATCAATTAAGCACAAAAAGTGAATATATTAACCATATTATATAGATCCTAGCAAAGTCCATAAACTCTTTTATTAATGGCAACACTTACATGCTCCTAAATTACATCAAATAAATTCTAATCTACCCCTTCTTGGGATTGAACCCAAGACCTCCCACTAAGACCATGCTTAGTGGTTTAGTGAATAATGCCCCTACCATTGGGCGTTTTTCGCCATGTGGCAGTCCAATCAGCAAGGGGGCATTATTGGGCGTTTTTACAAAAAGGGTGTAGTGGAATAATGCCCAATAATGCCCCGTCAATCATTACAAATCACAAATCACAGCCTCATCAATTAATCATGTTTGTGTGTCAAAGTGCTAGGCATTTACATGAGATCTAAAAGTGAATACGATGGCACACAATTAGGTTTACTGTAACTAAAATCAGCAAGATAATCAATTAGTAAGACTAAATGGGGCAAAGAAGAAGTTACCAAACGCCTAGGGGAGTAAATGATTCATAGATACCTGTAATAGTATAAATAAGATGCATCGGTGACTATGACTGTGGTTGTAGATCTGCATCGGTGCGTTGGCATGGACGCAATAGTGCTTTCTTCCTTTGGGACTTGGGTTATCGTTTGGTTTAGGGTTTTCAAAGACCTAGAAATTTTGAAATAGAGGGAAAACCAAAAATGAGCAGGCCGGGATATTTTTTTATCTTTTAATGCTTGGGAAAAAGAAGTTAGATTGTTTTATAGAAGACAAATGAAATAAAATAATTTATAGGATATGGTGTTTTATAGAAGACAAATGAAATAAAATAATTTATAGGATATGGTGTTTTAAAACTAAATTTTGATTATTTATAATAGTATTCTTTTCATATTATTATAGTCACGTATCATTTATCAAATATTAAAACTAAATTTTGATTATTTATAATAATATTCTTTTCATATTATTATAGTCACGTGTACGTATATAAATCCAATCTCTAAAACTACACAGTGTGGCCGTAGAGGAGCGGCGTTTATGCTCTTACACGCCACACACATCACATCGTCCCACCGCGTTATAAAAGGCGTTGTGTCATTTTATATTTTCATGCCTCTCCACACCGTGTGGTCTAATCGAGACTTTGAGGTTAAGGAGTCATGGGTCCCACCACCACTCATTAAATTTCATTTTATATTTTAATGTTATGTTTTCATTCAAAAGGAAAAGGGCAATTTTGTAATTTAACACCCACTTAACTGAGAAACTAACCTTCACTCACGTTAAGGACTATCCGAGTAATAAGGTTCTATTTAACTTTTAGCAATGCAACCTATTAAAATAAGAGTTGTATTTAAATTTTCTTAATGCAACCTTTTTAACAAAAGTTGCAAACTTTAACAAAATTCGCAACGCTTTAAAAAAAGGTTGCAATTTTTAGTAAAATTTGTAACTTTTTAATAAAAAGGTTGCAAATTCTATATAGTTTTGCAACTTTTTTATGAAAAGAGTTACATTAGATGTTCTAATGCAACCCTTATATTCAACAAAGTTGCATTACAGTCAAATGCAACTCATTTGAAAAAGGTTGCTTCTAAAAAGTTGCATTAGGCCTATTTTCTAGTAGTGCCAGCTTGGTTTGGCGTAGCTGCAGCTGGGCAGACTCTTGCTGTGTGGCCTATAAGTCCACAAGTTTGGCATTTGCGGCACTGGACATTGGCGTGATGATGGAGGCTACATTGGTTGCACAAGGGTGCTGTTCCATTATATGGTTTTCTAGCAGGGGGTTGAGCTGGTTGGTTGGGGACGGCTTGACCATTGTGAGCGACCACGGTGAAGTTCTGAGAAGCCTTTCGCTTCTTTGACTTCTTAGGGGATTCAGTCTGTTCATCCATGGTCTTTGATTCCTCGATTGGGTTCGATTTCCCGACCGGTTTCTTGTCACCTTTTCGGAAAAGTTTACCTTTCCTGATCTTTGATTCAGTCAAGGTTGCAGATAGCTCAATGGCCTGTCTAACTGTAGTAGGGTTGCTACCAGTCACAATGTCTTGTATTGAGTCAGGGAGGCCATCAATGTACTTTTCGATTGCCTTATCCAAAGGTGTAACCATATCCGGGCATAACAAACTTAACTCCTCATAACGATCCGTGTAGGCTCGATGCTCACCGCTAACTTGCTTAAGATCGTCGAACTCCGTTTCCAAGGCCCTAATCTTGTGACGAGGACATAATTCCCTCATCATCAGAGCTCGAAGCTCTTGCCATGTTTGATCCAGTGCCACATCGGCACCCTTATCTCTCATCACACCATTCCACCATGTCAAAGCTCGTTTCTCAAAGATGCTAGATGCGAATTCTACCTTTCGCTCGTTTGGACATTGAACATGTCGGAAGGTGCTCTCTAAACTCTCGAACCATTGCAGAAGTGCAGTCGCTCCTTGAGACCCAGAAAACTTTGATGGCTTAGCCAAGTTGAACGTCTTGAAGTTGCAGGGGGCATTATTGTTGTTGTTGGCTTGGTTCCATTGAGCAAAGAGGTTTGGGAATTGAGCAGCCATTTGCTGCGCAATGATCTCTGCCAGTTCGGCAGTCGCTATCTGGTTTTTGCGTCGAGGAGGCATTCTAAAAGAGAAACAAGAAAGAAAACAAATGAAATGGCATTGGGTAAGAATAGGATGTTACAATTACCGACCATAATCATGGTTGATGGTCATTTGTTTGAACCACGAAGCAAACAAACAAACCAAGGCTGAATCAAAGCAAATAGATCCTCATAGTGTATCGCGAAGACATGCTCGCCTATAAGTGGACACTCACCCCAAGAGTTCCCAGGTAAGAGTGACTGGTCCGATTATGTGGATTTGTACGAACACTCTAGCCTTAGACAGAAAACCCAGAGTACAGGCATTCACTCTTCTAGTTTGCACGTGTTCACACTATTTAGGACCCAAAACTTTGACGATAGTTTTGAAAATTCAAAGGGGTTCAAAACCTTATAATCAATCATCCTAGAACAGATGATTAGTTTTCAAAGCGGTTTTGAAATTTATGTTCTTGTTGTGGTCGTCGCCTAAGGATAGGTGACGGTATTGTTTTATGACTAAACGCAAGTAAACTCGCGTTAGGGTCCTAGGAAGGTTATAGACTAGGTCAAAGCATTACTAATAACCTAATTCCCTATAACCATTGGCTCTGATACCAACTTTTCTGTCACACCCCGACCATGAAGAACATACAAAACATGGCGGAAACGTCGGGGAGTGTTGTAACAGAATTTATTGTTTCAAATCCATGGCAAATGAAGTTTCGTTTTATTAATCAAACATGAAAGTTTACATTGTTTAAACAAGAACCAAAGTGTATATAACATAAATTAACTAGTTTTTGTCTCGTTTTAGGTCACTAAGGCACAGGTCCGCCTAAGTATGTCTTGATAAGTCCTATGCATCATCTCCTGAAAACACATGTGAAAATAGGTACGTCAGCATAAAAATGCCTGTGAGATACATAGGTTTTGTGAAAACGGAATTCATGACTTCTGTTTGAGAAAATGTTTAGTCATGAACCTTGTAATTTGCTTTGTCTTGTAAATCATTGAAAAACGGTAAGATCAGATGATATGTATAAATAAGAGAATAATGTATGGTTAAATGAACAACCATGTGAAATGAGTTGAATATGATAAGTTGTTTGTAAGTCAATGTCTTGTGAAAAGTATGTTATTTGTATAAAATGTTATATGTCTCAAACTGAAATGATTCAAATAACGCTACGATATGTAATACCATACAAACACTTATATATAGGAAGTACCAGCGGCGTATCCACCATGCTTGTATCGTATTACACACGCCTCGTTACTTAGATCACTCACTCAAACCAAACCATCAAGATGTAATGTTTAACGATTGTAGAAATGTTTATGTATAGTCAATTGTCTATTGTCAAATGTAAATCATGTCAACAGATACAACTGGTTCACACGGTTCAATAGTTACAAACGGTACATAAAATCAAAGGGTTAAGACGGTTCACATAGTCAAATGGTTACAACGGTTCAAAATGTAGTATAATGTGTTCATATGCTGGATGAGCATATGCAACAAAAATGTAATGTAAAACAATGTACTAAGTATGCACACAATGGGCGTACGTAGCATGAAATGTATTGTAAAGTGATGTACTAAGTATGCACACAACGGGCATACGTAGCATGAGATGTATTGTAAAGTGATGTACTAAGTATGCACACAATGGGCGTACATACCATGAAATGTATTGTAGAGTGATGTACTAAGTATGCACACAATGGGCATACATATCATAAAATGTAATGTAAAACAATGTACTAAGTATGCACACAATGGGCATACATAGCATGAAATGTAATGTAAAACAATGTACTATAATGTACTAACGAACATAGCAGGTATATGATGTGAAAACATGGAAAGCATGAAAGTAACAAGTAGGCACATGTGTTTCACCCCAAAACAGTTTGGAAAACAGTAAAAGAGGGGTTCAATGTACTCACCTGAGATTGCTTTGAAGTTCTTGTATAACAACCAAATACTGCTAGAGATCACGGAATATCAAACGGCACCTAATAGGTAGCTATATTAATATACCGGACCAAAATCGGAAGGATCGGATAGTATGCGGGTTCGTAAACCAAACGAGTATGGAGACTCGTGTAATATGGTTTAACAAAGCCTACATACTAAAATGAAACCTAACCTAAGTGCTTGCGGCCCATTACGACCCGTTTAGGTAGCTTATGCTACTTTAACGCGTCGTTCGCGTAAAACGCGTTTGGAACGCCTAACGTCGTGACCATAAGGTATAACCTCGGAAGGTTATTCCCTATACAACTATGGTCACCTAAAGTGTTTGGTCGGATCCTAAAGATCGACCAAATGGGTCGGGTTCGAAAGTATAAGCGATTGTTTAGATCGCTTACATTACGACCCTAAATAAACACTAAACTAAAAGTGACAAGCTAAGCATGTTAGAACATGCTTAACTAAGTTTAGAAAACAGGTTTGGTATCAAGACAAATGGTTTTGATACTCACGAGTAGTTTGGTTACAAAATACACAAGAATGCGCATTTTGGCCGAAACTACGACTCGTCACTGAGCCTAGCTAACGTGGTGATCAGTAGGTATAGTCGCTACGGACTATAACCATCGTGATCACGCTCACGTTATGAAGTTCCAACGAACTTCGTGTTGACCATAAGCTGGTCAACGCGGAAAGTCAAACAAAGTTTGACTTTAGCACTAGAAAGCGATTAAAAGAGCGAAAGAACACTTACGAAGGGTCCCCGAAAGCTAAACTTGATCCAGGAGCTCAGGTATGAAGCAATAGCATCAACTTAGAGCTCTTTGATCAGTTTTGTGGGTTTTAACACAAATGGGGGGGGATTTATAGGAAAAGCAAAACCGTTAGGATCGTTTCTTGAATTTCGTGCCATGATCTCAATCGTACACTTGTCAAGATGTTGTGGTAGCTTATTATGACCTTAACCCCAAAGATGGTGAAGGGGCATTGCCCTTTGGAGTGATTGAAAGGCCAAAATCAGCAAAAAAAAAAAAACGAATTTCTGCATCTGCAGGGCTCACGAGGCCCGCGTCAGCATACAGGCAAAACTCAGGCGGGCCGCCTGGCCATGTCTGATCAGCACAAAGTTTCAGAAATGACAGTTTTAGTCCCTGTTGCATATTTAAGCCATTTCCGACACTTCTAAGGCCCGTAAAGCCAACTTTAAGGCCATAAAATGATGCCTAAACATTGTGGACATGAAGCATGCTCAAAAATATGTAGGATGTCAGTTCGTTTGGTCGTACGAACGCGATGTTCGCTTAATTACGACGGAATGCGCATAAGTGCGAAAGACGATCCAAATGACGCGACGAATGGATTTTTCTCATGCCAAACACTAGGGCATAATATTAGGATGCTTACACAAATTTTTGGATGTCCGGATGTATTCAGAACGTAAGTTATGCGCGAAAGTGCAAACTTGTGCACTTTTTGACACTTTTAGTCCCTGAATGATCCAAAAGTTTATTTTAGCACACCGAACACCTCAAAGACTATTTCTAAGCTATGGAGAGGATATTTATGGTATGTTTAACTTATGGTCATGTTGCGAAATGTCTGTTACAGTTCAAATTGGCATACTTTCGCAGTTTGTCAAATTTAGTCCCTGTAGGCGAATTAACTTGTTTTTGCCATACCAAGGCCTTCAAAACTTATTTCTAAGTTATGTAAAGGTTATTTAAGGTATGTTAAGTATATGTTGATGTTCCGGAGTATTTGTCGCATTTAAACTGAGTACGTTTACGCACCAGTTTGCGTATAATTCTCCAGAAAGCGATATAAAGTTTGAAATTGAACAAGAATTGATATATGCAAAAGATACACATATTTATACAAGATCCCAAGTATGAAATACAATATTTCATCGGCTTGGTATTTGTTTGATGGCCGTGGTGACACAGGTGTCACATTCATACTATAGAATGGAGGAGCTGTCGGGCCTTATGCGAACGACATCGAGGTCGGAGAGTGAGAACCGTTTTTTTGGTCAAGTGCACAATTCAAAAGCTACTCTTGTTGAGTTCATGACTCGTTATGAAACTGCAATATAAGCACAGCGTCACACGCACCGGAAAAATGATCATGAATCTCGATACAAATGCTCCCAGTTGAAAAGTAATTAAAAAGTGTTTGAGGGCCAAGCTGCTACATATACACAAAAAATATTTTTATGATGTTCAAACTGAGTTAATCGGAATTGTGGATTGCATAAATCAACGTTACAAAGATCAGCCTGATGGGTTTGTTAAGTTTTACATAAATGATTTCCAGCAGCCTTGTACATCCTTATTCGAGGTAAGCAATGGCATTTTTTTTTATTTGGGGTTTTCTGAATATGGCGTTTATCATATTTTTTTAACATTTAATTTGTTTTTCTATGCAGTTGTTGTGTTTGTTTGTTTGATGGTCTTTTTTATACAAACAGTCTCTGCATGGTGTTTATACAGATATTGTTTTTGTCGTTTTTTAGGTAATGTACCATAAGTCTGATTACACCTGCAGTTGCTCATGCAGGCGTTTTGAGCAGTTTGGTTTGCTATGTAGACATATATTATGAATGCTTGATGTCTATTACTTCCGTCAATCATGTTTATAATTGTAAATGTATCGAGTCGTAGTTGATTCTATAGGTTTATATGATAGACAAGATGGGTTGTATAGTTAGTGCACATTCGTACGAATGGCACATTCGTACGAAAGGGTCCTACTCATCCCAGAGTGCCACTCGTATGAAAAGCTCCAGTCGTCCCAGATGGTTCGGACGACTGAGGATGCCTATAAATAGGGGACTAGGTCTTGTCATTTGTAACAGTTATGACTCGAGATGGGAAACTCTGTCCAGTTGGTTTCGTGGTTCTGTAACTTCAAATAATCAATAGAAACCAATTTAGTTAGCTTGTTCTTGTGCATGTCATCTTCATACTCAGATTCCGCACGAGATATGAAGACATATTAGCCGCTCGGAGCATTCGGGAGCACCGAAACGGTCCTCACAAGTGGTATCAGAGCTTGGAGACCAGTTTCAATGACTGAGAACACAAGATACTAGCAAAATCGAGCTGATTTGGATCTGATTACATCATCTTTCTCATTACATCTCTTCTACTCATATTCTTTTTACTTAAAATGCAAAATTAACGCCGAATTCATGGATAAATTTTGTGATTTTTGGATATATTGTGCAAAAACATGTTTTAATCAATTTTTGAAAGAATCAGATCAAAATTCAAAACTAATCATTGAAAATTGTTGAAAAAACCATGAAAACCACAACTTGAGGTTCACAAGTCGTTCTAATCATCCTAGTCACTTTCGTACGAAGTGTCACACCCATTCGAACGAAAGTGATTAAAAAGTGTTTCTTGAAACATTTCTAACATTCACATGAAACGGACTAATTCAGTTCGTACGAAAGTGTTTGTTGACTAGTTCGCACGAAGAGTCATTACTCTCTCGTACGAAAGGAGTGTATATCCTTGTTTCAAAGTTATTTGATCGTTTGTTGATTTTTGCAGGTGTTGAACATGGATTCCGAGTTTTATAACGCTTTTGCAACAATGCCTGATTGGGTGGCTCAGACTTTAAAGTCAGAAAACGAACATGGAACGCAATCTATACCACCTAGGTTAATAAACATAGATGAATATAAAAAATGGGAAGAATGGTTTGCAAATTAGGTTCAAGCTTACCATATGGGGTGTTGGTATGCAATCTTAATCGAATATAATGAACCGATGGAGAATGATAGTCAAAAGAAATCACTGATGGCTTATAATGAACAAGAAAAAGAAAAGTTCAAGAATGAAAAGAAAATGATAAGTTTTCTACAACAATCAGTGAAAGACAGTAATCTATCATTGTTACAACACAATGGAACTGCTTATTCAACATGGAATGCATTAAAACATAAATATGAAGGAAATGAGCAAGTGATGAAAAGCAAGGGAGCATTAATGAAGAAAGAATTTGAAAAGTTTACAAGTTTAAAAGGCGAAACAGTTAAACAATTGATTGAAAGATTTTGTTACTTGATCAAAGAATTGAAATTGCTAGGGATTGAAAAGAATCGGGAAGAGTTGGTAGACAAGGTCGTTGATGCACTTCCAAAAGAAAATGATTGGTCTACGTTTATCTTGATCATGAGAAATAATCTAGAATACAAGACCATTAGTTTTAACAGGTTAATCCAAAAACTAGATGCACACGAGTTGGAATTGAGAAAAAGCAGGAAAGTTACAGAATGAATAGAAAGATGTAAGTTTGTACTACAAGATGGTAGTTCTTCAGATATTCAAAGCCAAAAAGTACAGACAACATACAGTGAAGAAAGTCCATCTGGATTTTCTGGTTTTTCAACAAATAGCAATTCAAGTGGTAGTGGATTTGGAACATTCTCGAGCAATGAATCTAATTTCTCAACTCTAAATTCAAATTCATCACAGGGATCAAACCCATATTCAAACCAAAGAAGTAGTCTGTCTCATGTGCTAAAGAGCAATGTTTCAGTAAATCTGCAAAATGCTCAAGGTTTGAATGAATCCACAATTAAGCAACAGATAGCATTTCCGGGATCGGTTCTTGAGTCATATGACAGTCTTATCGGTGGAAAAATCAGAAACTGTAATATGACAAAAGAGGACTATGATCAGATAGATCCAGAAGAACTGGAACTAATGGATATCATGTGGAATATGGCGAGTATTTTAAGACGAGCATAGAGATTTACTGAGATTACAGGAAGATAGTGTTTCTTAGCATCTGATTCCAAACTAGGTTTTAACATGTCAAAAGTGACCTGTTCAAATGCAAACGAAAAGGACATTTTGAAAGAGAATGTACAGGTCAAGAATATCAAGATAACATCAATCCGTTCAGTGAGTATTATAAACAAACAATATATCACAAGCAGGAAAGGCCACACTTGAAGCTGGATCTTCAAAATCGGAAAACAAAGCATTAGTCATCATACACGAAGATGAAGGTTTTAACTGGAATAATATGTTTTCTCAACCTGATGGACGAGCAATGCTTGCTGAAGTTCATGGAGAAGATGAACAGATGATTGAAGAAAGTGAAGAAGAATGTGGTGTTGATGAATTTTTTTAAAATTCTAATATTTCCATAGCTGATGAAGTTTATAATCATTTTGTAGGTATGTTCAACAACATTGGGATGAGCAGGGAGGAGAGAGAAAGAAAAGGTGATGAAAGATGATCAAGCGATGGCAGCTCAGATCGTTGAAGATAATGGTAAAAATGGTGAAACCGAGAGTAAGTTTGATATTATATCATGTGAAGTTTGTGCAGAAAAGAAGAATTATTCAAACAAAAAACGCACAGTTCTTGAGAAAAAAGAAGATTTTTAAACAAAACTTATGTTGAAGTTTCTGAAAAAGAGGAATTTCTTGCACAAAAATGCAAAGAAGCAGTTGAATATAAAGAATTTTAAATCAAACTCATTCAGAGTTTGAGAAAAACGAACCATTTTTTATACAAAAATGCAAAGAAATTTTTGAAAAAGAAAAAGTTTTGAACCAAAAGGAAGAGAGTTTGACACAAAAATGCAATGAATTTGAAAAAGAAAATGAAATGTTGAAACAAAAGTGTTCGGAAAAATGCAATGAATGTGTTCAAAAAGGCAAAAATATTCAAGAACTGCAAAGACACAATGATGTGATGAAATTTGATTATTTCAAGATGAAAGAACCATATGGTAAGATGAGAAGTGAAACCAAACAACTTGTTGATAAAAAAATAAAATATGCTGAAACAACAAGATATCTTGAAGCCAATTATAAAGATAAACAAAAGATAGTAAATTTCTATCTTGATCAAATTGCCTTGCTGAAACATGAATTGGCTGAAACAGATAAGAAGAATAAGAAATTATTGAGTTATCATGCTTCTTCATACATTCTTGAACGTATTTTTAACATTTCAACAGAAGAAAATGAATCCGAGAAGAAAAATATTAAAAAAGGCAAAGGGTCAGAGTATCATCAGGTTCCACCTCCGATGAATGGAAATTATGTTTATTGTGATGCTGAGAAGGTGGAACAAGCGTTGAATATCAAATTAGAATCTTTTTCAAATGGTGTTGATCAGCTGCCCGATGATATAGATGTGACTTATACCAAATCTGATGTTGGTGAATCAGAGTTGGTAAAAAATGTGTTTGAAAATGTTTTTAAAGATGAAAATGAAAATCATTCCACTAAAAATGAAGATTCCAAATCACAAATTGAAAATGAAGAAAGTTTTCACAAGAATTATCTGAAAAATTCAAAATCTAAGACGAAAATGGATGATGATCCTATAATGTTGGCATATCAAATGGTTGGATCTGACAAATTATTCTCAGATATTGAATTTCTGATTAAAATTGTAATTGTGGAAAAGATCGAAAAGTGTTCAAATTTATGGAAATTGAATTTTCTGAAGTTGAGAATCTTGCAGGTAAGGAAAGAAATTTGAAGGGAGAGAAATCTTTTTAAAACAAACCAGGAACTTCGCGTTATAAAAAAATACAAGAGCTAGTTTGGATTATAAAAAGCAGAAAAATCAAAAGAAAACTTTCAAAAGCAAAATTTTCCGAAAAAGATGAACTTTGTTCATGGAACAAGTTCAGAGAAAGAGAAGGAATCCAAATTTAGTTGACAGACTAATGAGGAATTCTATGCTCAGAAAAAACAACAGCAACAGGCTATGGATGTTTCAAAGAAAACATGTTTTAAATGTAAACAAGTTGGACACATTGGTCACAAATGACCACAAAATCTGAAGCCTGTTTATGTTGAGAAAGAGAAATCAGAAATTGGTAAACAGAAAACACCCAAGTTTAAAGCAAAACAAATTTGGAAAAAAGGATGAATCATCAAAAAGAAACATTCAAAGTGACTCAAGGTTTTATGTAAAGAATGTTTCAAACGGTCAAACTTGGGTAGTAAAAAGGAAAGTTACTTCTGATGGAAAGAAAAAGAAACTTGATTCAACGAAGAAAGTTGAAGTTAAGAAGAAAGAATTTTTTGAGAAAAATGAAAAAGATTTTCCGAAATTGAACGAATCACACTATGTCAAAATACCCAAGGTCAAACATGCCTGGGTTGCATTATTCAAGTGATTGAGTTGTTGTTTGTGCAGGTGTTCTAGAGGTCAATTCAAGTGCAGTATGGACAGCGGAATAGCCTGGCACATGAGGAGAATTCATGTGTTTAAAAACACGAAGTGATTGGTTTTTAATTGAAGAATTTAAATTTAGAAATTTAAAAGGAATACGCCGAACCCTCACGGCTGAACAAACAAATATGATAAAACAAGAATTGAAAATGGTTTCAAAATGTAAAATATCAATGGTTTGTGATCATGGGGGGGGGGTGAAAAAAATAATCAATCTACTAAATAAGAAGCAGATACTGATGGCGAGATGAAGCTGTCCACATCGGTCTATCAAATGTTTAAGAATTTTAGGGGGAGTATATAGTTTTAAAATTTGAAAAGTTAAAAAAAAACATTTGAAAAAGTTCAAAAACAATGAAAAAACATAAAAAGAGTTTTGTATAAAAAGAGGAAATGATAGTACATCAGTAGACAATCACGGCATGCTAAAGGAATGGAAAGCTAAAAAGTGATAAATGGTCTCACTGATGATATGCTAGTAGGTTTTCACACTTAGAAAATTGATTTCGAGATATAAACCTAATTCAATAACTTTCTTAATTCGTGGGGAATATCTCTCGGATATATGGACTTAGTACTCCGAAATTTCGTTTGAGAGATTGCCTGATTGTGAGATATTAGGTCTTTGTACTTATTGATATCTAGGGTATTATACAAGATCTTCTGATTTTGCGTCAGCAATGGCCTAGATCTTGTAGAATACTTTTGCGCTTAAACCCCTACACTGCATAAAAATTGAGAATATCGAAACATATATTTCTAGTGCAGATGTTCAAAGATTCCTAAGTGGAACATAAATCAAGTCGAGCCTTCATCTCTTTGTCTGAACGATAGTTCTAACCCGAGCTCTCAAGGCCTCGCACTAACCCAGAGACAGATATCATTTAGATATATTCACCTGTAAGACCGAATCTAGAGAATCTTGATACGAGAGTATATTCTGAGGTGGGACACGCGATTAAGTTAGTTTTTAAAACATTAATCTCGTATCTTGAATCAATTGAACTTTGTATGAAAATTTAAGTGGATCAGTATACTGACAATCTAAGTGAATCGTTTAGAACTTAAAGTTTATGTAGATCAATGATGCTTGTGATTATTCAAAAACTGATATGATCCTCTAACAGACCTCACCGAAAATATGTTTGTAAATATGTTGTTGTTTCATTTCAGATAAAATCACAAAAAGATTTTGTGTGTGTTTTAGCATAAAGTTTGCAAAATCCAAAAAGATTATATTTCACTTTATGTTTCGAATACCGATGTTGGAAAGCTAAATTTTAAAATCAGAATATGCTGAACATGTTTTGAAAAATAACAAGTTCATTAATTTGAAACTTGAATTTGAAAATAAAAAGATAAAATTGTTTGATATTGTCTCAAGGGTCATTAATTTGGACTTGTTAGATAATTGGATAGTCAAAGTCATTAAGTTGAACTTGATAATCTGTGAGGGTTAATGAAGATAATCGTGCTTAAAGGTCAAATATGATAATGAGATATTATAGGAAGTTGATTGATAGAGGGAGCTTGATTAACAATGTCAAATGAATAGAAAGCTCAAAAACTAGGAAAAGATCGTGGTGCTAAATTGTCAAATGCATATTGCTTAAAGCAAGAGGGAGATAGCTAAAAGAGAGTTTGAAGTAAGGGGGAGTTTGTGATTCAGAAACGTAAAAGATTTTTGAAGACTTAGAAGAAATTAAAGATAGGCCATGACAAAGCGAAGATTGACTACAGCGATATCCAGGGGGGGTCTGTAGATGCATGATGTCTATTGCTTCCGTCAATCTCGTTTATAATTGTAAATGTATCGAGTCGTAGTTGATTGTATATGTTTGTATGATAGACAACATGGGTTGTATAGTTAGTGCTCATTCGTACAAATGGCACATTCATACGAAAGGGTCCTACTCGTCCCAAAGTGCCACTTGTATGAAAAGCTCCAGTCGTTCCAGATGGTTCGGACGACTGAGGCTGCCTATAAATAGGGGACTTGGTCTTGTCATTTGTAACAGTTGTGGACTTGAGAGGGGAAACTTTGTCCAGTTGGTTTTGTGTTTCTGTAACTTCAAAAAATCAATAGAAACCAGTTTAATTAGCTAGTTCTTGTGCATTTCATCTTCATACTCGGATTCCGCACAAGATATGAAGACATTTTAGCCGGTCGGTCCTCACATATATTTTATGTTTTGAGAAGTTTGGATATTAGGGAATTTCCATAACAATACATTTTGAATAGATGGCGTGAAGAGTCTTCCCCAAATTGCTCTTCCGAATACTCAATGAGTCGTGAATATATGACCGAGCTTGATCCCGATGTGCAAAGTATGATGCGAGAAATTATTTTTTCAACGGAGTATACTTTGAACCGTTTATCTGGTAATAAGGAGGAACTATCCTTATACAAGGATCATGTTCAATCTTAGATGAAAAAGGTTCACAATATGCAGATTGTTTCTCCTCGTCCTAGTACTAGGGATAGATTTGTGGAGATAACTGGTCAATATAAAAACGAAAAGAATCCGATAAGAGTCCCTGTTGGGTATAAGTCGAAAGGTTCTGGATCTCGGAAGCGCCTGAAATCCAAACAGGAGGTAACAATTAAAAAAAAGAAAACAAAATCGAAACCCGGGGCCAAGAAAGGCAGTGTCAGAATTCTAAAGGTTACAGACACTACGCACCGACATGCAAAAATGCCGTAATTAAAAGAAAATCGACATGGTCTTCGAGAGCAAGTGAAAAGAAGTTTGGCGTTTTTTGTATTTTTTGTATTTTTCCAGAACACACACACATTGGAATTTGGCGTTTTATATTTCTTATACAACATTTTTTTTTATTTTTTTCCCATCTTTTTTTCAACTTCTTATGTATAACATGTGATTTGGAAGTTACATAACAAACAATATAAGATCAGACACACAAACTAAACGCTGAAAAAAAGAATACCTTTTACTAAATAAAAGTACCTTAAACCTCTAATTTGGTCATGATAAACTCAATAATATTTTGCTGAATAAGATGGACAAATTGTTAATCCTCAGGTAAGAATGTTATCCAACAATGTTGTGCACCCCATTCAGTGAAACTTTATTGAGAACAAAACTGAATCTCCAAGAAATGATGTTTGCAATTTGTGGTTTTTGAATGTTTTGGCGCTTATAAATTGAATGGTATTTAGTAAAATATGGTGTTTATTTTTTGGTGAGCAATGGAAGTTGAGGATAAACTCAATAAGATTTTGCTCAATGAGATGGACAAAATCTCCACTTAAGGATTTTGTCAATCACATTGAGTGAAACTTTACCGAGAACAAAACTGAATCTCAAAGAAACGTTGTTTGGAATCTATGGATTTTGAATATTTTGGCGCTTATAAATTGAATGGTATTTAGTAAAATATGGTGTTTGGTTTTGGTGTGTTCAATGGAAGGTCTGAGACGTTGTTTATATAGGATGTTTTTTGGTGCGTATTTTAGGCGGGATTTTATTATAATAAATGCTAGTAATGAAGTTTCCGTCATTTTAGTTACTGTTTGTTCAGCTTTATCGTTTAAACACACAGTTTGGCATTTTATATCTAATGGCGTTTAGACGAGGATGATGTGTGCTTTGTAGTTTAAGGCAGGAATTTAATGGCGTTTTATTCATGAGTTTGACGTTTTGCCTAGAGAAGTCTAAAGACCTTTTTACCCTTAATGAAGCGCATCCACGTAATAAAATTGATGTTCTTTATGAAAACACCACCGCGCCAATCTAGTCCATAGATTGTTTTGATCTGACGATCCATAAGCGTTCTCACCGTTCTCACACTTTCCACCATTTTCCTAAATCCTGACCCTATATATATAGGAGAAGGATCCGTTAGGAACCACCCTTTATTGCGAAAACCGCGAGAACCAAGTGTGAACACCACCAAAAAATACTTAAAAAAATCAAAAAGCACTCAAAAAAATTTTTTAAATATTTTTTTATAAAAAATCACTATATTTCGTCATAAAAAAAATCCAAAAGAAAAAAAAATTTCTAGTAACAATTATCCATGCACATGTGCATATGCATCATTTCTTTGACAAATTCCGCAATACATTACTAACATCAGACAATTGCACATTCATTTACACTACCATTCATAATACACTACTTTCTACATTAATAATATTAGAAATGCACATGTACATCTATATGTATAAACTTGTTATAACATTAACAACACTATAAATGCACATGTGCATCTATATGTATGAACATGTTATAAGGTGTTTTGGTACACTACTTTGAATACACTTTCCCTTTCACCTATCATACCATCCATAATACACTACAATTACCTCCTACCATCCTTAATACAATACCATTGCCTCCTACCATCCATAATACAATACCATTATCAATATTTCACTTTATTACATGTACATCAACACCCTTTATATCATCCAAACAACATATGACATCATAAAGTGACAAAAATAATCAAATCATCAACCACTAGATATAACTAACCAAAACACATGTATATGGGCCTACTTCATCATTTAAAATCACAATTTTTTTGTACAAAACACGTGATATCATAGTTATACATAATGATGCACATGTGCATTCTTACTATTGGTAATGTAAAATGTAGTGTATTGTTGATGGTAATGTAAATGAAAGTGCATTTTTCTAATGCTGGTAATATATATGATACATATGCACATGTGCATCCATAATTTTTACTTGAAAAAAATGTTTTTTTTTAGTAACGAAATATAGGGATTTTTTTAAAAAAATATTAAAGAATTTTTTTTGTGTGTTTTTTGGATTTGTTTAGGTATTTGTTTGTGTTCACATTGGTTCTCGCGGTTCTCGCAACAAAGTTGGTTCTCAAATGAGCCCTACCCTATATATAGAGGATAAGGATCATGTGAGAAGTAGTAGGCTAATTGAGAAACTTGAGAAACATTCTGGACCACACATTTTCCCTAAGCAAAAAAATGCAATTTTTTTTTGGAAATATCGGAGCTTTTTCTTTAAGGTTTTGTTTTTTTGTTTTTTTTTAATTTTTTTTTTTGGATTTATACACATGTGTATATTGTTAATCTTTTAACTATACATATGTGTATATTGTCAAATATACATATATGTATATACATGTTTAAAATTGAAAAATAAGTGTTAGCTAGGGTTTAGCATTAGTATTTAGGGTTTAGCATTAGGATTTAACATTAGTATTTAGGGTTTAACTTTAGGGTTTAGCATTAGGGTTTAGCATTAGGATTTAGCATTAGGGTTTAGCAATAGTATTTAGGGTTTAGCATTAGGGTTTAGCTTTAGCTTTAGGGTTTGCATTAGGGTTTAGCATTAAGGGTTTAGCTTTAGGGCTTAGCTTTAGCTTTTGGGGTTTAGCATTAGGGTTTAGAATTAGGGTTTAGCTTTAAGGTTTAACATTAGGGTTTAGGGTTTAGCATTAAGGTTTAGCTTTAGGGTTTAGGGTTTATAGCACTTATTTTTCAATTTTAAACATGTATATATACATATATGTATAATTGACAATATACATATATGTATACTTAAAAGATTAATAATATACACATGTGTATAAATCCAAAAAAAAAATTAAAAAAGTTAAAACCTTAAAGAAAAAGCTCTGATTTTCCAAAAAAAATTTGCATTTTTTCATCTTTTCTTTTTTTGCATATTTTGCTTAGTGAAAATGTGTCATGCCCGTTTATTTTTCTTTGAGTGTTTTAAAAAAAATTTAAGTTAATTTTTTTTATTTGAATTAGAAATAAATAAAGTTAACGAGATTTATGGTTATGGTTTTTTTTGTTTTCCTTACGTTTATAATATGATGTGATAAATATGAGTAATTATGTTTTTTTAAGACTAAATAAATTATTTGTTACGACTATAATTAGTATAATGCAAAGGTATTAGGTAATTTACTTTTGAATACAAATAATAGAATTTGATTTCTGTTTGACTACTTTTCTTTCAATGGGTAAGTAATAAAGCTCAAAGAGATAAAGCAAAATGATATGTTATTATGATAGGTTTGCAAATATGTAGGGATTATGAGAATAAGTGTTAGTAATTCAAATGGCTACTTTTCTTTACTATCCAATCATCCATCCATGAATGTTGGCTGAAATCTCTACCGAATTAAACCACAAATAAGGATGAAGCCCTCCCAAAAGTACATAGACTCATACTCTAGGTAAACATTAGACATAGATTTAGGGAGAAGACGAAAGCTTCTGTTCAAGTTGTTCCGGAGCGTGGCCGTCATTTGAGTCTTGTTTAAGGTAAACTTCATCCAAAATCATGCTACGATTCATGTACTAGTTACTTAAAAGAGTTCGACTGGTCGAGTTTCCTAGATGGTTAATCATATCATTTTACGTAGTGTCATTCGTAACGGAGTAGATTCAATATCTATAGGATCATAAATATGCACATAAAGTGATTTAAATGAACAATGTTATGATGATAGATATACATACATACACGCTCACGCACCACTAAAAGAAAAACCATCAAGTTTTGGAAAAACTTATGTGTGGAAACTATAGATGTAAGCCACAGTGTTTTTTTTTTTTAATCCAGGGAAGAAGATGACATAAATCTTTAAATTTTCTCTTTTGATTTTTGTTGAATAAAGTAGTGAATAAAGATGTGGTGGAGATAAATCTTTTTTTTTTCTCATTATTTAATTGAAAACATATATCTAACTTATTGGTTGTTATAGCCAACTAAGTAAATTTACATATCAGTGGTTGATTTACTAAATCGTATGATTTTAATACTAGCTGGAATTTTCATTAACCAAATATGAATCGTATTGGATTACAGTCAAGTGTATGAGTTTAACAGGTACTTTTATCTTATTAATATTTTATAACAATATTATTGTTACGGTTAAGTTATGTTAGCATTTTTGAATTGATTGTAGAGTTGAAAATTAACAACCTAAACAAAATAGGAATTTGATAACTAACGTATTTGAGAAACTCAACCAGTCGAATAGGGACTCAAATGTTGGTAGCGAAATCATTTTCTTTTAATATATGATCTTAGTACGTATTATCGATAAATATGTAGGCGTTCCCGAGAGAGGCGATCACAAAGTTGTTTGACTAGGTAACTTTTTTTAAGGTAAGATATTGTTTTCTGAAATCACGGGTACACATCAAAACTATTTTATTTATTATTGCAAGTTAATTTTGATTCATGTGAGTATTATATGCATATGATCTAATATGACGGGTCAGGTTACGGGTGTAGTATTTATTCGTACTATTGTTTATATGATGACTTTAATTAGTTGCTCGTATGATTATTATACTTGCCATGATGAAAATCGCCTTTACATAATACGAAACGATGTAGACGACACTAGACTTTGAATCTCTAAGACACATGTACGTTAAGGATCTTAAAAGAATAAAGATTAAAGAAAGACTTAGAAAAGAAAACAAAGAATTAAAGAAAAGAGAACAAACATGATTGAGAGGTAATACTCTCCGATGGATCCATCATAAGGTTTGTTGTGGGTGTGTTTCATGCACACACCAGGAGCGGTACCTGGCAACTAAGATTTTAAAGACACGCCCAAGAGCCACACGCGTGAAGTACTTGCTCGCTATTGTCTACGGATGATGGCTAACGACAACGGTGAACTGCTTTTGTGCTTCTTCACTTAGTCGGTTGTAGTGGACTTTCCTCCATGTGTAGTTCTGGAGATCTAAGGACTATCCTCCACGTGGTTTACAACGATGAAAGATGAATGTTCAAAGATAATGAATAAAACCACGTGATATGATAAAGATAAAGGTCTATGATACGAACTCGATAAGATGAAAAGATAAAGATTAGATAAGATGACAATAGGCACGATCTTAGGGTTGTTTGCTTGATCATGTTCTGGTGTTTGGATCATAACTTGCAATCACATAAAACAAATGATTTAATGAACTAAGGGTATTTTACTTGTTTTATGATTTAACCTTTATCTTACTCAGCTTTAAAAAGCTGACACTTGTTTTCGAAAATCGATGTGTATCATTTTCAGGTTAGTACGATTGTTAGACATGAAGCTGTTAGGGAACGGGTAGAGAAACTTTGACAAGACGTGACGAATTTAGATGATTCGTTTATTTATTTTTCTATATATAAAGGTTCGTTTATGACTCTGTTGCTATGTACGACGCGTAACACCCATTTTTTTATATAGTGAAATCATTGTTCTTAATGGTTTTATAATGTAAACATACGACTGGGAGTTTCCGCTGCGAAAGAAATTATTGACATCAAATATTTTATTAAAGAAAATGCGGGGTGTTACAGTTGGTATCAGAGCAATAGTTTAAGCGAACTAGGTATAACGATTAGGTGCCTAGTCTTAACTTTAGAACTTTGCTCAATGAGATATAACATGGGATGGGTTTGTATGGGGTGAGAGAGTGTCAATGAAATGTTTTTTTTGTTTTTTTTTTGTGGTAGTAGCGTTATGTATCGTTATGTGCATCTAAGATTGGATAAGTCTAACTATCCTCTATATTAGATTAAAGAATGGTGAACACCAGAGCTATGGCAGTTGGGCCCTCAAGACAGGTAGATGGTGAGGAAGCAAGTGTTACCGCATCAGATATCCGACCGCTTGTTGCTACAAGACAAGGGAACCTGGCCAAACATAATCAAGGTCGTGGGCCAGTAATCTGAGAGCCTGTGGTACCTCCTACTCTAGAAGAGTTGATGAACCAATTTCAAAAAATGAGGGATGAGCTAGAAAGAACTCGAGAAGAGTTACGACGACATCAACAAAGAAATCAAGTTCAGGATCGACAAGAAGTTGTAGGGGATAATGGAGCTAGAATCAATCAGGCTAACCGAGTAGTCATGCCTCGCAATGAAGGAGGTTGTTCATTCAAAACCTTCCTAAGTTGCAAACCACCTGAATTCGAAGGAAGTACAGACCCAACAGAGAGCCAAAGATGGATTCGTGTGACTGTGATGATGCTCACAAGGTGGTTTATGTTGTACGGATGTTGAAAGGGAAAGCTTTGGATTGGTGGGACACTGTTAGTGCTGCTTTAGGGCAAGAAGCTGTTAACAACTTGACTTGGGCCATGTTTATAGAAAGGTTTAATGAAGACCACTGCACTAGGAGGGATCGAAACAAGTTGATAGAGGAATTTCTGACTTTGAAAAAAGGGCGACATGACTGTAGCTAAGTTCGCTAATAAATTTGTTGAAAAACTCAAGTTTGCTCGGAAAGTTGCACCAGATGAGGAAGAAGTAGTGAATCGTTTCCTAGCGGGTCTACCTGCTGCCTACAGGCCTGTTGTACGAAGAGGCATGACCCTAAATGAAGCTATTCAGGAAGCAAAAGTTGTTGAAGATGATCTTATTTTAGAGGAACAAGAAAAGAGAGCCAGAGAAGAAAAGAAGGTTAGTGGAGAGAAGAGAAAATGGGATGGGCAATCAGGATCTTCCATTCCAACATGACTAGATCAGAGCAAACTAAGAAAGATACAGAGGCACGAAGGCAATGGAGTTGGTGCTCAGGTTGCAACTCAATGCATACCGGGAAGTGCACTAAAGAAACTCAAAGATGTTTTCGATGTGGAGACAAGGGGCATTTAGGAAAAGAATGTACGAGCAAAGATCCATTGTGCTACACCTGTAGGAAAATGGGACACATTAGTACTGATTGTCCCCAAAAGAAAGATGACGGAATTGGTGGAGGGAATAGAAAGAAGAATGATGCTCCTCAGAATAATGGAAGAGTCTTTCAGTTGACTGGCAAATAAGCATTTTAGCGAGAGGATGGGATTCAAGAGCGTCGAATTTATTTATTATTATTATCTATTTTGCTTGTGGGTGAATTACGAGGACGTAAATTTTTTTAGGGGGAGATAATTGTCATACCCATTTATTTTTCTTTGAGTGTTTAAAAGAAATTTAAGTTAATTTTTTTTATTTGAATTAGAAATAAATAAAGTTAATGAGATTTATGGTTATGGTTTTTTTTTTGTTTTCCTTACGTTTATAATATAATGTGATAAATATGAATAATTATTTTTTTTAAGACTAAATAAATTATTTGTTACGACTATAATTAGTATAATGCAAAGGTATTAGGTAATTTACTTTTGAATACAAATAATAGAATTTGATTTCTGTATGACTACTTTTCTTTCAATGGGTAAATAATAAGTAATAAAGCTCAAGGAGATAAAGCAAAATGATATGTTATTATGATAGGTTTGCAAATATGTAGGAATTATGAGAATAAGTGTTAGTAATTCAAAGGCTACTTTTCTTTACTATCCAATCATCCATCCATGAATGTTGGCTGAAATCTCTACCGAATTAAACCACAAAAAAGGATGAAGCCCTCCCATAAATACATAGACTCATACTCTAGGTAAACATTAGACATAGATTTAGGGAGAAGACGAAAGCTTCTGTTCAAGTTGTTCGGGAGCGTGGCCGTCATTTGAGTCTTGTTTAAGGTAAACTTCATCCATAATCATGCTACGATTCATGTACTAGTTACTTAAAAGAGTTCGACTGGTCTAGTTTCCTAGATGGTTAATCATATCATTTTACGTAGTGTCATTCGTAACGGAGTAAATTCAATATCTATAGGATCATAAATATGCACATAAAGTGATTTAAATGAACAATGTTACGATGATAGATATACATACATACATGCTCAAGCACCATCAAAAGAAAAACCATCAAGTTTTGGAAAAACTTATGTGTGGAAACTATAGATGTAAGCCACTGTGTTTTTTTAATCCAGGGAAGAAGATGACATAAATCTTTAAATTTCTCTTTTGATTTTTGTTGAATAAAGTAGTGAATAAAGATGTGGTGGAGATAAATCTTTTTTTTTTCTCATTATTTAATTGAAAACATATATCTAACTTATTGGTTGTTATAGCAAACTAAGTAAATTTACATATCAGTGAGTGATTTACTAAATCGTATGATTTTAATACTAGCTGGAATTTTCATTAACCAAATATGAATCGTATTGGATTACGGTCAAGTGTATGAGTTAACTTTTATCTTATTAATATTTTATAACAATATTATTGTTACGGTTAAGTTATTTTAACATTTTTGAGTTGATTGTAGAGTTGAAAATTAATAACCTAAACAAAATAGGAATTTGATAACTAACGTATTTAAGAAACTCAACCAGTCGAATAGGGACTCGAATGTTGGTAGCGAAATCGTTTTCTTTTAATATATGATCTTAGTACGTATTATCGATAAATATGTAGGCGTTCCCGAGAAAGGCGATCACAAAGTTGTTTGAGTAGTTAACTTTTTTTAAGGTAAGATATTGTTTTCTGAAATCACGGGTACACATCAAAACTATTTTATTTATTATTGCAAGTTAATTTTGATTCATGTGAGTATTATATGCATATGAACTAATATGTCGGGTCGGGTTACAGGTGTAGTATTTATTCGTACTATTGTTTATATGATGACTTTAATTAGTTGCTCGTATGATTATTATACTTTCCATGATGAAAATCGCCTTTACATAATACGAAACGATGTAGACGACACTAGACTTTGAATCTCTAAGACACATGCACGTTAAGGATCTTAAAAAAATAAAGATTAAAGAAAGACTTAGAAAAGAAATAAAGAATTAAAGAAAAGAGAACAAACATGTAGGACCGGTTTGGTGACCGTTCGATTGCGTATCGTACGTTTCACGTGCGGAATCCGTGAACGTACGTGACCGAACACACGATAATGTACTACTAACGAGAATCTATTGAGAAATATGACAATTCGGTACAAGATTCACGATTACACCAACTTTCTCTCTCTACTTTCTCTCTCTAGAAAGTCTTCTCTCCAAGTCTTCTCCAAATTCTAACTCAAGATCTCTAAAATCTAACTAACTCATGACATAATCCCCTATTTATATGGTCAAGGCAACTTTAATGATAGTTCTCATTAATTACAAGTTTGCCACCTTGCCATTCCTAACTAAATAAGACATTACGCGCTTGATTCCTTCCGGCTTTTCACTACGACATGGATTGACGAAGGCGATAGACATTACGTGCATCAACAATCTCCCCCTTGGATATTGCTGTAGTCAATCTGTAGTGAACCTCGTAGCGACTTGACTTTCTATTTGAGAGACTCGAACAAAGATGTAGTCGACAGACAACTGCACTAACAAACTCCCCCTTGGATGTTGACGGAATCTTTAGTGAGAGTCTTCAAATACTCTTGCTCGAACAGAATCCCAGAGGATCTGTATTTTCTTCAGAACCTTCAGGCTCCCCCTTTCGTCAAGCTTCCGTGATTTTGGGATCGACACCTGGCTTTCCAGATACAAGCTCCTTTAGCGTTGAGCTCGTCTTCAGACTCCCCCTTAGACTCGGCTGTCGGGATCGTAGTCTGGCTTTTCGTATCAACAAATTTCAAAAACCTGCACATCTCAAACTCTCTATTACAAACCAATAAAGTTGTGATTCAACTTAATGAATCAACTAAACGTTTGAGAATTTTCACATTTAAAACTGATAAAATTTGAAACATTCCAATTTCTAATTCAAATTAATGAATTATCTTAAACATTTCAAACCAATTAACCAAACCGTCTGTTCATCATGTTTAGCCTTTGAGATTTTGAATATCAGCTTTTCAATATCAGTTGTCGAAAATCTTTTTGGATTTTTCAAAATAAGAAACATAAATGCAAAGACAGAAATTAAATGCAGAAATGAAATATGTACAAACATATTTTTGTGAGTTTTTGTAAGAGGATCATATCAGTATTTGAGACACATCACACGCACCGTTAAGCTTATTTCATTTTAAGTTCTAAACGATTCACGATTACACCAACTTTCTCTCTCTACTTTCTCTCTCTAGAAAGTCTTCTCTCCAAGTCTTCTCCAAATTCTAACTCAAGATCTCTAAAATCTAACTAACTCATGACATAATCCCCTATTTATATGGTCAAGGCAACTTTAATGATAGTTCTCATTAATTACAAGTTTGCCACCTTGCCATTTCTAACTAAATAAGACATTACGCGCTTGATTCCTTCCGGCTTTTCACTACGACACGGATTGACGAAGGCGATAGACATTACGTGCATCAACAAAACATGATTGAGAGGTAATACTCTCCGATGGATCCATCATAAGGTTTGGTGTGGGTATGTTTCATGCACACACCAGGAGCGGTACGTGGCAACTAAGATTTTAAAGACACGCCCAAGAGCCACACGCCTGAAGTACTTGCTTCCTATTGTCTACGGATGATGGCTAACGACAACGGTGAACTGCTTTTGTGCTCCTTCACTTAGTCGGTTGTAGTGGACTTTCCCCCGACCGGTCTACCCGATAAGCATGGTTTATCATGTGTAGTTCTGGAGACCTAAGGACTATCCTCCACGTGGTTTACAACGATGAAAGATGAATGTTCAAAGATAATGAATAAAACCATGTGATATGATAAAGATACAGGTTTATGATACGAACTCGATAAGATGAAAAGATAAAGATTAGATAAGATGACAATAGGCACGATCTTAGGGTTGTTTGCTTGATCATGCTCTGGTGTTTGGATCATAACTTGCAATCACATAAAACGAACTAAGGGTATTTTACTTGTTTTAAATATTTAACCTTTATCTTACTTAGCTTTAAAAAGCTGACACTTGTTTTCCAAAATCGATGTGTATCATTTTCAGGTTAGTACGATTGTTAGACATGAAGCTGTTAGGGAACGGGTAGAGAAACTTTGACAAGACGTGACGAATTTAGATGATTCGTTTATTTATTTTTCTATACATAAAGGTTCCTTTATGACTCTGTTGCTATGTACGACGAGTAACACCCATTTTTTTTATATACTGAAATCATTTTTATTAATGGTTTTATAATGTAAACATACGACTGGGAGTTTCCGCTGCGAAAGAAATTATTGACATCAAATATTTTATTAAAGAAAATGTGGGGTGTTACAAAATGTGTGGTCTAGATTGCTTCACAAGTTTTTCAAATAGGGTGTACTTCTCTTAGTGAACACTAGTGTATTTGTGAACTAAGTGAACAAATCCTAACCATTGATTTACATCATCAAATTTTAAGATACATTAGTGTATTTCCATCATCAAATCCTGACCATTGATTAACACTTGTGTATTGATAATCAAGGGCTACGATTAGTTCACAATCAAGGGGGTTGTTCACAAACGAACCTGACCGTGTATATATATATATATATATATATATATATATATATATATATATATATATATATATATATATATATAGGTACGAGATCAGGAGAAAACGCCCTAAAGTGTGAGAACGGTGAGAACACGGATCCTGGCCCAACACGTGGCACGGGGCGCTAATTGATATGCAGGGGTACGATTGTCCTTTTATACGTTCCCTCCTTATTCGCGTTATAAATCTGTTTCAAATTAAAACTCCAAAGATTTCGTGTTAGCTCTTACCTCCTTTCCAAGCTTTCTCAGATCTATGGCGTTTAACGTGGATTCTGTACAACAAAGTAAAATTCGATGACGTTTCATATTTTTGTTCCAGCAAATCATGCAACAAATATGACGTTTTGTTCTTTTTATGCTTGTTTCATTGTTCTTTTTAAATTAATATTTTCATAATGTGTTGTATGCTTTTCAATGGCGTTGTTCATGTATCCAATTTATTCGCGTTTTCATTGGTAGTAAAACAATTGGTAAGAAATGATAATTGGAGTTTTCATTATTAATTTTAATTGTCGTTTGGGATCTAGTATATTTCTTATGTTTTTACGATCATTGGCGTTTTACACATGATTAGTTTTGAATATTATTAGTAGTATTTCTAAACATCAGTTATTACTATTTGTTAATTTGTGTAAACATCAGTTTTGTTAATTATGGCTTTTTCATTATGATGTTATATTTGTTAATTATTTATGTTGTTAACTTTTTTTTAATTATTCATCTCATGGCGTTTTCATTATCACGTTGCATTAGTATTGTTAATTCATTATTTTTGTTAATCAATAAAGTTATAGTGTTCATATTTTGGCGTCTTCATCATGGCGTTTTCAAATTTGTTAAGTTTTACATAAATGATTTCCAGCAGCCTTGTATATCCTTATTTGAGGTAAACAATGGTGTTTTGTTTTTTGTATGGTGTTTTCTGTACATGGCGTTTATCATATCCAGTTGTGTTTTTTTTTTTAATTTTTTTAGACAAACATTCTTTGTATGGTGCTATAGAGATATTGTTTTTGGTGTTTTTCAGGGAATGTACCATAAGTCTGATTGCACATGCAATTGCTCATGTAGGAGTTTTGAGCAGTTTGGTTTACTATGTAGACATATATTCTATGTTTTGGGAAGTTTGGACATTAGGGAATTTCGAAAACAATACATTTTGAATAGATGGCGCAAAGAGGCTTCCCCAAACTGCTCTCCCGAATACTCAATTAGTCATGAATATATCACCGAGCTTGATCCCGATGTGCAAAGTATGATGCGAGAGATTATTTTTTCAATATAGGATACTTTGAACCGTTTATCTGGTAATAAAGAGGAGCTATCCTTATACAAGGATCATGTTCAATCTTATATAAAGAAGGTTCAAGATATGCAGATTGTTTTCACCCCACTAGTAGTAGGGATAGATTTGCGGAGAAAACCGGTCAATATAAAAATGACAAGAATCCGAGAAGAGTTCCTGTTGGGTATAAATCCAAAGGTACTGGATCTCGGGAGCGCCTGAAATCTAAACAGGAGATAGTAATCGAGAAAAAGATATCAAAGTCGAAACTCGGGGCCAAAGAAAGATAGTGTCAGAACTGCAAAGGCTATGGACACTACGCATCGACACGCAAACAGGTCGTAATTAAAAGAAGATCGACAAGGTCTTCGAGAGTCAGTGAAGAGTAATTTGGCGTTTTATATTTTTCATTCTTACAGAACACACACAGATTTCAGTTTGGCATCTCTTATATATCATTTTTTTCCATCTTTTTTTTCTACCTATTTGTTCATAACATGTTACTTCGAAATTACATAACAAACAATATAAGATCGGACAAGCAAATCAAATGCCAAAAAAACAACGCCACTAAATAAAACTAACTTAAACCTCTAATTTTGGTCAGGCTAAACTCAATAATGTTTTGCTGAACGAGATGGACAACATTGTTAATCCTCAGTTAAGAAAGATGTCTAACAATGTTGTCCACCCCATTTAGCTAAACTTTATTGAAAAAAAACTGAATCTCCAAGAAATGATGTTTTTGCTGTGGTTTTTGTATGTTCTTGCAATTTAATGGCGTTTTATTCACGAGTTTGGTGTTTTGTGTAGAGAAGTCAAAAGACTTTTTTTTACCCTTAATTAAGCGTGTCCACATAATAAAATTGATGTTATTTATGAAAACGCCACCGCGCCATCTAGTCCATAGATTGTTTTGATCTGACGATCCGTAACCGTTCTCACACTTTTCACCGTTTTCTCTAAATCCTGACTGATATATATGAATATATATATATATATATATATGTAGGAACGAATTTTCCACCATTGATCTTTTGTGTTGGATGGTTGAGATTAAAAGGGTATATAGCACATGTTAAAATGTTTTTGCTTTATTATGTTATTAATATTTTATTTTCATAAGGGTACTTTGGTAAAATTGCTATTTTTGTCTTATTGTCTTAATTACAATGCAGATTTTTCACCCCCTGGTTTTAAACTTTTTTTACGCCTCGGTTTTAAACTTTTTTTGCCCCCCAGTTTTAAACTTTTTTACGCCCCGGTTTTAAACTTTTTTTTACCCCCTGTTTTGGTCGCCGGAACACCCCACCACCGTCGTCCAGCCACCTCTGTGCACCCCCGAGACCACCAAACAACCGCTGCCATCCACCACCCACCGTCGAACCACCCCTTATCGGACCCACCATCGCTGTCGATGCACCACCCACCGCTCACCACCACCTACCTCCACCTTCGCAGCCTCAACCACCGCCTTCCCGCTCACTACCACCTACTCTCCACCTTCACAGCTTGCTGCCCAACACCACCATCACCAACACCGTCACCCACCTTTGCCCCACACCCCCACTACCAGTCACAAAACCACCGGCGGACCATCCCACCACTGCCTCCAAACCCCGCTGTGCACCCCCAGACCACCAAACAACCACTTCCGTCCACCACCCACCGTCGAACCATCTATGGATCTTGACTTTTGTATGAGAGGGAGAGAGAGAGAGAGAGAAATGAGGATCTAGAAAAACATATAGAAATGAGGATAAGGAGAGAGAAATGGATGTATGAGAGCATTCACATCCTAGGAATCAAAATCTGTGTGTGGGGTTTTTAAAATATAAAGAGTATAAAAAGTGGTTGTGAGTGGAGGAGAGAGAAAATGTTACTGTTCATCTGTATATTTGGGGGGACACTATTCACCCACTATATTTTTTTAATATATATTGAAAGTGGTTGTGAGTGAAGGAGAGAGAAAAATGTAATGATAAAGGTATAAAAATATTATTTAATTGAAAATGAGAGAGAAAAGGTATTTGTTTGTAGTGGAAATATATTGATATAGGAGTTGTTTTTTAGTGGAATATATGTATACTTTTAGGGAGCTGGATGTGAATGCTCTGAGATAGAGTGGAATTTTGAAAATATGAGAGAGAGTGATCCATTTGGGAATTTGTAATAGTCAGAGATTTGGGGTGTGTGGTTAATTTACCAATATACCCTTTTGTTATGTGCACATGTATAAAGAGGTGTCAAGTTTTTACAGGTTAATATGGGGTTCTCGCAGTTGGGGGTGGTTTTCATTTGAACCGGTCTATATATATATATATATATATATATATATATATATATATATATATATATATGTTGTATGTCACACCCCAATTTTCCACGTGTCACCGGTGGGCCCGGTGGGGAGTATCGTGACGTAGTTGATATCATCATAGTCAAACAACACAATTTAAAATGCACAGCGGAAGCAAAAGATGAATATATTACAATCCGATATAAAGTAATATCAAAGTATTACAAACGGAAAGTAAAGGATCCACAGGCGGATCAAAGATAAATTGAAACATTGTTCAACAGACTTCAGGCATCTAAGCTTGCGAGACTTCTATATGATGCTAGGAGAAAACAGCCTATTCCGTTTAGCGCCTGCACTTATTCTTTTTGGAAAATACGTCAGTTTTCACTGGTAAATACAATTTAACTGACTCATTTTGAAAAGGTTTTAAAAATTGATTTAAATGCACGAGGCACAAAACATTTTATAACTTGGGAATAATTAATCAAAGTTAAACTTGTAAAAGAATTACATGTTCGTTATGCGTTCAGTCGCCCGAGTCGTGTCGGGTTTAAGGTTAATTGACACACCACTCAGTATAAGTCCGTGGCGGGAAGCCAACGTTTATACCTTAATAATATGGACATAATACCGGGTGTACGCCTACACCCGGCTGTCAAGGTCGTGGCCAAAAATGATGCCAAGGATATCCGGGACATGGTCATTAAACTCCCAAAGGCGTAAAAACAAACAAAACCAATTTTTCAAACGGGTCACATTGATAGTACCCAACTACTAATGAGTTGGGGTCAATTGCCTGACCAAGCGGTATTTTATATACCGTACCCCCAAGCCCGTATAAGGGAAAATAAGTTAAAAGTATTTACCTGAGCTAAATATAAATTTAATCACAGCCGTATACCACCAAGCAAGTACAGATAGCTTTTACTGGGCTCCTAAATCTGGAACGAAGGTTTTTAATAACCTATTAGATTTCTAACGGGTCTTTAATTTGGCCTAAGCCTAGACCGGTTAGTTCTTAAATGAAGATTACGGTTTAAACGCACGATAAGGCGAAGACCGTTTTTAGAATGTGGTTTTGACCCAACAAGCTTGCATACTTGTTTAATATGGGTAACTTAATCACATTCTGGATTTTGAGACCGAAATGATATGGTTTGACCCGTTTCGGCTATAATGGGTAAACTAGTTACCTACGCCGATCTGAACGCATAATGTGCGTAACGAGTAACCATAAGAGTCATATACAAGTTTCCTAAGTTAATATGCCTTAAATATGTTGTGATATCAGTAGGATATCTTCCGTTATGCCCAAAACGAGTTTAAGACCATTTTATGCCCCGAAGGGGTATTTTGGTCATTTTAAAGGTTGTAAAAGGGTTTAAATAATAACCTGAGTTACAGATCTGATTAAATCAGTAAATTTACTTAATTTACTAAGTTATAACAGTAGGGTATTAATCCTATGTGAAATTTATCAATCTTAATCATTCTAGACACCGTAGGGGCGTTTTGGTAATTTCACATATGCTTAAAAGGTCAAAACTGGAATTCTGATTTTAAGATATTCTCCTACTGTTTAAAATATATAGTTTTACTGAATACATCAGTAGGTTTCAACCTCATATGCTTAAATAGGTTCTAACACATACTTATGCGTCAAAAACACTTAAAAAGGCGATTTGGAGCCATTTCCGGGTTTTATATAGAAAGCTGATATTTTTAAAATTCCGGAAGGCTCAAAATAATTTATTTAACATATTAGATCAGTAGAAAAAGGTTTGGGGTCAATCGGATATATAAAACTCATTTTATAGCCCAAAAGGGCAAAACCGGCATTAGCCGAATTAAGCTTAGAACACTAAGTTATGCTCAGCCTAAAATTAAATAAAAATTTCTAAAAATCCCAAAATATTATTTTAATACATTAGGTACAAAGTTTTATACAAAAATTTGGGTTTAGATAGGCTATATGCAATTTGCGCTATTTAATTACTAAAGAAGCTTCTAATTACGCTATTGAGCATAACTCCTAATCTAGACCTCAAACTGATGTCAAATTTTAGGGACATGTTTACAAATCAGTAGTAAAGATTATTGTCCTTTCACATTTTCAAATTTCTCGTTTTAGGGTCAAAAGGGCATATTGGTCAACAATTCGGCATATAACGGAAACTTGCAAATGAATAGGATAACTAAGGATTCAGGTTGTATAACCTCAGAGGGTTACACTAACCTATAACATGATCCTAAAGGAATCCTAAGGCATATTTAAATAAGTCTAATTCGGGTCAGAACTGAAAGTCAAAGCAAAAGTCAACTTTCGCGACTTTCGGCTCTGAACCGAACCTATACTTAGAATTGTCTGGTTGAATCATGTTTAAACATGTTCAACCAATATTTACCAAGTTATTAAAGTGGCAAAACTGATTTTATGACTTTAATTTAATAGTTATGCATTTCATTTAGAAATAACCCGTTTGACTTACATTTGACCCGACAATTAAACTAAGTAAACGTGGTAATTAGGAGGCGCCCTTTTGAGGGTTAATTACCTACCTAATTACGGTCACGTAGCCATGTTCGTTGCGAACCATGGCTCAACCGATTAAAAGTCAAAGCGTTTATCGAAGACGCTTGACTTTCGGTTATAACCGCTAAGAATTAAACTAAGCATGAAAGGGGACTTACGAAGGGTCCAAGCAAGGAGGTTTGATCCTATATTCTCAGGTATGAAGAGCAAAGTCTCCAACTTAGAGAATTCAAGGATCAAGTGTGGGTTATGAGGGAAGTGGGGTGAGGTATTTATAGGTTTTTGAGAACCGTTAGGATCGTTTCTCGTATACCGTGATCAAATCTCAGCCCTACAAGTATGCCCATTGTTTTAGAAAACCATGGGTGTCCCTAATTTAGCCCATAGAATCAAGAATTGTGAGAAGGAACAAAACCAAAGCTGGTTTTTACATTTTCTGGTTGCTGGCAAGGGTATACGGACCGTAAGGTCCTGTATACGGTCCGTAAGGACCTGGCCTGCATGTGCATACTTTCAAAACTTGATAGTTTTGGCCCCTGCACTTCCAAAAGTCATTTCTGGCACGATTAAGGCCCGTTAAACCATTTTTAAGGCTCTACAATGATTCCTAAGCATAGGGAACATGAAACATGCTCAAAAATATGCCGGATGTCGGTTCGTTTGGTCGTACGGTCCCGTTGTTCGGCTAATTACGACGAAACACGGACGTACGCTAAAAACGATCCAAACGACGCGGTGAATGGAATTTTATCAAGGCGATCACTAAAATAAAATATTTTAGTGCTTACATAAATTTTTGGGTGTCCGGGGATATTCAAAATGTGAGATATGCGCAAAAGTGCAAACTTGTGCACTTTTTGACACTTTTAGTCCCTGTATGACATAAAAGTTTATTTTTGCGCACCAAACACCTCTAGGCCTATATCTAAGTTATATAAAGGATAAATAGGGTATATTTAACTTATGAACATATTCCGGAAGGTCCGTTACCATACGATTCGACCTCCTTTTGCAGTTTGACGCAATTAGTCCCTTAATTGCGCAAAGTAGAGCGAAATGCCGTTTAATGATATCTAAGCCTTCCATGGCCCATAATAATCATTCCCAAGCATATATTTAAATATTACTACGCTCCCGCTTGCTTAAATGGTCACCGAATGGCGTAGATTCAAAAGTTGACGCTTTAGGCCCCTCTATTGCGCAAACTTGCGCATCTCCTCACTTAATAGCATTGAAGCCTCATCTAATCCATATTAGACATCCTTGATAGTATTATTAAACATCACGATGCTTCGGGTTCGCTAAAAGGCCATTCAGAGGTATAATTAAACATATTGACGCTTTTAGTCCCTCTAACTTGCAAAGTTGCGCGTAACTTTACTTATAGGCATAAAAACCTTAGTTGGCCATTACTTGGCATTTGCGAGAGTATAATTAAATATCATGAAGCTCCCGGTTGGTTAAAAGGTCACTCAGAGGTAAGAATTAACATGTTGAAGCTTTTATCCCTTCATTGCGCAAACTTTCAATTAATTACGCAAACGGCTACACTTTATCATCAAGTGGCACATTTGTGAATATCACCATCGTGAGAGGTTATTTAGAAACTTATTTTAGGTATGCTAATACTTCCAGTCCTTTCAAAATCAAAGTTTTCGATTTTTCGAAAAATTAGTCCCTAAATTTCACTGTTTGACTTTATTAGGGTTTATTACACGTGTCAATACATCATTGGACGTGATTTTACGAGGTGTTACATCCTCACCCCCTTAAAAGAAATCTCGACCTCGAGATTTGCTAAAATGCTGGAAGTTTCTTTTGTCGCATAACGGACTTAACTTTCATAGCATGCCTGGAGTCCTTCCAAGCTCCCAAGTTGACCTCTATATTAGGTATATGTATCCCTTTCGAGCATTCTTAACCTGCCGGTCCTTAGTCGATACAGGTTTCTCATCATATCATAGATCTGCCTATCATATGAGTTAATGCTTCTTGACTTATTGGTGAAACACATCCTTAAATCCCTAATGTGTAACGTATTGCGAGATCCGCCAAGATCCTTAAATATGTTTTAGCTTATAAGCTATTTGATCTTGCTACATTCGATTCCTTCGAATGATTTCATATATTCAGAGCTTAACTAGCCTAACAATTAATAGATTGGCATACCTTTCCAGGGTGATATCTTTTGTTGAACTTTATTTCTTAACAAGAACTTAGGAGGTTTGCTATTTCCATGAATCCTTGATTCTCTGCCGAATATTGGCAACTTATAAATGATTATGGATTTGCACGATCTTATTTGTTGTTTCCAAGGCAACTTTCAGGTCCTGATAATTGGACTTACCAATTTTCTGTCTAACAATAGATGTTTAACATCTTATCTATACAAGGTCTCCCAAGGAGCAGCCTTGATACTTATATAACAACTATTATAGAAAAGCTAATCTTAAGGTGAGATGGTTATTCCAATCACTGCTTAAAGCTAACCTTAAGGGACAGCTAATCCTTTAAGTTATTCGAATAAATCAACGATCCTGGGCGGCTGATGGAAATTCTTAATTGTTGCCTAATTAGGGTTGCGGTAATCAATGCATAAGCAAAATGAACCGTCTTTCTTAATTAACTACATTGAATCCTCAGAATATTGAGTTAGGCTATAAGAATCCTCTATTTCAAAACTTACTTAATCAGGGTTTCGATTCATCCAATGATGGTACTAGCCGTCTTGGAGATTTCATATTAATACAGCCCTAAATGGGATATAAATCTTAACTCTACTTGCCTCTCAGGAGGTAACAGGGTAATCTTAGGAGAAGATGATCAAGATACAAGGAGGTTATAGAGACTTTCCATATCTCAGGCTCCAGTTTATCCATCATTACTCGAGTCAAATAAATGACACATTCATGTTATAAGTCCACGAATTCCTTAATCGGGAACATTTGCATGAAAACTTCCATTCTGGATATCTTCTTTGAATACCGTTAGCTGACTTTAGTACCATATGACCATCGGAATATCTTTGTGGTCCCATGCATTAAACCTCCATACTGATCAGGCATGGAAGCAATCTATGGAACATATTAAGATACATCAATCCTCATATGGCGCTTTTATCATACTGTCTGGTATTCGAAATCGTTAGAGATCAAAGAGATATCATCTATGTATGCTGACGCACTTCCTTTAAAGAGAGGATATTTCTAAAATTCTACGGTTAAAGGCTTCTGACAGGAGCAGAAGAAATGGTTCTTGCGATTTCGCTTGTAAGTTTTACTTTATACTTAATATCTGGGGTTCTTACGGGATATATTCTAAAAGTTTGCTAAGCTTATGGTTTTATGAGAGACTTAGCAGCGACTGAAGCCAAACGGACTCCTAGCAATGAAATTTCAACAAGGAATTTATCTGTTGCCATAAGGTAAACTGCTTCTAATCATTCATCAGGAGGGTTAAACACCTCCATTCTTAATCCCTTTTAACTTAGCTGCAGACTCTTTAACAAATCTTAGGGCAGTCTCAGCTTGACTAGTTATTTCTTAATCTATATAACATGAACAGCTAAGGTAGATTCTTAATGGATTTATGATGAGCAGGTTTGAAAACCTTTCATGACTTTTCTTATATCCCTTTCTAGCAGCTGTGTTAATTACAGTTTTGAAGACTAACTTCATTAACGTTGAGGCTCACATCTGTGGCACCATTAACACTTGTCGCATCTCTAGCATCGCGACTGTTGTTTGTCCTTTCCGAGTTTTCCATACTCGAAGCTTTGGTATTAAATACCGATTCAACAAGTGCTCAGGCAGTCCTTACCATATGTCCTCCTTGCATTGCCAAGGGCTTAACATAAAAAAAAGTTTTGATAACTACTTGCTTCTTATTACCCCTATTATGGGCTTGGTTACAGGATGACTAATCCATTCCTATTATTATATCGAGTTTCTATACTGCGGAAACAAGGACAGAGGATAAGAATGGTTCCTAATGGATATATACATCCATCTAATATTGCTGAAGCAGTCTCTGGGGTATCATAGGCCGATCCTACTTTATACTTAACGCTTAGAGTTTTTAATAGGCAGATTTAAAGATTTACAAAATCCATTGTCTACGAAAGACTTATCTGAACCTTAATTAAGTATTACTCTAGCATGAGCGTTATTGGTAAAGGAATTACCTGTTGCGATATTGGCATCCTGATTAGCTTCTTGAGCATCCAATTGAGAGTTTCCAGCGTTGTCCTTCTTTGTCTCCCCAGGCTTCTTGGTTTTATTCGGGCAGTTAGTTTTGATGTGCCCTATTTCTTTGCAACCATAGGAGGTTGCGTCTCCCAACTTCTGGCAATCCAAGGTCTTATGCTCCTTAGACTTGCAGATTCCACAGGATAAAGGCTGGAATTCAAGTTTGCATTTCCCGAGGTGGTTTTTCTTACAGGTTTTGCATCTGGCCTTTTTACCTAACTGCTGGTTGTCTTTCGAGTCCTTGCATTCATGGGTCTCGGGATTCACCTCTTTACAGATGACACATCCCCTGGTCTGCTCATAGAAACACTTTCCGAAGTGCTTCTTCCCGCAGGTTTTACATTCGGGTTTTGCCTCCTTTGGCTTGAACTGGCTAGAGTTTGAACCGGTCTTACCCTTCTTACAACCCTTATTGGGGTGTCATCGGACTTTCGCTTATGATCCTTCAACGCACGGTCCACAGCGTTGTTTACGGCTATATCTATCATGGCCTGTAACTCGGTGCCCGTTAAATTCAGTCTTTCATCATCATTCTGATTAACCGGATGATTGGGAGTTTCGGAGGGGTCGGCCATGATGATGCTTCGAAGGCTACAAACTAAGTAGTAATAATTTATTTAATTATATAAGGAATTGTCAAACTTGATAATGAAATAGCCATGGTGCGAGCAAACCATATGGGCCAATAGATAGTATTAAGTTTATTTGATTATGTTTTGCCTAGGTTTTTAAATAAACCACCCTTGGCGTTCGCACAGAATCTAATCCTTCTTATTAGACAGAGGATATAAGTCACAACTGTCAATGTCGTACAGACACTTTATACAGCACAAGGGCTTGTTTCAAAGGATTCTTTAGATGGCACAACGCCTTGTCACGAGGACAACCTGAGACATAACCAATGATTCCTTTGGATCGGAAAACTTCATAACTCATTACCTTTTGACAGGAAGTTATGAATAACTATCTTTATCATGAATACACCTTTGCCCGCAGAGCACATCCCAGGTGGATGTTTAGATGTGTACTTCATGTTCGACGTTTATCAGACATGTTTTCCTATTGATCGTTTAGGCTAAAAGAGGGGTTGGAAGATTTCTAATATAAGGATGACAAGTGTGATTTCATCACACCACCCATTGTCAGGAGTGTTAACACGTTTTCAGGTGTTTAACAAGGATCTGAATCTCTTTAAACAGGTCTTACCATCGTAGCTAGGTCCTTAACGACATTCAAGCTAGGTTATACCCTTGAGACTCTTTTAATATAAATACTGGCAGGAAAGGAATGATATTTATTTTATTCAGGATTTTGATTATAATTATCCTAAATTTATTTAAAATATTATTATGGCACAAAAAAGCCTAGTCACGAAGACAAGTTTAATTTATAATCAGGATTTTACAGATTCGAGGTATTTAGGTTTGAACCACAGTTCATCACCTTTTATTAACAGGGAGTCGTAAGCTACCATTGTCTTTAGTCCCAGAGGACATTTAATTATTGCCCACAGGCACTTCGCCCTTAAGGGCGGTTATATAATTAAGGGAATTTAAATCACCCAATTAAATGATGACCTATGTGATTTTATCGCTTCACAGTTTGTCATAAATGTTAACATATGGCCTGTGTGACTTTAACGATTCACAATTTGCCAAAAATGTTAACATACGGCCTGTGTGACTTTAACGATTCACAGTTTGCCAATAATGTTAACATATTCACAGATGGTAACATGGATTGGAATCTTTTAGATAGGTTTTACCGTCTTGGCCATGTCTGTAGTGACATATAGGCTAGGTTTTACCTTTAAGATTCTTTTAATATTTAACGCAGAACAATCCTAAATTGAGATGTTATCAAGGATCTGAATCTAATTGTGGAACTACCATCTTGGCCCTGTCTTAAATGATACATGAGCTAGGTCTTGTCCTTCTTAGATTTTGCCATCTTATAATAATGGTAGATCTTATAATAGGAACGTTACTTTAAATCTAACCATCCCATTAAAATTTATACAGGTGCATGGTTGCCCTAAACGGGACTTCTAAGGAATAATGTTGTCCACAAAGGGACTGAAAGATAAATATGCCCTTATAAGGACTTCTAAGGGAATGATCTTTAGCAATAGGAGTTTCTTCTTCATCTTATTTCTGAATGTTTTCTCCTTGGTTGCACGTTAATCCTAGTCGCAGTACGAAGCTCAGCCTTCCCTAGGCTTCTAATGGGGAGAATTTCCATTACGGCTTCTTTGCTTGCCAACATATCAAGAATACATAGAATTGAAAACAAAAATTCTCCGAATAGAGATGAGGGTATTCCTATGTTAAGTCTAGACTCAGAAGGTTAAGGAATGTGCTATTGTGTCATTGAGATTAAACACAAAAGGCTAGTGTTTAATTCACTCAATGTTGGCTCTGATACCAACCTGTCACACCCCAATTTTCCACGTGTCACTGGTGGGCCCGGTGGGGAGTATCGTGACGTAGTTGATATCATCATAGTCAAACAACACAATTTAAAATGCACAACGGAAGCAAAAGATGAATATATTACAATCCGATATAAAGTAATATCAAAGTATTACAAACGGAAAGTAAAGGATCCACAGGCGGATCAAAGATAAATTGAAACATTGTTCAACAGACTTCAGGCATCTAAGCTTGCGAGACTTCTATATGATGCTAGGAGAAACCAGCCTATTCCGTTTAGCACCTGCACTTAGTCTTTTTGGAAAATACGTCAGTTTTCACTGGTAAATACAATTTAACTGACTCATTTTGAAAAGGTTTTAAAAATTGATTTAAATGCACGAGGCACAAAACATTTTATAACTTGGGAATAATTAATCAAAGTTAAACTTGTAAAAGAATTACATGTTCGTTATGCGTTCAGTCGCCCTAGTCGTGTCGGGTTTAAGGTTAATTGACACACCACTCAGTATAAGTCCGCGGCGGGAAGCCAACGTTTATACCTTAATAATATGGACATAATACCGGGTGTACGCCTACACCCGGGTGTCAAGGTCGTGGCCAAAAATGATGCCAAGGATATCCGGGACATGGTCATTAAACTCCCAAAGGCGTAAAAACAAACAAAACCAATTTTTCAAACGGGTCACATTGATAGTACCCAACTACTAATGAGTTGGGGTCAATTGCCCGACCAAGCGGTATTTTATATACCGTACCCCCAAGCCCGTATAAGGGAAAATAAGTTAAAAGTATTTACCTGAGCTAAATATAAATTTAATCCCAGCCGTATACCACCAAGCAAGTACATATAACTTTTACTGGGCTCCTAAATCTGGAACGAAGGTTTTTAATAACCTATTAGATTTCTAACGGGTCTTTAATTTGGCCTAAGCCTAGACCGGTTAGTTCTTAAATGAAGATTACGGTTTAAACGCACGATAAGGCGAAGACCGTTTTTAGAATGTGGTTTTGACCCAACAAGCTTGCATACTTGTTTAATATGGGTAACTTAATCACATTCTGGATTTTGAGACCGAAATGATATGGTTTGACCCGTTTCGGCTATAATGGGTAAACTAGTTACCTACGCCGATCCGAACGCATAAAATGCGTAACGAGTAACCATAAGAGTCATATACAAGTTTCCTAAGTTAATATGCCTTAAATATGTTGTGATATCAGTAGGATATCTTTCGTTATGCCCAAAACGAGTTTAAGACCATTTTATGCCCCGAAGGGGTATTTTGGTCATTTTAAAGGTTGTAAAAGGGTTTAATTAATAACCTGAGTTACAGATCTGATTAAATCAGTAAATTTACTTAATTTACTAAGTTATAACAGTAGGGTATTAATCCTATGTGAAATTTATCAATCTTAATCATTCTAGACACCGTAGGGGCGTTTGGTAATTTCACATATGCTTAAAAGGTCAAAACTGGAATTCTGATTTTAAGATATTCTCCTACTGTTTAAAATATATAGTTTTACTGAATACATCAGTAGGTTTCAACCTCATATGCTTAAATAGGTTCTAACACATACTTATGCGTCAAAAACGCTTAAAAAGGCGATTTGGAGCCATTTCCGGGTTTTATATAGAAAGCTGATATTTTTAAAATTCCGGAAGGCTCAAAATAATTTATTTAATATATTAGATCAGTAGAAAAAGGTTTGGGGTCAATCGGATATATAAAACTCATTTTATAGCCCAAAAGGGCAAAACCGGCATTAGCCGAATTAAGCTTAGAACACTAAGTTATGCTCAGCCTAAAATTAAATAAAAATTTCTAAAAATCCCAAAATATTATTTTAATACATTAGGTACAAAGTTTTATACAAAAATTTGGGTTTAGATAGGCTATATGCAATTTGCGCTATTTAATTACTAAAGAAGCTTCTAATTACGCTATTGAGCATAACTCCTAATCTAGACCTCAAACTGATGTCAAATTTTAGGGACATGTTTACAAATCAGTAGTAAAGATTATTGTCCTTTCACATTTTCAAATTTCTCGTTTTAGGGTCAAAAGGGCATATTGGTCAACAATTCGGCATATAACGGAAACTTGCAAATGAATAGGATAACTAAGGATTCAGGTTGTATAACCTCAGCGGGTTACACTAACCTATAACATGATCCTAAAGGAATCCTAAGGCATATTTAAATAAGTCTAATTCGGGTCAGAACTGAAAGTCAAAGCAAAAGTCAACTTTCGCGACTTTCGGCTCTGAACCGAACCTATACTTAGAATTGTCGGGTTGAATCATGTTTAAACATGTTCAACTAATATTTACCAAGTTATTAAAGTGGCAAAACTGATTTTATGACTTTAATCTAATAGTTATGCATTTCATTTAGAAATAACCCGTTTGACTTACATTTGACCCGACAATTAAACTAAGTAAACGTGGTAATTAGGAGGCGCCCTTTTGAGGGTTAATTACCTACCTAATTACGGTCACGTAGCCATGTTCGTTGCGAACCATGGCTCAACCGATTAAAAGTCAAAGCGTTTACCGAAGACGCTTGACTTTCGGTTATAACCGCTAAGAATTAAACTAAGCATGAAAGGGGACTTACGAAGGGTCCAAGCAAGGAGGTTTGATCCTATATTCTCAGGTATGAAGAGTAAAGTCTCCAACTTAGAGAATTCAAGGATCAAGTGTGGGTTATGAGGGAAGTGGGTTGAGGTATTTATAGGTTTTTGAGAACCGTTAGGATCGTTTCTCGTATACCGTGATCAAATCTCAGCCCTACAAGTATGCCCATTGTTTTAGAAAACCATGGGTGTCCCTAATTTAGCCCATAGAATCAAGAATTGTGAGAAGGAACAAAACCAAAGCTGGTTTTTACATTTTCTGGTTGCTGGCAAGGGTATACGGACCGTAAGGACCTGGCCTGCATGTGCATGCTTTCAAAACTTGACAGTTTTGGCCCCTGCACTTCCAAAAGTCATTTCTGGCACGATTAAGGCCCGTTAAACCATTTTTAAGGCTCTACAATGATTCCTAAGCATAGGGAACATGAAACATGCTCAAAAATATGTCGGATGTCGGTTCGTTTGGTCGTACAGTCCCGTTGTTCGGCTAATTACGACGAAACGCGGACATACGCTAAAAACGATTCAAACGATGCGGCGAATGGAATTTTATCAAGGCGATCACTAAAATAAAATATTTTAGTGCTTACATAAATTTTTGGGTGTCCGGGGATATTCAGAATGTGAGATATGCGCAAAAGTGCAAACTTGTGCACTTTTTGACACTTTTAGTCCCTGTATGACATAAAAGTTTATTTTTGCGCACCAAACACCTCTAGGCCTATATCTAAGCTATATAAAGGATAATTAGGGTATATTTAACTTATGAACATATTTCGGAAGGTCCGTTACCATACGATTCGACCTCCTTTTGCAGTTTGACGCAATTAGTCCCTTAATTGCGCAAAGTAGCGCGAAATGCCGTTTAATGATATCTAAGCCTTCCATGGCCCATAATAATCATTCCCAAGCATATATTTAAATATTACTACGCTCCCGCTTGCTTAAATGGTCACCGAATGGCGTAGATTCAAAAGTTGACGCTTTAGGCCCCTCTATTGCGCAAACTTGCGCATCTCCTCACTTAATAGCATTGAAGCCTCATCTAATCCATATTAGACATCCTTGATAGTATTATTAAACATCACGATGCTTCGGGTTCGCTAAAAGGCCATTCAGAGGTATAATTAAACATATTGACGCTTTTAGTCCCTCTAACTTGCAAAGTTGCGCGTAACTTTACTTATAGGCATAAAAACCTTAGTTGGCCATTACTTGGCATTTCCGAGAGTATAATTAAATATCATGAAGCTCCCGGTTGGTTAAAAGGTCACTCAGAGGTAAGAATTAACATGTTGACGCTTTTAACCCTTCATTGCGCAAACTTTCAATTAATTACGCAAACGGCTACACTTTATCATCAAGTGGCACATTTGTGAATATCACCATCATGAGAGGTTATTTAGAAACTTATTTTAGGTATGCTAATACTTCCAGTCCTTTCAAAATCAAAGTTTTCGATTTTTCGAAAAATTAGTCCCTAAATTTCACTGTTTGACTTTATTAGGGTTTATTACACGTGTCAATACATCATTGGACGTGATTTTACGAGGTGTTACATCCTCACCCCCTTAAAAGAAATCTCGACCTCGAGATTTGCTAAAATGCTGGAAGTTTCTTTTGTCGCATAACGGACTTAACTTTCATAGCATGCCTGGAGTCCTTCCAAGCTCCCAAGTTGACCTCTATATTAGGTATATGTATCCCTTTCGAGCATTCTTAACCTGCTGGTCCTTAGTCGATACAGGTTTCTCATCATATCATAGATCTGCCTATCATATGAGTTAATGCTTCTTGACTTATTGGTGAAACACATCCTTAAATCCCTAATGTGTAACGTATTGCGAGATCCGCCAAGATCCTTAAATATGTTTTAGCTTATAAGCTATTTAATCTTGCTACATTCGATTCCTTCGAATGATTTCATATATTCAGAGCTTAACTAGCCTAACAATTAATAGATTGGCACACCTTTCCAGGGTGATATCTTTTGTTGAACTTTATTTCTTAACAAGAACTTAGGAGGTTTGCTATTTCCATGAATCCTTGATTCTCTGCCGAATATTGGCAACTTATAAATGATTATGGATTTGCACGATCTTATTCGTTGTTTCCAAGGCAACTTTCAGGTCCTGATAATTGGACTTACCAATTTTCTGTCTAACAATAGATGTTTAACATCTTATCTATACAAGGTCTCCCAAGGAGCAGCCTTGATACTTATATAACAACTATTATAGAAAAGCTAATCTTAAGGTGAGATGGTTATTCCAATCACTGCTTAAAGCTAACCTTAAGGGAGTGCTAATCCTTTAAGTCATTCGAATAAATCGACGATCCTGGGCGGCTGATGGAAATTCTTAATTGTTGCCTAATTAGGGTTGCGGTAATCAATGCATAAGTAAAATGAACCGTCTTTCTTAATTAACTACATTGAATCCTCAGAATATTGAGTTAGGCTATAAGAATCCTCTATTTCAAAACTTACTTAATCAGGGTTTCGATTCATCCAATGATGGTACTAGCCGTCTTGGAGATTTCATATTAATACAGCCCTAAATGGGATATAAATCTTAACTCTACTTGCCTCTCAGGAGGTAACAGGGTAATCTTAGGAGAAGATGATCAAGATACAAGGAGGTTATAGAGACTTTCCATATCTCAGGCTCCAGTTTATCCATCATTACTCGAGTCAAATAAATGACACATTCATGTTATAAGTCCACGAATTCCTTAATCGGGAACATTTGCATGAAAACTTCCATTCTGGATATCTTCTTTGAATACCGTTAGCTGACTTTAGTACCATATGACCATCAGAATATCTTTGTGGTCCCATGCATTAAACCTCCATACTGATCAGGCATGGAAGCAATCTATGGAACATATTAAGATACATCAATCCTCATATGGCGCTTTTATCATACTGCCTGGTATTCGAAATCGTTAGAGATCAAAGAGATATCATCTATGTATGCTGACGCACTTCCTTTAAAGAGAGGATATTTCTAAAATTCTACGGTTAAAGGCTTCTGACAGGAGCAGAAGAAATGGTTCTTGCGATTTCGCTTGTAAGTTTTACTTTATACTTAATATCTGGGGTTCTTACGGGATATATTCTAAAAGTTTGCTAAGCTTATGGTTTTATGAGAGACTTAGCAGCGACTGAAGCCAAACGGACTCCTAGCAATGAAATTTCAACAAGGAATTTATCTGGTGCCATAAGGTAAACTGCTTCTAATCATTCATCAGGAGGGTTAAACACCTCCATTCTTAATCCCTTTTAACTTAGCTGCAGACTCTTTAACAAATCTTAGGGCAGTCTCAGCTTGACTAGTTATTTCTTAATCTATATAACATGAACAGCTAAGGTAGATTCTTAATGGATTTATGATGAGCAGGTTTGAAAACCTTTCATGACTTTTCTTATATCCCTTTCTAGTAGCTGTGTTAATTACAGTTTTGAAGACTAACTTCATTAACGTTGAGGCTCACATCTGTGGCACCATTAACACTTGTCGCATCTCTAGCATCGCGACTGTTGTTTGTCCTTTCCGAGTTTTCCATACTCGAAGCTTTGGTATTAAATACCGATTCAACAAGTGCTCAGGCAGTCCTTACCATATGTCCTCCTTGCATTGCCAAGGGCTTAACATAAAAAAAAGTTTTGATAACTACTTGCTTCTTATTACCCCTATTATGGGCTTGGTTACAGGATGACTAATCCATTCCTATTATTATATCGAGTTTCTATACTGTGGAAACAAGGACAGAGGATAAGAATGGTTCCTAATGGATATATACATCCATCTAATATTGCTGAAGCAGTCTCTGGGGTATCATAGGCCAATCCTACTTTATACTTAACGCTTAGAGTTTTTAATAGGCAGATTTAAAGATTTACAAAATCCATTGTCTACGAAAGACTTATCTGAACCTTAATTAAGTATTACTCTAGCATGAGCGTTATTGATAAAGGAATTACCTGTTGCGATATTGGCATCCTGATTAGCTTCTTGAGCATCCAATTGAGAGTTTCCAGCGTTGTCCTTCTTTGTCTCCCCAGGCTTCTTGGTTTTATTCGGGCAGTTAGTTTTGATGTGCCCTATTTCTTTGCAACCATAGCAGGTTGCGTCTCCCAACTTCTGGCAATCCAAGGTCTTATGCTCCTTAGACTTGCAGATTCCACAGGATAAAGGCTGGAATTCAAGTCTGCATTTCCCGAGGTGGTTTTTCTTACAGGTTTTGCATCTGGTCTTTTTACCTAACTGCTGGTTGTCTTTCGAGTCCTTGCATTCATGGGTCTCGGGATTCACCTCTTTACAGATGACACATCCCCTGGTCTGCTCATAGAAACACTTTCCGAAGTGCTTCTTCCCGCAGGTTTTACATTCGGGTTTTGCCTCCTTTGGCTTGAACTGGCTAGAGTTTGAACCGGTCTTACCCTTCTTACAACCCTTATTGGGGTGTCATCGGACTTTCGCTTATGATCCTTCAACGCACGGTCCACAACGTTGTTTACGGCTATATCTATCATGGCCTGTAACTCGGTGCCCGTTAAATTCAGTCTTGCATCATCATTCTGATTAACCGGATGATTGGGAGTTTCGGAGGGGTCGGCCATGATGATGCTTCGAAGGCTACAAACTAAGTAGTAATAATTTATTTAATTATATAAGGAATTGTCAAACTTGATAATGAAATAGCCATGGTGCGAGCAAACCATATGGGCCAATAGATAGTATTAAATTTATTTGATTATGTTTTGCCTAGGTTTTTAAATAAACCACCCTTGGCGTTCGCACAGAATCTAATCCTTCTTATTAGACAGGGGATATAAGTCACAACTGTCAATGTCGTACAGACACTTTATACAACACAAGGGCTTGTTTCAAAGGATTCTTTAGATGGCACAACGCCTTGTCACGAGGACAACCTGAGACATAACCAATGATTCCTTTGGATCGGAAAACTTCATAACTCATTACCTTTTGACAGGAAGTTATGAATAACTATCTTTATCATGAATACACCTTTGCCCGCAGAGCACATCCCAGGTGGATGTTTAGATGTGTACTTCATGTTCGACGTTTATCAGACATGTTTTCCTATTGATCGTTTAGGCTAAAAGAGGGGTTGGAAGATTTCTAATATAAGGATGACAAGTGTGATTTCATCACATCACCCATTGTCAGGAGTGTTAACACGTTTTCAGGTGTTTAACAAGGATCTGAATCTCTTTAAACAGGTCTTACCATCGTAGCTAGGTCCTTAACGACATTCAAGCTAGGTTATACCCTTGAGACTCTTTTAATATAAATACTGGCAGGAAAGGAATGATATTTATTTTATTCAGGATTTTGATTATAATTATCCTAAATTTATTTAAAATATTATTATGGCACAAAAAAGCCTAGTCACGAAGACAAGTTTAATTTATAATCAGGATTTTACAGATTCGAGGTATTTAGGTTTGAACCACAGTTCATCACCTTTTATTAACAGGGAGTCGTAAGCTACCATTGTCTTTAGTCCCAGAGGACATTTAATTATTGCCCACAGGCACTTCGCCCTTAAGGGCGGTTATATAATTAAGGGAATTTAAATCACCCAATTAAATGATGACCTATGTGATTTTATCGCTTCACAGTTTGTCATAAATGTTAACATATGGCCTGTGTGACTTTAACGATTCACAATTTGCCAAAAATGTTAACATACGGCCTGTGTGACTTTAACGATTCACAGTTTGCCAATAATGTTAACATATTCACAGATGGTAACATGGATTGGAATCTTTTAGATAGGTTTTACCGTCTTGGCCATGTCTGTAGTGACATATAGGCTAGGTTTTACCTTTAAGATTCTTTTAATATTTAACGCAGAACAATCCTAAATTGAGATGTTATCAAGGATCTGAATCTAATTGTGGAACTACCATCTTGGCCCTGTCTTAAATGACACATGAGCTAGGTCTTGTCCTTCTTAGATTTTGCCATCTTATAATAATGGTAGATCTTATAATAGGAACGTTACTTTAAATCTAACCATCCCATTAAAATTTATACAGGTGCATGGTTGCCCTAAACGGGACTTCTAAGGAATAATGTTGTCCACAAAGGGACTGAAAGATAAATATGCCCTTATAAGGACTTCTAAGGAAACGATCTTTAGCAATAGGAGTTTCTTCTTCATCTTATTTCCGAATGTTTTCTCCTTGGTTGCACGTTAATCCTAGTCGCAGTACGAAGCTCAGCCTTCCCTAGGCTTCTAATGGGGAGAATTTCCATTACGGCTTCTTTGCTTGGCGACATATCAAGAATACATAGAATTGAAAACAAAAATTCTCCGAATAGAGATGAGGGTATTCCTATGTTAAGTCTAGACTCAGAAGGTTAAGGAATGTGCTATTGTGTCATTGAGATTAAACACAAAAGGCTAGTGTTTAATTCACTCAATGTTGGCTCTGATACCAACCTGTCACACCCCAATTTTCCACGTGTCACCGGTGGGCCCGGTGGGGAGTATCGTGACGTAGTTGATATCATTATAGTCAAACAACACAATTTAAAATGCACAGCGGAAGCAAAAGATGAATATATTACAATCCGATATAAAGTAATATCAAAGTATTACAAACGGAAAGTAAAGGATCCACAGGCGGATCAAAGATAAATTGAAACATTGTTCAACAGACTTCAGGCATCTAAGCTTGCGAGACTTCTATATGATGCTAGGAGAAACCAGCCTATTCCGTTTAGCACCTTCACTTAGTCTTTTTGGAAAATACGTCAGTTTTCACTGGTAAATACAATTTAACTGACTCATTTTGAAAAGGTTTTAAAAATTGATTTAAATGCACGAGGCACAAAACATTTTATAACTTGGGAATAATTAATCAAAGTTAAACTTGTAAAATAATTACATGTTCGTTATGCGTTCAGTTGCCCGAGTCGTGTCGGGTTTAAGGTTAATTGACACACCACTCAGTATAAGTCCGCGGCGGGAAGCCAACGTTTATACCTTAATAATATGGACATAATACCGGGTGTACGCCTACACCCGAGTGTCAAGGTCGTGGCCAAAAATGATGCCAAGGATATCCGGGACATGGTCATTAAACTCCCAAAGGCGTAAAAACAAACAAAACCAATTTTTCAAACGGGTCACATTGATAGTACCCAACTACTAATGAGTTGGGGTCAATTGCCCGACCAAGTGGTATTTTATATACCGTACCCCCAAGCCCGTATAAGGGAAAATAAGTTAAAAGTATTTACCTGAGCTAAATATAAATTGAATCCCAGCCGTATACCACCAAGCAAGTACAAATAGCTTTTACTGGGCTCCTAAATCTGGAACGAAGGTTTTTAATAACCTATTAGATTTCTAACGGGTCTTTAATTTGGCCTAAGCCTAGACCGGTTAGTTCTTAAATGAAGATTACGGTTTAAACGCACGATAAGGCGAAGACCATTTTTAGAATGTGGTTTTGACCCAACAAGCTTGCATACTTGTTTAATATGGGTAACTTAATCACATTCTGGATTTTGAGACCGAAATGATATGGTTTGACCCGTTTCGGCTATAATGGGTAAACTAGTTACCTACGCCGATCCGAACGCATAAAGTGCGTAACGAGTAACCATAAGAGTCATATACAAGTTTCCTAAGTTAATATGCCTTAAATATGTTGTGATATCAGTAGGATATCTTCCGTTATGCCCAAAACGAGTTTAAGACCATTTTATGCCCCGAAGGGGTATTTTGGTCATTTTAAAGGTTGTAAAAGGGTTTAAATAATAACCTGAGTTACAGATCTGATTAAATCAGTAAATTTACTTAATTTACTAAGTTATAACAGTAGGGTATTAATCCTATGTGAAATTTATCAATCTTAATCATTCTAGACACCGTAGGGGCGTTTTGGTAATTTCACATATGCTTAAAAGGTCAAAACTGGAATTCTGATTTTAAGATATTCTCCTACTGTTTAAAATATATAGTTTTACTGAATACATCAGTAGGTTTCAACCTCATATGCTTAAATAGGTTCTAACACATACTTATGCGTCAAAAACGCTTAAAAAGGCGATTTGGAGCCATTTCCGGGTTTTATATAGAAAGCTGATATTTTTAAAATTCCGGAAGGCTCAAAATAATTTATTTAACATATTAGATCAGTAGAAAAAGGTTTGGGGTCAATCGGATATATAAACTCATTTTATAGCCCAAAAGGGCAAAACCGGCATTAGCCGAATTAAGCTTAGAACACTAAGTTATGCTCAGCCTAAAATTAAATAAAAATTTCTAAAAATCCCAAAATATTATTTTAATACATTAGGTACAAAGTTTTATACAAAAATTTGGGTTTAGATAGGCTATATGCAATTTGCGCTATTTAATTACTAAAGAAGCTTCTAATTACGCTATTGAGCATAACTCCTAATCTAAACCTCAAATTGATGTCAAATTTTAGGGACATGTTTATAAATTAGTAGTAAAGATTATTGTCCTTTCACATTTTCAAATTTCTCGTTTTAGGGTCAAAAGGGCATATTGGTCAACAATTCGGCATATAACGGAAACTTGCAAATGAATAGGATAACTAAGGATTCAGGTTGTATAACCTCAGAGGGTTACACTAACCTATAACATGATCCTAATGGAATCCTAAGGCATATTTAAATAAGTCTAATTCGGGTCAGACCTGAAAGTCAAAGCTAAAGTCAACTTTCGCGACTTTCGGCTCTGAACCGAACCTATACTTAGAATTGTCGGGTTGAATCATGTTTAAACATGTTCAACTAATATTTACCAAGTTATTAAAGTGGCAAAACTGATTTTATGACTTTAATTTAATAGTTATGCATTTCATTTAGAAATAACCCGTTTAACTTACATTTGACCCGACAATTAAACTAAGTAAACGTGGTAATTAGGAGGCGCCCTTTTGAGGGTTAATTACCTACCTAATTACGGTCACGTAGCCATGTTCGTTGCGAACCATGGCTCAACCGATTAAAAGTCAAAGCGTTTATCGAAGACGCTTGACTTTCGGTTATAACTGCTAAGAATTAAACTAAGCATGAAAGGGGACTTACAAAGGGTCCAAGCAAGGAGGTTTGATCCTATATTCTCAGGTATGAAGAGCAAAGTCTCCAACTTAGAGAATTCAAGGATCAAGTGTGGGTTATGAGGGAAGTGGGGTGAGGTATTTATAGGTTTTTGAGAACCGTTAGGATCATTTCTCGTATACCGTGATCAAATCTCAGCCCTACAAGTATGCCCATTGTTTTAGAAAACCATGGGTGTCCCTAATTTAGCCCATAGAATCAAGAATTGTGAGAAGGAACAAAACCAAAGCTGGTTTTTACATTTTTTGGTTGCTGGCAAGGGTATACGGACCGTAAGGTCCTGTATACGGTCCGTAAGGACCTGGCCTGCATGTGCATACTTTCAAAACTTGACAGTTTTGGCCCCTGCACTTCCAAAAGTCATTTCTGGCACGATTAAGGCCCGTTAAACCATTTTTAAGGCTCTACAATGATGCCTAAGCATAGGGAACATGAAACATGCTCAAAAATATGCCGGATGTCGGTTCGTTTGGTCATACGGTCCCGTTGTTCGGCTAATTACGACGAAACGCGGACGGACGCTAAAAACGATTCAAACGACGCGGCGAATGGAATTTTATCAAGGCGATCACTAAAATAAAATATTTTAGTGCTTACATAAATTTTTGGATGTCCGGGGATATTCAGAATGTGAGATATGCGCAAAAGTGCAAACTTGTGCACTTTTTGACACTTTTAGTCCCTGTATGACATAAAAGTTTATTTTTGCGCACCAAACACCTCTAGGCCTATATCTAAGCTATATAAAGGATAAATAGGGTATATTTAACTTATGAACATATTCCGGAAGGTCCGTTACCATACGATTCGACCTCCTTTTGCAGTTTGACGCAATTAGTCCCTTAATTGCGCAAAGTAGCGCGAAATGCCGTTTAATGATATCTAAGCCTTCCATGGCCCATAATAATCATTCCCAAGCATATATTTAAATATTACTACGCTCCCGCTTGCTTAAATGGTCACCGAATGGCGTAGATTCAAAAGTTGACGCTTTAGGCCCCTCTATTGCGCAAACTTGCGCATCTCCTCACTTAATAGCATTGAAGCCTCATCTAATCCATATTAGACATCCTTGATAGTATTATTAAACATCACGATGCTTCCGGTTCGCTAAAAGGCCATTCAGAGGTATAATTAAACATATTGACGCTTTTAGTCCCTCTAACTTGCAAAGTTGCGCGTAACTTTACTTATAGGCATAAAAACCTTAGTTGGCCATTACTTGGCATTTCCGAGAGTATAATTAAATATCATGAAGCTCCTGGTTGGTTAAAAGGTCACTCAGAGGTAAGAATTAACATGTTGACGCTTTTAACCCTTCATTGCGCAAACTTTCAATTAATTACGCAAACGGCTACACTTTATCATCAAGTGCCACATTTGTGAATATCACCATCGTGAGAGGTTATTTAGAAACTTATTTTAGGTATGCTAATACTTCCACTCCTTTCAAAATCAAAGTTTTCGATTTTTCGAAAAATTAGTCCCTAAATTTCACTGTTTGACTTTATTAGGGTTTATTACACGTGTCAGTACATCATTAGACGTGATTTTACGAGGTGTTACATTGTAGCTAAGGATCGTTTAACATTTTAGGATCATTTAGTGGATGAACATGTAACATCCCAGCGTAACCACACCATGATATTGTCCACTATGGCCGGGACGAACCACCATCGCTTCATGGATTTATAACGCGTCATGATGGTGAAGGTATCCAGCCGCGTATAAGGAAGCCTTCGTTCCCCTTCACAACCAATGTGGGATATTACAATCCACCCCTCTCAAGGGGTCCAATGTCCTTGCAGGACCTGTCACCACCGGACCAACCCTAGCTCTGACACCATCTGTAACAGCCCAGCGTAACCGCACCATGATATTCTCCGCTCTGGCCGGGACGAACCACCATCGCCTCACGTATTTAAAACGCGTCATGATGGTGAATGTATCCAGCCCCTTATAAGTAAGCCTTCATTCGATTGTAACATCCCACATTGGTTGTGAAGGGGAACAAAGGCTTCCTTATAAGGGGCATGATACGTTCACCATCATGATCCGTTTTAAAACCGTGAGGGGTAGGCGCTAAGGGCATGCTGGCTGCCAAAGCAAACAATATCATGGTGTGTAGGATCGTTTTCAGACCCGAACGAGTTATTCAGAGGAGTTTTTATCTATTTCAAAGGCGGAAACAGAGAAATAGACTTCGAAACAGCTTGCAAATCACTTTAAACCACTTTCTGATAGATATAACACTGTTTGCAATCACAGGATAAACCGGCAACACCTCGGTATCCAAAATCAGAACTGATACATATGATTTCGCTTGGAATACTATTTATAGAGTTGGGATTCCGCTTGAAACAGCTTCAAGTGAAATAACAATTGATGTGATTCCGCTTGAAACTTTCACATGACATTTCAAGCGGAATTAGATGCTTTCAAGCGAAATCAGTTTTAAACACACTAAAACCTATTTTCTCGGACACCGTGCCCTGATCTAACAATCTAGTACAAGACTCGATACAAGACGAAGTCGACAGATGCATGCACCAACAGACTCCCCCTCAAATGTTGACGAGTCTTCAGTGTCGAGTCTTCTCATCTTCAATCTTTATCAGTCTTTGGGCTTAACTTTTTCAACTCTCTCGAATGTCTTCAGACTCCCCCTTTCGATGTGCTAGAACTCCTTAAGTTCATCAGCATCATCAGCTTCAGGATCATAATCTGGTTCTCATTCTACTTAGGTGTCAAAACCTGACTCTCTTCAATCACAAGCTTCTCAGGATCGATTAACCTAGCTCTTACTCAACCCTGCACAGTCCACTTCACAAACATAAGTTCCATAAATTTTAACAATTTAATATTAAGATGTATGCACCAACTCAGACTTCTGCTATTCAAAACAATCAGAAAATCTGTAACCACTTGTAAAAAAAAACATTCTCTTATAACACATTTCCCAAACCAATTCGTCATGTTCAGCACACAGAATTTTGAAAATCAGCTTTTCAATATCAATTGTCGAAACTCTTTTTGAATTTTTCAAAATTTATGCTAAAACACACTGAAAATCTTTTTGAATTTGATTAATATGAAATGCAATAAAGAAATATTTACAGACAATATTTTTGCGAGTTTGCGTAAGAGGATCATATCAGTTTTTGACAAGTCACAAGTACCGTTGAGCATAGTTACACAATAAGGATTAAACAATTCACTTAGATTGCCAATATACTGATCCACTTAAATTCTTACACAAATTTCAACTGATTCAGGATATGAATTAGGTGTATTAAGGACTTAAACTCATTCATTTGTCCCACCTCTTGAATATACTCCCGCATCCAGATCCCAATATTCAGTCTTACAGGTGAGTATACCACAGATGATATCTGTAAGGGGTTAAATGCGAAGAATCGTGAGAGCTCAGGTCAGAACTTTCGTTCAGCAGAGAGATGACGGCTTCGACTTTTGGTGGGTCCCTTTTAGAGGATCTTTTTTTTTCAACAGCACATGATTAGCATTTTTCAATGTTTCATCATTTTTTGTACTGAGGGCAGGCTTTTATTTCAAGCAAGCGTAAAGTATTCTCACGGGGACTAGGCCATTGCTTCCGCAAAATCAGAAGTCCCGGGATGATACCCTAGATATCACCGAGCATAAAGACCTAGTATCTCAGAAAGAGGGTCTTTCAAACGAAATTTCAGGGGTTACCTATATATCCAAGTAGTGTTCCCCACAAAATAAGCAAGTTTGTATTTAAGTTTATATCCCGAAAAAGCTTACTAAATGTGTAAAAACCTATCGGCATATCATCAGTGAGACCGTTTAAAGCTATTTAAACATTACATTTCTTTAGCATACTATAACTGTCTACTGATGTACTATCATTTCCTCTTTTTCACAACAAACTCATTTTTGTATTTTATCATGTTTTTGCCTTTTTCAAATTTTCAAATGTTTTTGGATTTTTTGAAAAAAAAATTCTTACTCCCCCTAAAATTCAAAATCATTTAAGGAAATTGAAAACAAACTGTACAAGTAACGTGACAACTGATATCAAATCGCTTCAATTCTCCATCCACTTTGCGTAAACAATCAGAACTCCCCATTTCAACAAACTATTTTCCCATTTAGATTTCAAAACACTTAAGTTTGTTTTATTCCAAATGGTTTTTCCGGAAAATAAATTTTGTTTTAACCACATGTAGGTTCGGGGTAAACTCATCACATTGTCCTTTTTTAATCACATGAATAAGGATTACATCAAGTTCAAATTAATGACCTTGAGTAATCACTTTGTCAGAAACAGACCTCTGAAACAATTGTAAGAAAATCAAGTACAACTTAATGTTCCTGATTTACCATTTGTAGGAATACTACATCTACACAAAATCATTTTACCAATAAAGATGCCGATTCCTGCTTCACACTTACCAACCTGGAAGCTCCGGCAAGTCACAACCTATAAAATTTATCAATTTTAAACTTCATTCACAAAAACTATTTTTTAAGAATGATGCTGATTCCAGATCCGCGATTATAAACTTGGGATCTCCGACAAGTCAGGTTTTTCAATGAAAGAAAATGACCACCCAAGCCTGACCAGCCTTGGGTGATACCAACTCGTCTTTATTTGGGGTGTAAGTTGCTTTCTTTGTACCATAAAATTCTTTAACCCCTTTAACCTTTCCATCGATCATCTTCCCAAAAGTTTTCTTCACATTCCCATTAAACGTTTTCTCAACATCAAATTCATTCTTTTCAGAATAAAATTGATTAGAGATCTCAACTTTCCCAATTTTTTGTTTAAAATTCTCAGTCCTCAATGGTGGAAAGTTCTCATCATCCATCGGAAGAACTGAGTTTTCACACTTTTTAACAACATGTGGCTCTTCTGATTTTGTGGAATCAGATTCATCGCCAGATTTCACATCAGATTTCTTAACAACCCACTTTTGGTTGTCAAGCTTCACACTTCTCCTGTAAAATTTCTTTGAACATTCACCAACTTCATATGTTGAGTTTTTAAACACTTTAAATCTCTCAGTTGGTGGTTCGGTTTTATCAACAACTACTTCTTTGAGTTTTTCCTAAACTCCCTGTTTTGTGTTGGATGCTTTGGGACAATTCCAAGCAATGTGTCCAACTTCCTGACACCTATAACAGGTTCTAGTCTCTCTTCGCTGATGAGCTTCACTTTTCTTCTTCTCAGCAAGAAATTCTTGATTTGATTGTCTCCAAAATGAGCTCTTCTTTTCTTCCTCAGCAGATGGACCTGAAACAAATTTTGTATTTTTAGAAATTTTCTCATTTTTATAATTTTCTGGTGGAATAAAACCAAGACCTTTCTTTTTGTAGTTACCATTATGGTTTGGTTTCTTTTGAAAACCAGAACCAGAATTGTAACTCTTTTTCTTGTTTAATCTCTGTTGAACTCTTGAAGTGTATTTTTTAGGTTTTTTAGTAAAATTTAAATCTTTTATTTCAGAAATATTAATTTCTGTCATTTTGAAAACCTTTTTGATCATTTCACATCTAACACTTCTTATTGGAAACTCTTTATCAAAATATAATTTGTTAGAATCATTCAGAGTATATGCAACTTCAAATGTTTCGTCCTTCAAATTAGATTTTGACAACAAAAATTCTTTACTATAAACCCGTTTTCCCGACGTTTTAGAACTTTTTCAGACGAACTCGAACTCCTGACTGACAAACACGAACTTTCGGACTCGGACTTTGACTCTGACTCCTCATCCTTATCCAACACCTGATCGACCACTCTTTTTATTAATTCAGACTCATGATCTGTGTCGGACGCTGTGAATGTGATGTCAATGTTGTTGTCTGGTAATACATCGGTTAACTCGGACTCTAACTTTATATTGACTGCCTTTTTTACTTGTTCCTCATTCGGTTTTCTAGGCGAGTACCCTTCCCAAATTGGAGGGGGACACTTATTATAACAGACACTCTGTTTCTTACCAGTATCCTGTTTCTTCTTTGGCTGTTCGTCTTTAAACGCTTCAAAACCTGCAATAGTTGGATAAATTCTGTCAATTAAGTATTCAGAACTTGTATAACTTCTCAGTAAACATCTGATTCTTTCATTTTTTGCTTTCTCAGTTTCCAACTCTTGCTTCCATTTTGCACATTCTTCAATATAAAAATTTATCTCTTTCTGCTTCGACATCATTGTAGCATTCATCATCTTTAAAGCATCTTCTCTTTCTGAGTTTGTCTTTTGCAAATTGTTCACTGTTTTGTTCAACACATCGTATGATTCTTTTAAATTCTTAACATCAAACAATAACTTTTCTGATTCACTAAACCTCTCATCTTTTCCTTCACATTGTTTGCAGGATTCCAAACATGTAAGACACGATTTTGTGACTTCAACAATCTTTTCAATCTCCACATTTTTTTCTACTTCAACTATCTTCTCAACAATCTTGATTTCTTTCATTTCTTTTGCAGCTTTTCTCTCTTTGAGTTTCTTCAGTTTATCTACAAAATAAAATTCAAAACTGTCAGAAGATAAATGAGTTTTCCAACATTTATCTGTTCAATTTCCTCATCATCATCACTGCCTTCTGTTGAACTGTTTTCTGAAGAGATAGATTCTTCATCTTGACTTTTCTCTTCATCAGATAACACAGCTATCCATTCCTTCATCAACTCTGGCTTTTGAACAATCTGAGCAAAGAAAGCTATAATATTGGAATCAGCTGGAATGTACTTGTCCCAGCTAAAACCTTCAACCACTTTCTCATCATCTTGATCAATAATGCCATAATAAGCTTTCTTATTCGCATCTTCGATCATTTTTCCATGTGCAGTTTGTGAATCCTTTTGTTGATGCGGTTGATTTGTGATTTGTTGATATATAGCCTTTCGATAGTAATCATCTTTTCCAAAAGGATTCTTTGCTCCACTAGACTCTTGATTTTTGCACTCTCTTTTGAAGTGACCTTTCTCCCTGCATTTAAAACAAGTAACTTTAGATTTATTAAAACCTAAAGCTGAAAGATGAGCATCCAAAAAATCATTTCTTCCTGTAATCATTTTGAACTTTTCAGCTCTTCTCAGGACACTAGCTAGACACCATTTGATGTCCATAAGCTCCAATTCCTCTGCATCTATTTGATCATAATCTTCTTTTGTTAGCATCGGATTACCAATTTTTCCGGCAATCAATCCTTCATAAGATTCCAAAGCAGTAACCAGTAATGCCATATGATTTTTAACGACTTCCTCAGAAAAATTTTGTCCATTTTGAAGATGCAATGCCACATTGCACTGAAACATATTCCCATTACCAACATTTGCACTTTGAACACTTGGAGGATTAACAATTGAAAATCCACTAGTGTTGACTGAACTTTGACTGACTGATCCAGATGAATTTCCTGCACTAAACGCGGTTTGAATCTTTGGACTTGCTTCAACTGTTTGAACATTTCCTTTATAGTACAGTTTGATGTCTTGTTGATTACTTGAGCTGTTCATTCTGGCAATCTTCTGCTGTTCAAGATCCTGTGCCTCAAGCTTTTCAATAAACTGTCTGATTGGCAAGCTGCTAAACTCTCCGGAATTCTTTAAGATCATGAGATAAGTACCCCATTCTTTCTGTGGTAAAGCGTCAGCTAGCTTTTCAACCCATTATGCTGGAGTTTTAGTAATCTTCAACTGAGACATGGTACGCACAAGATGACAGTATCTCTCAATGAGAGTCTTTGTAGTTTCCCCTGGCATACTAGTAAACAACTCAAACTCCTTTTTCAACAAAGATGCTTTACTTTTGAGCATTTCTGTACTTCCTTCAAACTTCTTCTCAAGTGCTTCCCAGATCGAGAACGCACTCCCATCATGCTGAAGCAAAATAAAGATGTCTTCTTTGACAGCTTGTTGTAAAAGACTTATCATCATTTTCTCTCCTTTATAACCGTCTCTCTCTTGGTCGGTGAATTCTGAAATGATTTTATCAACTCTCAAAGCAGTCTGTGGTCTAACATATTTTGTTTCAATACTTTCCCAAGCTCTTAGATGGTTTGCTTGAACCCAATTCTCAAAACGATTCTTCCATCCATGGTACTCCTAAATTCCCATAAGTTTCGGGGGGGTTTTTGCAAAGTTCCGGTTTCGTTTTCCAAGTTCATGTTTTGAGCAATGGCAGCCGGAGTACTTGAAGATGTAGCAAACGCATTATAAAACTCTTCTTCCATGATTCGGTAACACGTTTTTCAAAAACAGCACTGTTCAAGCGGAATACCCTGTTCAGGGGAAATCAAACTCTCAAACACACAACCTGTTCAAGCGGAATAATATCATGAAGTGGAATCAATAACTAACAACTTCAAGCGAAATAACCAGCAATCAATTTCAAGCGAAATAACCAGTTTGGAGCGGAATCACTGCTATTTGAAGCGAAATGACTGATTTCGCTTGAACTTTCAAGCGAAATAACTACTTTCAAGCGGAAACAGAGAAATTTCAAGCGGAATCTCTGATTTTGCTTGAAAATCTCAAGCGGAATAATGAATTTTGAGCGAAATCAGAAAGTGTTCGTTCAAGCGGAATCACCTATTCAGTCCATTTTTACCATTTTTAATCCGAATTTTGTTCTGAAACTTTCAAGGGTTTGTTAAAACATAGTTTTACACAATATGTGAGAAAATTAGCCGATTTTAACCGTAAAAACTTGTTGATTTTGAAAAGAAGGTGTAGAAAACAGAAATTTTGAGCTGAATCGGTAAGAACTCCTCCTCCTGAGCTCTGATACCACTTGTAGGATCGTTTTCAGACCCGAATGAGTCGTTCAGAGGAGTTTTTATCTATTTCAAAGGCGGAAACAGAGAAATAGACTTCGAAGCAACTTGCAAATCACTTTAAACCACTTTCTGATAGATATAACACTGTTTACAATCACAGGATAAACCGGCAGCACCTCGGTATCCAAAATCAGAACTGATACATATGATTTCGCTTGGAATACTATTTATAGAGTTGGGATTCCGCTTGAAACAGCTTCAAGCGAAATAATAATTGATGTGATTCCGCTTGAAACTGTCACATGACATTTCAAAAGGAATTAGATGCTTTCAAGCGAAATCAGTTTTAAACACACTAAAACCTATTTTCTCGTACACCGTGCCCTGATCTAACAATCTAATACAAGACTCGATACAAGACGAAGTCGACAGATGCATGCACCAACATGGTGCGGTTATGCTGGGCTGTTACAAATGGTATCAGAGCCAAGGACTGGACTGGTGTGTGCCATCGAGGACGATGGGCCTCGTAAGGAGGGTGATTTGTAACATCCCACATTAGTTGTGAAGGGGAACGAAGGCTTCCTTATAAGGGGCTTGATACCTTCACCATCATGACGCGTTTTAAAACCGTGAGGGGTAGGCGCTGAGGGCGTGTTGGCTGCTAAAGCGGACTACATCATGGTGTGGTTACGCCGGGCTATTACAGAACAAGTTGAGTATGCACAAGATTTGTGTAGGGACTCGAAAACAGCGATGAAACACAAGAAACAACACACATAAGCATACACTGTGTATCATATTAAATATCAGTACATCACTTGGTATTTATACCCTTACATAATGATGATTAAATAACCGTTTTAACTAACTAACTAACTAACTAACTAACTAACTAACTAACTAACTAACTAACTAACTAACTAACTAACTAACTAACTGGTGGATATCCATATCCGAATGTCGGGTAAATCTAATATCTAAGATGCAATTGGACTTGTTTTTTATTTCTCGGAATATTGGATTTTAATAATCCAAACTATTCGCCATTGGCTGTCAACAGTCCCAACTTAAAAAATAACCACTAGCAGTCCCAACTATTGATATATTGGCCACTAATGCACCCTGACTAACAGAATTACAACGACGTTAGTGTACGGTCACCGAAAAAACGTTTGTTGCAAGAAAACTCAACATTTACGTCCCAAACCTCTTTGTAATCTTATTACGGACCTTTAGAAACCTTTTTTCTAGTAAAAGTCCCAGTTATTGAAGTTGCCGAAAAACTATTTTTTTGCCGGAAAACTTCTTTTTGGCCGGAAAACTCAACATTTTCATCCTAAACCAATTTGTAACCTTAGATCGGACTTTAGAAACATTTTTCTGGCTAAAAACATTTTTCGGCGACCAGAGACTAACAACGTTAGGGTTCTATTAGTCAAGGTCCATTAGTGGGCAATATGTCAATAATTGGGACTGCCAGTGTTTATTTTTAAGTTGGAACTGTTGGCAGCCAACGACGAATAGTTGGGATTATTAAAATCTAATATTCCATATTTCTCTATTTCGACTTTTATATTTTACTCCTAATTTATACTAATTTCTTGATTATTGTCTTCCAACAATCATTCTCTTTTGATTATAATCTTCCAACAATCATTCTCTTAATCAAGAAATTCTTTAATCTCGCTTGAATTCTTTTGTTCATCCATTGCAGTCCATCTTCATGTTCCTTCTTCGTTTGATCTCCAATTTCAATTTGATTTTATGATCAAGATTGAAGTAGGTTAACGCCATCTCTGTCGAATTGAAAATCTGTTTGAATTTGTATCTCGAACAATTGTTGAATGGTTTTCGAAATGAATCAAGTTCAATTTTTTTTTTGATTTTCTTCTTCAGATTATTTATGTGTTTCATGCTCTATTTATCTTTTTTCTTTCGGTTTCATGGAGACTGCTTCATAAATTGATTGATGCTCGATTTAGAGGTTTAGTGTGAAAAATGTTGATGAATCTGTTGAGATGATGGTTTAGTGTGAAAAATGTATGTGTTTATAGGTTTTAAGGATACATTGTTAGATATCATTGTGATTAAACCTGTTTGATGAATAATGAACCTGATGAACTGTTTAGAGGGAAAATAATATGATAAAGATAGTGATGAACTGATTGAATGTGTTAAGAATATTTGAAATTTGCTGTAATTGATCTGATTTAGTAATTGTACGGATGGGAAAACATGTTAATGAAATCTGATTGGCTCGCACTAAATTGAGTAAATTCTAGAAATTCCAACAATGGTTACGAGTCGGAACCTCTTGGTTGCGACTCTAGACCCTTTTATTCACTACTCGAAACCAGACACCACAAATAAGGAACTCGAGACCAACAAGGCTGCGAGTCGAGATCGCCCGGTTTCGACTCAAAGCCTGACCCGAAACCATGCGGTTTCGACTTAGAGATGTACAACTCGAAATCCCATGGTTGCGACTTGAGATCTCTGTTTTCGAGTCAAGACCACATGGTTTCGACCGATCTGGTCCACCTAGTTATTGGGCTGTTTAGTGTTGGTCCACACAGTTGAATGTTATGTTTGGGCTATATGTTACTGTACTGTTTACTGTTCATAGTTAGGCTAGGCCCAATTTCTTTACATAGTTTGACATGCATGACTACGTGTTAGTTATGTGTAAAATAGACGTGAATTATTTGTACCCGAACCTGACCTATACTGGTAACCATAATAGGACGTGGTGGACCAACAAACTAAACCAAGTAAACTATCTGCCGAGCAAACTAAGGTGAGTTCACAACTTTTACTAAAAGCATGCGTTCCCGGCGGTTGGGAAACAGAACAAATAACACTATCTCCTTGTGTGGGATATAAACAACATTATCTCCTTGTGTGGGATACAAACACCGCTATCTCCTTGTGTGGGATACAAACACCGCTATCTCCTTGTGTAGGATACAAACAACGCCATCTCCTTGTGTGTGATACAAACCAACTTTTCTCCCCTTGTGTGGGATGCCCAGTTAATTACTATTTATAATAGATGCAATAAGCATACTAAACGAAACTGTATCACAAAAGTCCCTACTTACAATACCGATTAGTCGCCGGGGCCTAGCGAATGTGTAGGATCGGTTTTGACTCCGAAACGATTGCGAAATGAACGTATAACGTGCGGAATCCGTACACGAACGCAACCTAACACACGTGATGTAATATAATCGTGATTCTAATATAAAATCTAATATTGTACAACACCTTGAATCACAATGACAACACTTTCTCTCTCTAGATTCTCTCTCTAACCTCTAAGCTCCAAAGCTCCAAATGACAAAAGTCTCTAATCTAACATAAAGTCTCCTATTTATAGTCCAAGGCATTTAGTGAGAGTTCTCATTATTACAATTATGCCACCTTGCCTTTTTTGTCTAGCTATCACTAATATAATGACTTGTTTTCTTCTGTTTCTCGCTACCGCTCGGATTGACGAAGGCTATAGACATAAATGCAATAACAGAATGGGTTTGTGAGTGCATAATGTCTATCACTTTCATCAATCACGTATCGTAGCTTAATCTGATGATACAAGACTGATGTTGAACAGAGCAAAAGTTAGTACACTAAAGTCCATTAGGACGAATGGACATACAGTCCATTCGGATGAATGTGCAATCTGTTCATCCAGAAATTTAAAGATGTAGTCCATCCATCCGGATGGAGGTCCATTCGTCCGGATGGAGGCCATCTGCTAGGTGCTCTCATTTGCATGAGCATTGTCTATATATATGTGTGTTGAGTCTTGTCATTTGATAACTTTGTAGACTTAGAGGCGAAGCGCTGCTCATTTGTTTTTGTGGTTGTAAATTGTCAAATTAGTAATAGAAAACATCTTATAATTACTTCTTTGTGTACAATCCACACACGTACTTGGATTCCGAACAAGATACATGTTCATACGCATTCATCGGTCAAGGAATCGATCCAAGGAGCGAATCCACAGGGTTATTAGTTGATAGCGCTAATTAGGTTTCACCAACCTCACACCGTGCCTTTTGAGGATGGGCATGAACTAATAGACTCAGGCAAAACCCGTCAATGATGATAGACATTGACAAAACGGAGCAAACAAACATGAGGTCGCAGAGTATTCCGTATAACGCAGCTTAGTAGCTTAGATATGGGGTAGCTCCCCATGGCATGATATAAATGAGTAACTTAACTACTTAAACACGTTTTATAGAAATTAAAACTGGACAAACCCGTGAACTCGCCAACTTTATGTTTACACCCTACTGCATGCTTTGCAGGTACACAGTGACTTAGGAGCTTGCACCTTGGGGATGTGTAGTGGACGTCTTAACCCGTGTGTTGGGTTCTTTAATAATGAACTATGAACTTATGTTTGAACCATTTTGCTTATGCTTCTGCTACTTTCTTAAAATGTTGTTTTGAACTTAAAAGCTTTGGACTTAAACTGTCACTAATCGTATTGGTTTGATAAAACTATAGTTCTATTGTGTTAACTGTTCAATATGATTGGTGGCCGGATCCTGGTCGGTCACACGCCTCGCGGTGGCACTTCGCATGTGGAATTTGAGGGAATGACATATTGGTATTGGTTATAGTGAACTCGGTTTTAAAAAGAAAAGTCTTTTTGAGAAAAACCAGACTATAACCCGATTTATATCAACGACACTACACTCCAAGTGCAAGGCTCGAACGTATTAGACCTCATGGCTCGGGCATGTGTTTACTTATCTAGTGCTTATGTGATGCTATATCTACTAGTGTGCCTAGTTATATATATACATATATATATATATATATATATATATATATATATATATATATATATATATATATATGTGTGTGTGTGTGTGTGTGTGTGGGCAATGATCAATCCTCTTCCTACTTATTCTTATGACACTATGACGTCATTCTCATACTGTGTTTTCTGGATATGAAGACAATGAGCGGACGCGGAAGAGGAAACGTTAACATGACTCAGGATCAATTTACAAACCTGATCAACACCGTGGTTGCGGCTTTTGCAGCCCACCCTGTAGGTAAACTCATCATTCTAGGATGTTTAGATCCTACTTTCGTATCGTCTTGATCGTTCTCAAATATGTTCACTTCGTCTTTCATGACAGGTCAACCTGCACCTGTGCAACCTCGTGTGTGTACTTTCAAAACTTTTATGGATTGCAAACCTCTCCCTTTCAATGGCACTGAAGGTGCCATAGGCCTTCTGCACTGGATTGACAAGGCCAAATCTGTATTCGTTGTATGTGAATGTCCTACTACTAACTGGATGAAGTTCGCTAATGGACATGCAAAAACCGAACTAAACTAGTAGCTAGAGTAAGTCGGATATCGAACCAGAGGAGGATTGTGGAAAGTGTCGTTATTCTAAGTATTAATTAACTAATGCTAAAAATTAAAAATCAATTGAGAGTTTGATTGTTTAAGAGAATTGTCCAAATTAACGAATAAAAACTAAGGTTTAAATCAATTGGAGAAAAGATGGTTCCTCCAGATTTCAGGTTTTACAGTTAGTTTCGACTATGTGTTTAATCGTAACCTATATAGACATTGGTATTAAACTCGATTAATTAATTTTGATAAACAACGACTAAGTACTATGGTCAATTCATAACGGGAGGTTATCGAATGATTATCAATTACAATTTACAAACCCTAACCCCATGTCAAATATATCCCAAATACTAGAACTCTCAGGACCTGAATGCTTAGAAATTAAGGTTTAAATAAATGTAACTGTTTACAACCAATAAATCAAATCAATGGTGAAAAGCATCGAATGCTTAGATCACCAGGTTAAAACGATTGTGTCAACACATAGTATCAATTAACTTACAAAAACCCTCCATCAGGAGGAAACCACAAAAGTTTAGCCGCTCATCTCGTTCATAAAATCAGCAAAAACGTGAATTGATGCAAAGTTCATGATTTATTCGATGATCGGAAGGGAGATCTTGATGTTTTGGAGTGAAAGAAGCCTTGAACTTGGAGTATCTTCGTGCCTTGGATCGACCTGGATTGATAGATGATAATCCCCAACATTAAAACCCTAATATATATATATATACCTTGGAGGCCCTTCTGCGCGTTTTTGACTTCTCAGGGCCGTAAGCTATGGGTTAGGGACCGTAGCTTACGGTCCGTAATTTCTGTTCACTTAAATAACCTCAACCGTAGCCTACGGATTGAGGACCGTAGGCTACGGTCGCTCCTCCATGTCTTCATTTTGCTTCAAACCCATACACGTATGCTACGGTTATAAAACCGTAGCCTACGGTTTCCTTTTTTCTGTCCAAAAACCAAATAACACAAAGAACTCGTAAGCTACGGTTTGACTCCCATAGCCTACGATCGCGATCACCATCCTTGTTCCTTCTTCACTTTCAACTTTCAATAAATGACAAATTAGCCCCTGTAGTTTGTTTCTTCCAATTCCTTTCATATTTGAGCACATATTAACTTTCCACTTTATACCAAACGGCCCCTCAACTTTATTCTCTCTTGATTCTTGCATATATGAACTTCACACATCTTTCATAATATACCAAATCAGTCCCCGAACTTTGCTTTTTCAAACTCCTTTCACTTGTGGCCCTTTATATCAACCAAACAACTTCAAAATTCATTCTTGAGCTGCAACATCCCATCCAATGCTTGTAACTTCATCTTTAATCATCGTAAATGCACCGAATTACGTGCTTTACCTGCAAGTCACCAAATTCTCGTAGTTACTTCATTCTAAGCAAGTAAACACATCAAATATACATAAAACATCATATTTAGACACTCTAAAGCTCGGGTTTCACTCTCTCCATCACACGTTGAAAGGAAACGCGCTTTCATGGTGGAAGGCACAAGTGCAAATGCTTGGATTGGAGACTGCCAACACTACTGCTTGGGAAGACTTCAAGAATTGGATCAAGGAGGAGTACTGTCATGGGGACGACATTCGCAAGCTCGCGAACGAGTACTGTGAGCTTAAGATGGTCATATCAGAAATTGAGACATACACCAGGCGATCCAACAACTATGCTGCTCTCTGTCCCAACATGTCTCAGCCGGCGTATCGAAGAATCGAGCTGTATATCAAGGCTTTGGTTCCTGAAATTCAGAGTCTGGTGACTTCAGCAAATCTCACCATGATCCAGCAAGTGATTCGTCTAGCCCACCGACTCACAGATCATGCAGTGGAGCAAGCAAGCTGCCCTAAAGGATCAGTGCTACTACTGAGGCTTCTGGTGATAACAAGCATAAGTGGGATGGCAACCAAGGCAAGGATGCAAACCCTACACAAGCCCCAACACAGCAAAGAAAGTTTGAGAACAACAAGGGTACTCAGCAACAGGGTGGTTGCCATGGAAACCGACCCAAGTGCAACAAGTGTAAGCGACATCACAATGGTCCTTGTGAGAAGAACCGCTGTCAAATGTGCAACAAGATGGGGCATGAGGCCAAAGACTGTAGAAGCCCGTACCCAGAAAGGCAAAACCAGCCACAACAATTGCGACAGCAACAACAACAACAGGGAAACAGCCGTGGCTGCTACCAGTGTGGAGCAATGGGGCAGCTGCGGAAGGAATGTCCCCAACTGAACCAGAACTATAACAACAACAATCAGGGCACTGGAAACAACAACAACAATAGTGACAATGGTGCAAGGGGCCGAGTTTTCGTGATTGGAGCTGGTGAAGCATGGGATGACCCCAACGTTGTAGCGGGTAAGTTCCGACTTGACGATCGTTACATTTCCATATTATTTGATTCTAGAGCCGATGCTAGCTAAGTATCCCTACGTATTAGTAAGAACCTTAAGCCTGCACCTACACCTACACCGTTAAACTCTAAGCACGTCGTCGAATTAGCTAATGGTAGAAACATTGAGGCCTCACACGTTATTAATAACTGCAAACTCATACTATCTGGTCAGACTTTTCTCGTCAATCTCTTTCCCATCATTCTTGAATGCTTCGATGTCGTTATCGGTTTGGATTGGTTATCCAAACATAGAGCTGAAATACATTGTCAAGAGAAGGTCGTTCGTATTCCTCATTCTTTTGGCGAACCCCTCATTGTTCAAGGTGATAAGGGTGGTGCTGTCACGGGCATCATCTCGTTCTTAAAGGCCCAAAAGTGTTTACGAAAAGGGCCATACCGCTATCCTAGCACTCATTACTGACACCCAAGAGAAGGAAAGGAAGATAGAAGATTTTCTCATCGTACGCGACTTTCCCGAGGTATTCCTTGAGGAATTACCTGGTCTTCCAACCATCGTCAAGTTGAATTCCAAATTGAGCTAACTCCTGGAGCGGCACCCATAGCTCGTGCACCTTATCAACTAGCCACAATCAATCTGGAGGAACTTTCTACGCAATTGCAGGAGCTGTTGGATAAAGGTTTTATCCGTCCTAGCTCGTCACCCTGGGGAGCCCTAATTGTAGGACCGGTTTTGACACCGTTCGATTGCGTAACGAACGTTCGACGTGCGGAATCCGTGAACGTGCGTGACCGAACACACAATAACGTACTAGAACCGTGATTTTATTGAAGAATATGACGTGTACGATACAAAAATCACGTGGAGAGAGCTTTCTCTCTCTAGACTTTCTCTCTCTAGACTTAAATCTCCAAAATCACAAATGAGCTAAAAAGTCTTTAACTTTACTACTAACTCCTCTATTTATAGGTCAAGGCTTTAATGAAACTTTTCATTAATTACAAGATTTCCACCTTGCCTTTTGACTAGATATAACACTATAAAGACTTGATTTCTTCGGTTTCTTGCTACGGCTCGGATTGATGAAGGCGATAGACATTAATGCACTAACAATCTCCCCCTTGGATATTGCCGCAGTCAATCTCGTAGCGTTTTGTCTTTCTCTTTTTCGAACAGAATCCTCGTGGATCTGTCTTTAGCTTTAGTTGCTCTCCCTCTTGGTAGTCTCTTTCTTCAGGCTCCCCCTTTCGTCAAGCTTCCGTGCTTTTGGGATCGACACCTAGCTTTCCGTAGCAATAGAATCAGAAACCTACACATCTCAACCTCTCGTAAGACAAAATAATTTTGACTCTAAAAGAATTCTTCAAAATTCTCAAACATATAACACACGATATTGTGATTCAAATTAATGAATCATCTAAACATTTGAGGATTATCATCCAACTTCTCATCATCTTAACCAAACCAATTGTTCATCTTGTTTAGCCTTTGAGATTTTGAAAATCAGCTTTTCAACATCAGTTGTCGAAAATCTTTTTGAATTTTTCAAAATTTTATGCTAAAACACACTAAAATCTTTTTGGATTTTGGGAAATAAACTATATACAGACATATTTTTGTGAGTTTGTGTAAGAGGATCATATCAGTTTTTGAGACACATCACAAGCACCGTTAAGCTTTAATCATTTTAAGTTCTAAACGATTCACGTTGATTGATATAGTTGTCCTCTTAAGCTCAATCTAAAAACTTTCGAAATGCTTACCGATATGTTAAGGTATATTAATTTTGCACTAAATTCTTATGGACCCCACGATCTCAGCATATCCCCTCATCATGCATTACACTAACTCAAGTAATGCCTTTAAACTTTCATCAACTGTGATATGTGCGAAAACAAAACAGAATGTTTAAACATTAACAATCAGGTCGATACTTCCGTATACGCAGAGAAAGTCCAATGTTTAAACAAACTAAGAAAATAAAACAAGTTGAAATTGTTTAGGCTTTAACCACCAGGTCGATACTTCCGTATACGCAGAGGAGGTCCAAAGCTTAAACGAAACACCAAAGAAAATAAAGCAGAACGTTTAGGCAATAACATCCAGGTCGATACTCATGTATACGCAGAGGATGTCCAATGCTTAAACAAAATAAAGAAATAAAACAAGTTTAAATCTTTGCAAAATGAAATGCACAATCACAACGACTTTTCAGCAAAGTTGTGAAAGTTCACAAACTTAACCAGTTTTTATGCTTTTTGGCATTCAGCGATTACTGAGTAGGTACACAATCATGAAGGACAAAACTAAGTACTATGCTTTCAACCATGTTTCCCACTAGAACTAGGCTTTTTCATTTAAGTTTTTATCGTTATCGCAAATCTACTAGTCTAGCTGAGCCTATCGTCACATCTTTAGTGAGACCGTTTATTACATTTGACATTTCATTTCTTTAGCATGCTGTGATAGTCCACTGATTTACTATCATTTCCTCTTTTTTCACAACAAAACTCGTTTTTGAATTTTTCAATGTTTTTGACTTTTTCAAATTTTCAAATTTTTTTAAAATTTTTCTCCCCCTAAAATCAAAATATGTTTCAATTTTGATTTTCTGGGAAAATTTGAAACAAACTGTACAAACTTGACAACTTGATGAGAATCACTTCAATTCTCTATCCACCTGGCATAAACAATCAGAACTCCCCCTCATAACAAACTATCTTCCCATTATGATCTCAAAACACTTAAGTTTGTTTTAATCAAAATGGTTTTTCCGAAATAATTAGTTTGTTTACCAATCATTTGTAGATTCGGGGTTAATTCATCACATTGTTTTCTTCATCCACATGACAGATTTTACAATTTCAGTTTTAGATCTCAAACATCACTTGTAGAAAATCAAGTACAACTTAATGTCCCTGATTTACCACATGTAAAGCGAAAAATCACCAGAGTGAAATTTCTCAAGAAATGTGCCGATTCATGTTCCACGCTTACCAACCTGAGAACTCCGGCAAGTCAGGTTTTTCAGTTAAAAAGATTCACCCAAGCCTGACGGTCCTTGGGTGATTTCGAATTCTTGTTCAACAATGGTGGAAAGTTTGCGTTATCCATTGTTAAACCAGAATTCTCAACTTTTACCTCAACACGTGGCTCTTCTGTTACCACACCAGATTCATTGCCTGAATGTGGCTTTTCTGACTTTGATGAGTCAGATTCATCGCCGACATGTGGCTCCTTTGTTTTCACAGAAACAGATTCATCGCCAAGAAGTGAAAATTTCACTTTCTTTGTTTTGTTAATCTTCTGATTAACAACTTTGTCTTTCTTCAAAATTCCTTTCTCTTCTGTCCTCAGATTTGTATCTGATGAATTCGTTTTGCAAGATTTATCATTCTTTGAAAAGCAAGACGATTTATCAGAACTGCTGTTCAGTTTTCCTGATGTACCCGAGGACAAAATCCTTTCAAGATACTCCCTTGCTTTCTTTCTTTTCTTTCTCAGTCGGTCTTTCTGCCCTTGTGAAAGCTTCACTTTCTTTTCTTGAACTTTAGGTTCTTTGACTTTCTGTTCTGAAACTTTCAGTTCCTTGGGCTTTTCTTTGACTTTGACTGACTTTATCACCCTTTTCTAAGATATAGCCCTCAATCTTTCATTTGATCTCATTGGGCAATCTCTGGCAATGTGACCTATGATTCGACATTCATAGCATCTCCTCATTTCAAAACTCTTACTCTGGCAGTTAACAACAATGTGTCCTTGAAAACCACATTTGTAGCACACTCTGTTATCATACCGTTCACCACTATCATACCAAACACTCAAATCATAACACTGATTTGATTTGTAGTACTCATGACTTCTCCTATAAGCTTGATTTGACGCTTGAGCACTGTGGTCAAACCTGCACCACTTATTACCAACAATTTTTAAGTTTTGATTTTTCAATTTTTGTGATTTTTGATTTTGAATGGATGATCGATATGATGAGCTGTTATTTTCTTTTTGAACAATTTTCTCCTTTTTAATTTTTTATTTCTGTTCCGCTTTCTTTTTCAAAGGTTTTTGCTTAGAGCATTCACCTTTTTCAGTTGATTGCAGAACAGTTTTCTGAAATTTTTCTTTTAATTTCAAAAACAATTTTTGTTTTTCTAATTTTTCATTTTCATCATCAGATTTCTCATTGCAATCTTCAACTTTGACACTGTCAAAGTTTGTGACATCGTCACTTATTGGAATTTCATTGATCGGTTCTGGACAAACATATGTTGCAGATGTCACAAAACCTTTCAACTTATTTTCTAACTCAGCAATTTTATTCCGATCACTTTCAGCTTCTTTTTCAAGCTGAATGATTTTAGCAAGATGAGAATTTATTGCAATTTGTTTTTCAAGATTATTTTTACCAAAAATATCTTTCTCATCTTCTAAAATCTTTATTTGATTATGAAAATCTTTTTCTTTTTCTTTTAAAATTTTGTTCTCCAATGTCAAACTCTCTAAATCCCTCAAGAGTTTAGCATTTTTAGATTTCAGATTTTCACAATTTAAGCACTTCTCGATCGTTTTTACAACTTCAGCTTTTGTCTCCACCTTGATAACTGAAATTTCTTTAACCTGCTCCTCTACCTCTTGAACGATTTTCTCAGATTTGACTTTTACTTCATCAGTTGCTGCTTCATGATTCTTCTCTCCTGAATCAGTCTTCAATTTTCTAATCTTTTGTAACTCAAGTTCTTGAGCTTGAATCTTCTCGATGAAGTCACTAAGGTTGAGAAATTCATAGTTTGAATTGTTCTTCAACATCATCAAGTAAGTACTACACTCATCATATGGCAATGCGTTTGCCAATTTGTCTTTCAATTCCTCATTGGTCTTGGTTATCTTCAATCTCCCCATCTCCACAACTAGAGGACAATAGATGTCAATCAATTCTTTTGAAGACTCTCCCTTGATACCTGTAAAATTATCAAATTTGTTCAGTGCAATATAAATTTTAGAATCCATGCTTCGGTAATGAAAGATTCACGAAAACAGATTTTCGAATGATACGAGAATTCACACACTCTAAAATCCGTTCAATCTTTTTTTAAAAACAAACGAATCAGATGAATATCTGATAAACCGGTGACAACAGATCAGGTGAAGATTCGGATTGCCGCTCGATTTGATGCACTTTAAACTTGAACAAACAAAATTCTATAACTCGAATTGTGACCCGATCGGGTGAGTCAACGGGGTCGACTTTGAATGAATAGGACCCACCACTTGATTAATAATACTACATGACAAAAATGACTTGATCACCTTCAATCAACAATTGAATCAATTAATTTCTAAGTTTCCAACAAATTGACACCACCCACTAGCCGATGATCATTTAATGATCACATGTAGCAAATTCTTGATAACAACAAACGTATTAAGTGACCGGCACAATTACTACTAAATAGATAGTGGCAAGTGGGTATCGAACACAGAGAGTTTGTGGAATATGTGTTATTTGAAAGTTTATCTAATTTAACTAAATTAATCTAATTGCAAGAAAAATAAAATTCAAGAATTTATGTGAGTAAATTGGTTTTAGACTAAATTAAACTAATTAAATTTCAAGAGAAAAGAGTTGGTTGTAAACAAATTAGAGACAAATGATCATCCTAGATTTCCGGTTTGCTTTGACATTCATATTATCATTTCACTAGAAAGAACTACATAGACATAGCTCATGTATGATTACTTGCAGTGATGAAAGGGAACTAAGTACTCAGATTCCTAGAACGTGAGGTTGTTACCCGATGATCAATCAACCCTTACCCAAGGCTAACTATACCCATGATATCTTGATTGCCAATGGCACCAAGAACGTATGGTTTCCAATTAGTTCAATGTAAGAATTAACAAGTTACTAACAAACAATCACACACCATAACAAACAATCATAAAGACAAAATTTGTTATTCTAGAAATAAAGAAAATCAAACATGAAATGTCTCAATCAAACCTTCAATCCAGGACAATCATCAATTGTTTAGCCACGCATGGCTTGAAGCAACATCATACAAAAGTTTCTAGTGTTCATCAAGATCAAAGATAACAAAAACTAATGATTCCAAGATGTTTCCCCACTCCAAAAAGTCTCCAAATTGCTCCCAATTTCGTTCACAATTAGGTGGTAACCGATTGACAATGATAAGTCTCCATAAAACCCCATCAAATGACCAATAAATGTGCAAGTTACAAAATAAGATCAGTCGGAGCCGTAACCTACGGCTCCCAGCCGTAGGTTACGGCTGTCAGCAGCTCCAAGGTCAACATAGGGTGCCGTAACCTACGGCCCCCAGCCGTAGGTTACGGCTCTGAGTGGTTCTTTACGGCAAGCCTCTCCTGTTTTACGGCAGAACTTTTGATGCAAAGGTTGTGGCCGTAACCTACGGCCCTCAGCCATAGGTTACGGCGCTGAGTGTACTTGTCTTCCTATTTCTTCACTACAGCTTGATTTCTTCACCTCTTAACGGTGCCATCTTCCCACATCCATTCAAATATCATAAGTCCCGCATCTTAAGCACTTTAGCACCTGCATAATCAAACATAGATTGGTTACCAAGTACAAGCAATTAACTGAATAAAGCATGGAATGTGCGTACATTTAGACCTTTTAAGGGTTGTCCTACGGACCACCCGTCACATCCCCACACTTACCCGTTGCTTGTCCCAAGCAACTCATTCACAAACTATTTTCAACCCTCAAGCAATCAATCATGTAAACCAAGCTAAAGTGTCGTCCTTTTACTAACTTTCAATCATTCCACAAGGCACACCCCTCACAAGAACTCTCGGTGACAAGATAAATTAGCATGTTATGCTAAATCACTCAATACGTGTGTGTGTGTGTGTGCGACAATAAGCTTGTATAAGAATCAAGTTTCCTCCTAACAAATATCTAGCATGCTTATGAATCAAAGAGACTTACGGGTTGTAATGGGGCTAAATGCAAAGGTAGGGAATGGTGGAATACACATGAAGGAGCTAATTGATTTGACCCGGTTTTTATTTCTACTACTAAACAAAGCAAACATCAACTATATACACAACTTCATCAACATTTTCAACTACTATCGCAACTAACTCTTTCTTTTTGCACTTTTCTCATATTTTTTCTTTTTTTTTCCTTTCTTTTTTTTCTTTTTTTTAATATAGAACTCAACAACATATACAAGAATATCAACAATCACAAACTAAATTCCTAAACCGGGTCGTCTCAATAGGTAAAGTTTTGTAAGAAGGTTTAAGGCTCAAACATGGCTTTCTAAAGGACCAAACCCCCACCCCTCACAATACCAAGCTCATATATGTAAAGTATGAGGTCCAACCCACCAATCCCGCACTCTCACACATCTAGATGAGGCTACCTAAAAGTCCCCTATCATTTCCAAAAGCATGCTAACTCTAGGATTTAACAAGTATTCACACACAAGTTCTATTAACACACTACACACACCGCCACTCAAACAAAGAAATATCAATAACACTCATATGTGGCTCAATTCTCACCAAGAGAAGACTAGGAATGGGTGTCGGTGTGTCAAATGGCACAATATCAAGTTTTCAAATTTTTACACTTTTCGCTTGGATTTACAAAAATTTTAAAATTCTCAAAAATTCCCCCATCCCCACACTTGGGATACATTGTCCCAATGTATGGTTTTGAGGAAAAGATCGCTTTAACCAAGAACATCAACAATTGCTTATACTCTCAAACCCCAAGTTTCTTTTTGTATTTTTTTTAAACAAAATCAAACAAACTAACTACCAATATTTCAAAGCTAAAGAACACAACAAGACTAAGGAAAGAGTACATTGACCTGGTGAAGTTTGCCACAACAGATGTTGTAGATAATTCGACTTCCTATCACCACTTTCACCCAAATATCCGTACATCTTCCCCACACTTGAATGTCGCCATGGCCATGAAACATAGAAAGATAAAAATAGCAAGATCAATATAAAACCCCGGGTTGCCTCCCGAGCAGCGCTAAGTTTCGAGTCTTCAGCCAGACCGTGCCACCCCCATTTAAGGTGGCTCAAAGAAGTGGTTCCTGCCATCTCCATCACTTCCTTGTGCCATTGAGCAAAATGCATCCATCTTGTTTTGACTCGAGGGGTAATCAAATACGCTCTTTCTTGAACCCATATGCTTTTCTTCATGATCCGGTGGGTGATTTCTTCTCATTCTTTGGAACACCTTTTCACTAAACCCACTATCATCCACCTCAACAAACTCGTAACTAATCATCTTCGTCTGAACATTAAATGACAACTTACGGTTCTTTTCGGTCATGTTAATGATTCCTTCTCTACAATCAATTTGAGCATTTGCCGTATAGAGAAACGGTCGACCCAAAATCACTCTTTGTTGTGACGCCATCGTGGTAGTAGCATAATCTAAAACCAGAAAATCCACTGGATATTCGAATTCTCCCAACCGAATCATAACATTCTTAACCATTCCCCGTGGACGCCTCCAACTTTCATCCGCCAAGCTCACCATGGTGTCTATATCTTCAAGCGGACCAAAGTCGTACATATCGTATAGATCGCCAGGTAGCACACTCATGCTTGCCCCGTAGTCCAACAATGCGTGAGGGATTTTTAATTTTCCCACACGAATAGGCACGATTGGTGCTCCATGCTCTCTGTCCGTTTCAACCTCGGCATCCTTTTCCAAACCTGCATTCACTTGACAAGAAGATGTTAAAAATGTTTCATTGAATTCTCTATTAGGAACGGTACAAACCACATTGATGTTAACACTTTTAATGTTTTTGGGATTTATCACCGTGTCACTTGGTAGCTGGCCTTTTGCTTTCTTCAAAATTGCCACTTCACTCGCAAGTTGACCCATTTGAGTAGTCAAAGTTTGAATAGCTTTATCACGGGCCTCGTCCGTTTGCATCCGAACTTCATCACGTTGATTCATTCGTTGCATTTCGACTTGCATCGCCTTCAACATTTCCATTACTTCGTTTCCACCCGAGGACCCCCCTTGTTCTTGACCCGTTCGATATTGCCTTTGGTATCCTTGGTTGTTCCCCCCTTGATATCCACTTTGGTTATTGTAAGGTTGGCGCGAACCATAATTACCTTGATTACCTTGGAAATTCGGGTTTGCTTGATTCGAAGGGTTCCCATAACGAAAATTGGGGTGGTTCCTCAACCCGGGGTGGTAAGTGTTAGAATTCATGTTGAAGTTTCTACCACCCCCTCCTTGACCTTGTAATGCATTCACCTCCTCATATTGCCCATCCAACATTCCTTGGCAATTTTCAGCCGCATGACCTATTTCATTACAAATAGCACAAACATCATAAATTTGGTTAGAAGTTTGTAAATTACCATCCTCGGCGGCATGCACTTGTGTTCGGGTAATGGCTGGTCGTGCTCTTCTTGATGCTTGAGCTTTTCTCTTTGACGTAATGGCCATTTGTTCTAAGAACTCCCAATCATCATTCTCATAATTGGTGCCAAAAGTCCCATTTGTGATGGACATCAAATCTCGTGCACCTTCGACACACAACCCTTCATGAAAGGCATTCATCAACTCCCAAAGCTCAATTCCATGGTGTGGACAATTTTTGATCATCATATTTAAGCGCTCGAAGGCTTCATGGAACATTTCGCCTTGTTGTTGTTGGAAACTTCTCAACCCTTTCCTAGCATCATTGGTCTTTTGGGCGGTATAAAATTCGTCTAAGAATGTTTGCTGCATTTCCCCCCAAGTATAAATAGATGCCGAAGGCAAAGTGTAGAACCACTTCTTTGCCTTATCTTCCAATGAGAATTGAAACAAGACCAACTTCACATCATCGGCCGAAAAACCTTGACTCCCAAGAGTGTTATAAATTGAGTCATAGGCCTCCAAATGAAAATAAGGTTCCTCCGTTGCTAGACCCTTATATTTCGGCAAACTTTGTAAGGAATTAGTCCCTACTTCAAAGGTTCTTCCTTGGTTGTTATGAGGAATAACCACCGGTGAAGGATTGTGAGTAATTACCGGCTTAAAATGCGCTTCAATACCCCTCGCGTGCTCTCTAAGATGCCTCCTTGGTACACCAAACCTACCCTTTGGACGAACTCCCATTGGTCTTGGTATATGCCCTTGTGGTGCAATTGGTTGTTAAAATTGTTGTTGTGGCATCGGTGGGTTTTGAATTGGCCTTTGGAATTGTTGTTGAACATTCGGTGGATGAACTTGTTGCAATGGTACCGGACGTTGCAATTGTGGCCCTTGTGGCCTTGGCCTAACATGTTGAGGTATGAGTTGTTGTTGTTGCACTCCACCAACATTTGGAATCACTTGCATTTGCCCTTGCATATAACCGAATTCCCCTTGATCTCCATCACCCCCATAAGCATACCCATCTTCATCAAAACCCTCAAACTCCTCAAATCCTTCATCATACCCATCTCCTTGAATTCCCGAAGATTGCCCAAATGGAAGAGTCGAGTATTGGAAACCCGACTGGTTTGACGGTCGAAACGGTGTAGCATGGACAATGGTCGAAATTGGTGCTATGGTGTGGCTTGAATATGACGGACCCGCACCCGGGAAGAAATGGGATAATGGTGGTATAGTAGTGGAAGGATTAAAGGTAATGGTTGGTTCTTCTTGGGTAGTAATGGGTTGTGTGGTGTTGGTTGGTGTAACATTTTGAATTATGGTGGGTTCGGTAGTATTTGGTGGAATGGTGGTATTTGGTGAAGGTTGAGTGGTTGTTGGTATAAATGGTGAAGTAGGTTCACCCGTAGTGGGTGGTGGTGGTGGATCCATGTATCGAAGTGGTATAACTGGTGTAATTGGTGTTGTTGGTGAACCGCTGATTGTATTTTCTCTTAGTAAAATCCTATTCGCTCGCAAAGTTCGCTCGATTTCTGGATCAAACACTAGTGGTGAAAGCTTGTGAGAGCTTCTAGTACACATGCACCTGTAAATACCTGCACACTAACACACCCCGCGTAAACCAGAAAATAACAAACTTAAGAAAAGAACAAAAATAACACATGTTGCGCACTAGTCCCCGGCAACGGTGCCAAAATTTGACGTGATTTCGTGGCCACAATCAAATTTAATCCAATTACTACTAAGTAGATAGTGGCAAGTGGGTATCGAACACAGGGAGTTTTTGGAATATGTGTTATTTGAAAGTTTATCTAATTTAACTAAATTAATCTAATTGCAAGAAAAATAAAATTCAAGAGTTTATGTGAGAGAATTGGTTTTAGACTAAATTAAAGTAATTAAATTTCAAGAGAAAAGAGTTGGTTGTAAACAAATTAGAGACAAATGATCATCCTAGATTTCCGGTTTGCTTTGACATTCATATTATCTTTTCACTAGAAAGAACTACATAGACATAGCTAATGTATGATTACTTGCAGTGATGAAAGGGAACTAAGTACTCAGATTCCTAGAACGTGAGGTTGTTACCCGATGATCAATCAACCCTTACCCAAGCCTAACTATACCCATGATATCTCGATTGCCAACGACACCAAGAACGTATGGTTTCCAATTAGTTCAATGTAAGAATTAACAAGTTACTAACAAACAAGCACACACTATAACAAACAATCATAAAGACAAAATTTGTTATTCTAGAAATAAAGAAAATCAAACATGAAATGTCTCAATCAAACCTTCAATCCAGGACAATCATCAATTGTTTAGCCACGCATGGCTTGAAGCAACATCATACAAAAGTTTCTAGTGTTCATCAAGATCAAAGACAACAAAAACTAATGATTCCAAGATGTTTCCCCACTCCAAAAAGTCTCCAAATTGCTCCCAGTTTCGTTCACAATCAGGTGGTAACCGATTGACAATGATAAGTCTCCATAAAACCCCATCAAATGACCAATAAATGTGCAAGTTACAAAATAAGATCAGTCGGAGCCGTAACCTACGGCTCCCAGCCGTAGGTTACGGCTGTCAGCAGCTCCAAGGTCAACATAGGGTGCCGTAACCTACGGCCCCCAGCCATAGGTTACGGCTCTGAGTGGTTCTTTACGGCAAGCCTCTCCTGTTTTACGGCAGAACTTTTGATGCAAAGGTTGGGGCCGTAACCTACGGCTCTCAGCCGTAGGTTACGGCGCTGAGTGTCCTTGTCTTCCTATTTCTTCACTACAGCTTGATTTCTTCACCTCTTAACGGTGCCATCTTCTCACATCCATTCAAATATCATAAGTCTCGCATCTTAAGCACTTTAGCACCTGCATAATCAAACATAGAGTGGTTACCAAGTTCAAGCAATTAACTGAATAAAGTATGGAATGTGCGTACATTTAGACCTTTTAAGGGTTGTCCTAGGGACCACCCGTCAGGGATTTTCAAAAATTGCTCAACCCCTCACGACTCTGACCCAGAAAGGTATCGCTTACAAGTGGAATGATGTTCAGGAGTCTGTATTTCAGAAGCTAAAAGAGAGACTCTATAGTGCGCCTATTCTCTTGTTACCTGAAGACACTGACGAGAACGAAAACGAAATTATTGCCTACGCTTCTCGACAACTCAAGAACCGAGAACGAAATTACACAAAACACGATTTGGAACTAGGTGCAGTAGTGTTCGCACTCAAGATTTTGAGACATTACTTGTACGGTACCAAGTGCATGATTTACACTGATCACAAGAGTCTCCAGCATATATAAGATCAGAAAGAGCTGAACATGCGGCAACGCCGATGGATCGAACTCTTGAACGACTACAAATGCGTGATTAAGTATCATCCAGGCAAGGCTAATGTTGTAGTTGATGCCCTCAGCAGGAAAGAGACCAAACCTAAGCGTGTTCGCGCTTTACAACTTACTATTCACTCGAACCTTCCTAACCAGATCCGAAACGCTCAAGTCGAAGCACTGAAGGCAGAGAACCTTCTAGCTGAGTCCATACGGGGCATGGAAAAGCAACTCGAACTTAAAGATGATGGCATTCACTACTTCATGGACCGTATCTGGGTTCCATCTTACGGAAATCTCCGAGAACCTGTGATGGACGAAGAGTACAAGTCTCGCTACTCGATACATCCTGGTTCTGACAAGATGTATCACGATCTCAAGACCTTATATTGGTGGCCTAACATGAAAGCTTTTATTGCAAAGTACGTTAGCAAATGCTTGACTTGCGCTAGGGTCAAGATCGAGTACCAAAAGCCGTCGGGATTACTGCAACAACCTGTAGGATCGTGTTCGGCCCTGATTGAGTCGATCAAAAGAATTCCTATCCAAATCAAGAGGCGGAAACTAATGATTTGGTGCTATTTCAGTAGGATTCACTTTAAATTGCTGTTGTATTGATCTTGATAACGTTTACAGACTCCGACAGCACTTCGGCAGCACTTCGTGGCTCACCGAAAGAAAAACACCTTCAACACACACACACTAGGTTCGCTTGAATGACCTATTTATAGATGACATGGTTTCTCTTATATGGTCATGACATATAAGCGGAACTATCATGTTCACATAAGCGAACCTTCCTATCCAAATCAAGAGGCGGAAACTAATGATTTGGTGCTATTTCAGTAGGATTCACTTTAAATTGCTGTTGTATTGATCTTGATAACGTTTACAGACTCCGACAGCACTTCGGCAGCACTTCGTGGCTCACCGAGAGAAAAACACCTTCAACACACATGTGACACCTCGGATCTTTCCGGATAACCTTTCGATGTAACAAACGTGTACGTAATCGACTAACAGTAAAAATGTACGAAAAACTATTTGTTATTATGTGTTATGTGCCGATTTACTTATGTGTATGTATATATATATAAGTGTTATATATATGTGTGAACCAAACCCGAGACCCGACTCGAGACCACGGTCTCGAGTGAACAGTGAAGCACTTGGGCCGGTTAAGGCCTTGTAGCCGAAAACCCAATCCGGAATCCCCTAGCCCAACTCGGTACACTATATAAACCCAACCCCACCTCCCTTAATCATTTTACACACTCTCTTCTCACACTCTCCTCTCATCTTCTTCACTAAACCCTAAAACCCTAAATTTCTAGCAACCAAAATCATCTCCCCATTCTTTCATATCTCTCGGATCAAGTGAGCTATCAACAAGGAGGATCGGCCGAACCAAGAGACCACCCGAACACCCCTTTTCTCTCAACCCCGAGTAACCGGTTAGTGTTTATATGCTCATGGTTGTTGATATTTATGGTTCTATGCTTGTTGATGCTTGATTGATTGAGGTTATTGCTATAAAAGACTTGTTTGATGATAAAAGTGATTCTCGAAATGATTATATGTCTTAATGAAAAATAATCCGGTTTTGCGTTAAATGGTTTTGATATTCGGATAATGTTAGATGCTTGTTGTTTTGCAAATTATTGTGATTCTGGTTTGTGTGCATCTCAGTTTGTTAGGAAGTTTAGATAGATTGTGGTCATTATAAATGTATGTTTCGGATATGTGCTAATTGCTTGAATGTTCATGTCAAGGGCTTGATTATGAGGTTTTAAGTGCACGGTTTTGGGTTTTTAAGAGTATGTCTTTGTTTGAATGATTTTCAGATTATTGCTTGAATGTTCTGTTAAATGATGATGATGAACATGAAGAACAGTTTGAATGCCTTTGAAATATTTTTGAAATGTGTATATTTGATCTGTTTTGGCTAATGATCAGACAAACAAACATGTTTTAGTGGGAATGGTACATAATTTTCATGAAAATGCATTTCTATTGGTTCGTACAAAATGACAGGTTCTAGAAGGGATTGCCATGCACGTTATCACGGTTGCGAGTCGCAACCATTGGTTGCTACTCGAAACCACACATGACCAGCCGAAACCTTCCAGTTGCGAGTCGCAATTAGCACGCATCAAAACTGGTTGCGAGTCGCAACCACACCTGCCAAGTCGCAATCTCCGGTTACGAGTCGTAACCAAAACGTGACGGACCGAGACCGCAGTTGCGAGTCGCAACCTCGGTTGCGAGTCGCAACCACCTTAGTTTCGACTGGGCTGTTTTATGTTATTGGGCCTTGACTGTTTGTCTTGTTGTTTTGGGCTTCAACTATTGGGCCTCCTATTGACTGGACTTCATCTTGATCTGCTACTGTATGCATATATGTTACTGTTTGTATTTCTGACTGTTAACTGCTTGTATACGTGCATGCTATACGTGTTTGCTTGTACCCAACTTGACCCATACTTGGTAACCATGCTAGGACGTGGTAACCAACGAGCTTAACCAAGTAACGTATCATACCGAGCAACCCAAGGTGAGTTCACAACTTAAAAGCATGCGTCCCGGTGGTTTGGGACACGAGACTGAAACAACCCTATCCCCTTGAAAAGGGGATACCGTCTACATTCCTTCCCTGGTTATTGGGAAATAAACTTACTTTATCTTCCCTTGTATTGGGAAACCCTTTTTAGTTAATTACTATTTATACGGAATGCAACTAACGGCACTAAACGCAACTCTATCACTCAAGTCCCTACTACATAATACCGATTAGTCGCCGGTGCCAGGCGAACGGGTTATTAGTTGATAGCGCTATTTAGGTCTTACCAGCCTCACACCGTGCCATGGTATGGGATCGGTCGTGAACTAATGTACTCAGGCATCCGTCAATGCTGATAGAACATTGACATCGGGGCATCCTGCGGAAACGCAAACGGTTACCTAGTGTTCGGTATTGGAAAAACAGTTTAGTCGCTAACTTTTGGGGTAGCTCCCCACGGCATGTATAAACGGATAAATTAACTGGTGAAACAAGTTTTTGGTAATTAAAACTGGACAACTAGTGAACTCACTCAGCATTATTGTTGACCCCTTACTGCATGCTTTGCAGGTGGCCAGTGACTGGAGCAGCTGCTTGGGATGTGTAGTGGTCGTCTGCCCGTGTGTTGGGCATTTATTATGTTTACCTTGCGAACAATGTTTAAAACTGTTAATTATGCTTCCGCTACATTTACTCTGAACTTAAAACTCTGAACTTGATATTTGCTAATCTCATGGTTAGTAAGTATTACTTTAACATTAACCAATGCTTAGTATAATTGGTGGCTGGATCCTGGTCAGTCACGCCCTCGAAGCGGGTGTTATCCGCGGGTGGAATTTGGGGGTGTGACAGATTGGTATCAGAGCCATTGGTTATAGTGAACTTGGTTTTAAAAAGGGGAAAATCTTTTTTTGAGAAAAACCAGACTATAACCCGTGACTCGTGACGACACTACACTCCAAGTACAAGGCTCGACTTATCTGACCTCATAGCTCGGACCCATATTTACTTGCTTGGTTGTTTTATGCTTTCTGCTTTACTATACGTACTAGTTTGCCTGATTAGATAGATACATCTTCTCGCTTCTATCTTATTCTCGCTATCACGCACTCATGCTATGTTTTCTGGTTATGAAGACAATGAGTGGACGCGGACGAGGAAACGTCAACATGACTCAGGCTCAGTTCACTAGCCTGCTCAACACTGTGGCTGCAGCTTTCGCAGCTCACCCGATAGGTCAGCCTGCACCTGTGCAACCACGTGTCTGTACCTTCAAGACCTTCATGGATTGCAAGCCTCTTCCGTTCAGTGGCACTGAGGGTGCCATAGGACTCCTACACTGGATCGAGAAGGTCGAAGCTGTTTTCGCTGTCTGCGAATGTCCCCCTGCTAATTGGGTGAAGTTTGCTACTGGTACTCTGGAGGGAAGCGCACTTTCATGGTGGAAAGCGCAAATTCAAATGCTTGGTTTGGAGACTGCTAACGCTACTGCGTGGGAAGATTTCAAGGATATGATCAAGGAAGAGTACTGTCACAGGGATGACATCCACAAGCTGGAAAATGAGTACTATGAACTCAAGATGGTTGGGTCAGAGATTGAGACCTACACCAAGCTGTCCAACGATTATGCTGCTCTTTGTCCGAACATGTCTCGACCTATGTATCGAAGAATCGAACTGTACATCAAGGGTTTGGCTCCAGAAATTCGAAGCCATGTAACTTCAGCCAACCACACTACCATTCAGCCGATCGTTCGACTTGCTCACAAACTCACTGATCAGGCTGTGGAAGAGGGCAGGTTGCCCAAAAGGATCAGTGCTGCGGAAGGAAGTTTTAGTGATGGCAAACGAAAGTGGGATGGAAATCAGGGCAAGGATGCTAACCCTACCCAAGCCCCAGCTCAGCAAAGGAAGACTGACAACAACAAAGGCACTCAGCAACAGGGTGGCTACCGGGGAAACTACCCCAAGTGCAACAAGTGTAACAGGCACCACAATGGGGCATGCAACCAGGGTCAGTGTCAGCGATGCCACAAGATGGGGCACGAAGCAAAGGATTGTAGAAGTCAGTTCCCGGCAAGGCAGAATCAGCAACAACCCCAACAACAACAGCAGCAGGGAAACAACAGAGCATGTTTTAAATGCGGAGCAACAGGGCACATGCGAAAGGATTGCCCTGAACTGAATCAGAATCGCAACAACAATCAGGGGGCTGGGAACAATGAGCAAAACAACAATGCTGGGAATGCAAGGGGCAGAGCTTTCGTGATTGGAGCTGGAGAAGCAAGGAACGACCCCAACGTCGTGGCGGGTAAGTTCCTACTTGATGATCGTTATGCTTCTGTGTTATTTGATTCCGGTGTCGATGCCAGTTATGTATCCCTTCGCATTAGTAAGAAACTTAAGCACTCGCCTGCATTATTAAGTTCTAAGCACATCGTCGAGATAGCTAATGGTAAGAACATCGAGGCCACGCACGTGATCCGCGACTGCACCCTAGAATTGTCTGGCCATACGTTTAGTATCGATCTTTTCCCTGTCAAACTTGGAAGCTTCGACGTCGTCATTGGTATGGATTGGTTATCCAAACACCGCGCTGAGATTCTCTGTCAAGAGAAAGCAGTCCGTATACCTCGTCGTTCTGGTCAACCCCTCATCGTCAAAGGCAACAAAGGTGGAGAAGTCACAGGCATTATCTCGCTTTTAAAGGCCCAGAAGTGTTTACAGAAAGGGCACACCGCTATCTTAGCACTCGTCACCAATACCCACGATAAGGAAAAGAGGATTGAAGATTTTCCTGTAGTACGCGATTATCCCGAGGTATTTCCTGAGGAACTACCTGGACTCCCTCCTCACCGTCAGGTCGAATTCCAAATCGAGCTAGCTCCCGGAGCAGCACCTATAGCTCGTGCACCGTACCGTTTAGCCCCTGCAGAACTGAAGGAACTCTCTACGCAACTACAAGAACTATTGGATAAAGGATTTATCCGTCCTAGTTCATCACCCTGGGGAGCCCCAGTACTCTTTGTCAAGAAGAAGGATGGCACATTCCGAATGTGCATCGACTATCGTGAACTGAACAAGGTTACCATCAAGAATCGTTACCCTCTCCCGCGCATCGACGATTTGTTTGATCAATTGCAAGGATCGAGTTACTATTCTAAGATTGACCTGCGATCAGGCTACCATCAGTTGAGAGTACGTGACGAAGACATCTCTAAGACTGCGTTCAGGACCCGTTATGGTCACTATGAATTTCTCGTCATGCCTTTTGGAATGACCAACGCACCTGCAGTGTTCATGGATCTTATGAACCGCGTATGTAAGCCTTACCTCGACAAATTTGTGATTGTGTTCATCGACGACATTCTGATTTATTCGAAAAGTCAAGAAGAGCATGAACAGCACCTACGCCTTATCCTCGAACTCCTTCGCAACGAGCAACTGTACGCCAAATTCTCTAAATGTGACTTCTGGCTTCGAGAAGTCCATTTCCTCGGCCATGTAGTTAATAAGAACGGAATTCACGTCGACCCAGCCAAGATCGAATCGATAAAGAACTGGCCTACACCTAAGACTCCCACTGAAGTTCGCCAATTTTTGGGTTTGGCAGGCTACTACCGCAGATTCATTCAGGGATTCTCGAAGATTGCACAACCTCTCACAACACTCACTCAGAAAGGCGTCGCCTACAAGTGGAATGCAGCACAGGAATCTGCTTTTCAGAGGCTTAAGGATAACCTCTGTAGCGCTCCTATTCTCTCGCTACCTGAAGGTACTGACGACTTTGTGGTTTACTGCGATGCGTCTATCCATGGACTCGGTTGCGTGTTAATGCAACGCGAGAAAGTTATTGCCTACGCCTCACGACAACTCAAGACGCATGAAAAGAACTACACTACGCACGACTTGGAACTAGGAGCAGTGGTCTTTGCCCTCAAGATATGGAGACATTACCTGTACGGTACCAAGTGCACCATTTACACCGATCACAGGAGTCTCGAGCATATCTTTAGGCAAAAGGAATTGAACATGAGACAACGTCGATGGGTCGAACTCTTGAATGACTACGAATGCGCCATCAAATACCATCCGGGCAAGGCCAATGTCGTGGCAGACGCCCTCAGCCGAAAGGACACTGTACCAAAGCGCGTGCGAGCACTACAACTTACCATCCAGTCTAACCTCCCTACCCAGGTTCGAAATGCTCAAGTTGAAGCATTGAAGCCGGAAAACATCAGGGCTGAGTCTCTGCGAGGGTCGAGACAGCAACTAGAACAGAAAGAAGATGGTGCTTACTATGTAACAGGACGCATTTGGGTTCCTCTCTTTGGAGGTTTACGTGAACTCGTGATGGACGAAGCCCACAAGTCCCGCTACTCAGTACATCCTGGTTCGGACAAGATGTACCACGACTTGAAGACTACGTATTGGTGGCCTGGTATGAAGGCCCACATAGCAACATACGTCAGCAAATGCTTGACTTGCGCGAGAGTCAAGACAGAATACCAGAAGCCGGCAGGTCTACTCCAACAACCAGAAATCCCGAAATGGAAATGGGAGCAAATTTCCATGGACTTTGTTACAGGGCTACCTAGATCTCAACGTGGAAATGATGCTATTTGGGTAATAGTAGATCGATTGACCAAGTCCGCACACTTTCTGGCTATTAAGGAAACAGACAAGTTTTCTACCCTGGCGGAGATTTACTTAAAGGAAGTAGTTTCGAGGCACGGAGTGCCAACCTCAATTATTTCCGACCGAGACGCTCGTTTTACTTCGGAATTGTGGCAAGCTATGCACAAATGCTTTGGCTCACGTTTGGATATGAGCACTGCTTATCACCCGCAAACGGATGGACAGTCCGAACGCACCATCCAGACTCTAGAAGACATGCTTAGGGCATGCGTGATCGACTTTGGCAAGAACTGGGAGAAGCATCTACCGCTAGTGGAGTTCTCCTACAACAACAGCTACCACACTAGTATTCAGGCAGCACCTTTCGAGGCATTGTACGGTCGTAAATGCCGGTCACCTCTCTGCTGGGCGGAAATCGGTGATAGTCAAATCACGGGCCCAGAGATGGTGGTAGATACAACGGAAAAGATTGCCCAGATCAGACAACGCATGGCGGCAGCTCGTGACCGTCAGAAGAGTTACGCTGACAAGCGTAGGAAACCTCTAGAATTCCAGGTCGGTGACCGGGTTCTACTCAAAGTCTCACCCTGGAAGGGTGTGGTACGCTTTGGAAAACGGGGCAAGCTTAATCCGCGATATATCGGACCATTCGAAATTACCGAGAAGATCGGTAAGGTTGCTTATAGATTGAGTCTGCCTGAAGAACTGAGTGCGGTACACAACGTTTTTCACGTATCCAACCTGAAGAAGTGTTTGTCGGATGAAACACTTGTGATTCCTTTTAAGGAACTAACGATTGACGAACAGCTACACTTTACTGAGGAGCCGGTTGAGATCACTGATCGAGAGATCAAAATCCTCAAACGTAGCCAGATACCTCTTGTACGAGTTCGTTGGAACTCGCGACGTGGCCCAGAGTATACCTGGGAGCGGGAAGACCAGATGAAGCACAAATATCCCCAGCTGTTCCCTAACGAAAACCCCAGCACTGAAGCTACGAACGAATTTCGGGACGAAATTCCAAACTAACGAGGGGGATGATGTGACACCCCGTTGAAACGCTTTCACTCACACTAGCTTGACAGTGACTGCCTTAACTTTCGGGACGAAAGTTCCTAAAACTTGGGGATAATGTGACACCTCGGATCTTTCCGGATAACCTTTCGATGTAACAAACGTGTACGTAATCGACTAACAGTAAAAATGTACGAAAAACTATTTGTTATTATGTGTTATGTGCCGATTTACTTATGTGTATGTATATATATATAAGTGTTATATATATGTGTGAACCAAACCCGAGACCCGACTCGAGACCACGGTCTCGAGTGAACAGTGAAGCACTTGGGCCGGTTAAGGCCTTGTAGCCGAAAACCCAATCCGGAATCCCCTAGCCCAACTCGGTACACTATATAAACCCAACCCCACCTCCCTTAATCATTTTACACACTCTCTTCTCACACTCTCCTCTCATCTTCTTCACTAAACCCTAAAACCCTAAATTTCTAGCAACCAAAATCATCTCCCCATTCTTTCATATCTCTCGGATCAAGTGAGCTATCAACAAGGAGGATCGGCCGAACCAAGAGACCACCCGAACACCCCTTTTCTCTCAACCCCGAGTAACCGGTTAGTGTTTATATGCTCATGGTTGTTGATATTTATGGTTCTATGCTTGTTGATGCTTGATTGATTGAGGTTATTGCTATAAAAGACTTGTTTGATGATAAAAGTGATTCTCGAAATGATTATATGTCTTAATGAAAAATAATCCGGTTTTGCGTTAAATGGTTTTGATATTCGGATAATGTTAGATGCTTGTTGTTTTGCAAATTATTGTGATTCTGGTTTGTGTGCATCTCAGTTTGTTAGGAAGTTTAGATAGATTGTGGTCATTATAAATGTATGTTTCGGATATGTGCTAATTGCTTGAATGTTCATGTCAAGTGCTTGATTATGAGGTTTTAAGTGCACGGTTTTGGGTTTTTAAGAGTATGTCTTTGTTTGAATGATTTTCAGATTATTGCTTGAATGTTCTGTTAAATGATGATGATGAACATGAAGAACAGTTTGAATGCCTTTGAAATATTTTTGAAATGTGTATATTTGATCTGTTTTGGCTAATGATCAGACAAACAAACATGTTTTAGTGGGAATGGTACATAATTTTCATGAAAATGCATTTCTATTGGTTCGTACAAAATGACAGGTTCTAGAAGGGATTGCCATGCACGTTATCACGGTTGCGAGTCGCAACCATTGGTTGCTACTCGAAACCACACATGACCAGCCGAAACCTTCCAGTTGCGAGTCGCAATTAGCACGCATCAAAACTGGTTGCGAGTCGCAACCACACCTGCTAAGTCGCAATCTCCGGTTACGAGTCGTAACCAAAACGTGACGGACCGAGACCGCAGTTGCGAGTCGCAACCTCGGTTGCGAGTCGCAACCACCTTAGTTTCGACTGGGCTGTTTTATGTTATTGGGCCTTGACTGTTTGTCTTGTTGTTTTGGGCTTCAACTATTGGGCCTCCTATTGACTGGACTTCATCTTGATCTGCTACTGTATGCATATATGTTACTGTTTGTATTTCTGACTGTTAACTGCTTGTATACGTGCATGCTATACGTGTTTGCTTGTACCCAACTTGACCCATACTTGGTAACCATGCTAGGACGTGGTAACCAACGAGCTTAACCAAGTAACGTATCATACCGAGCAACCCAAGGTGAGTTCACAACTTAAAAGCATGCGTCCCGGTGGTTTGGGACACGAGACTGAAACAACCCTATCCCCTTGAAAAGGGGATACCGTCTACATTCCTTCCCTGGTTATTGGGAAATAAACTTACTTTATCTTCCCTTGTATTGGGAAACCCTTTTTAGTTAATTACTATTTATACGGAATGCAACTAACGGCACTAAACGCAACTCTATCACTCAAGTCCCTACTACATAATACCGATTAGTCGCCGGTGCCAGGCGAACGGGTTATTAGTTGATAGCGCTATTTAGGTCTTACCAGCCTCACACCGTGCCATGGTATGGGATCGGTCGTGAACTAATGTACTCAGGCATCCGTCAATGCTGATAGAACATTGACATCGGGGCATCCTGCGGAAACGCAAACGGTTACCTAGTGTTCGGTATTGGAAAAACAGTTTAGTCGCTAACTTTTGGGGTAGCTCCCCACGGCATGTATAAACGGATAAATTAACTGGTGAAACAAGTTTTTGGTAATTAAAACTGGACAACTAGTGAACTCACTCAGCATTATTGTTGACCCCTTACTGCATGCTTTGCAGGTGGCCAGTGACTGGAGCAGCTGCTTGGGATGTGTAGTGGTCGTCTGCCCGTGTGTTGGGCATTTATTATGTTTACCTTGCGAACACTGTTTAAAACTGTTAATTATGCTTCCGCTACATTTACTCTGAACTTAAAACTCTGAACTTGATATTTGCTAATCTCATGGTTAGTAAGTATTACTTTAACATTAACCAATGCTTAGTATAATTGGTGGCTGGATCCTGGTCAGTCACGCCCTCGAAGCGGGTGTTATCCGCGGGTGGAATTTGGGGGTGTGACAACACACACACACTAGGTTCGCTTGAATGACCTATTTATAGATGACATGGTTTCTCTTATATGGTCATGACATATAAGCGGAACTATCATGTTCACATAAGCGAACCTGTTTCACTATGACACATAAGAGAACCTATTAGACTGACATATAAGCGAAACTATTACTATCTCATGTTTCTAGGATTTCATGCCATATCTAACCTATACATCAGTAGACTCGATGGAAGACGTAGTCGACAGACGTAGTGCACCAACAAACTCCCCCTCGGATGTTGACGGAGTCTTCGAGTCTTTGATTGTCAATCTACAGTCTTTATCAGTCTTCAATCTTTCTCTGAAGTATTTGTCATTTCAAGAATCCGCAAACTCTATCTTCATCATCAACAAACTTCTCTCTCTCGGATGTTGACACGGTGTCTTCAGACTCCCCCTCTCAATCTGCTGGGATCGTAGTCTGAAATTCACAGCTTCAAAATTTATCTCAAGATTGATACCTGGCTCTATTCCATCACAGAATAGTCACCTGGCACACATTTACCTGCACAATCTCTACCCACACATAAGTTATTTTTCAAATATGAAACCTTTTCAACAATTTAGAAACTATGTAAGAAACTGCATTAATGATTTTACAATCAGGATCTGTTACTGGCTCTTTTTCAAGCAAACTTAACAACATCACATACTCTCTCCCAAACCTGTTGTTCATGTTTAGCACTTTGAACTTCGAAAATCAGTTTTTCAACACCAGTTGTCGAAAATCTTTTTGGATTTTTCAAAAATTTATGCTAAAACACACTAAAATCTTTTTGGATTTTCTGAAAGAAAGTAACTAACAACACTTGTAAAAACACGAAACAATGCAGAAAACAAATATTTTTATGAGTTTGTGCAAGAGGATCATATCAGTTTCTTAGACATATCATCAACACCGTTAAGCTTGATTTCATTTTAAGTTTTAAACAATTTACCTAGATTGTCAGTATGTTTATCCTCTTAAATTTTCACACAATGTTCAACTGTTTCGAGATATGCAATTAGTGTCTTAGATACTTAAACTTATCCGTGTGTCCCACTACTTGAATATATTCCCGTATCCAAATCCCAATATTCAGTCTTACAGGTGAGTATACCACAGCTGATATCTGTAAAGGGGTTAAATGCGAGGGCCGTGAGAGCTCAGGTCGATACTTCCGTATACGCAGAGAGATGACGACTTCGACTTTTGGTGGATCCCCTTTAGAGGATCTTTTGTTACAACAGCAGCGACTATCAATTTTATTGTTTCATCAGCTTGCTGAGGGCGATGCTTATACAAGCTTTTTGTAGAAAGCATTATCCGGGGACTAGGTCAGTATTTCCATACAGCAGAAGTCCCGGGATAATACCCCAGATATCACTGAGTATAAAGACCTAGTATCTCAGAATAAGGGATATTTCAAACAAGATTTCAGGGGTTACCTATATATCCAAGAAGTTTTGTTAACCCACAGAATAAGCAAGTTTACTTTTAGGTTTATATCTCGTTACAATTTACTAAATGTGCGAAAACCTACTGACACATCCACAGTAAGATTGTTTATCACATTTTTGACTATACATTTCTTTAGCGTGTCGTGATAGTCCACTGATGTATTATCATTTCCTCTTTTATGCAACCAAAACTCATTTTTCAGTTTTATCATGTTTTTGACTTTTTCAAATTTTCTGATGTTTTTGGATTTTCTAAAAATTTTACTCCCCCTAAAATTCAAATACATCTTAAGAAAATTGAAAACAAACTATACAGAACATGACAACTGATATCGAATTGCCTCAATTCTCCATCCGTTTGGCGTAAACAATCAGAACTCCCCCTCACAACAAACTATTTTCCCATAATGATTTCAAAACACTCATGTTTGTTTTAATCAGAATGGTTTTTCCGGAAAATAAGTTTTGTTGATTTTAACACTTGTAAAGTTGGGGATTAAATCATCACGTTGTTTTACCAATCTTTTGAATGATTGTTAATTCAAGTTCAATCTAATGACCTTGATTAACCACTTGTAGAGTCAACCTGGTTCTAATTATGAACCACTTGTAACAACAACAATCATACAACTCAAACCTGTTTTTCTACCAATTACCATCTGTTGGTTGAATTCTCAAAGTGCCGATTCCTACTCCACGCTTACAAACCTGGGAGTTCCGGCAAGTCCTGCAATAACTTCTCAAACATATTATACAAACATGATAAAGAATGATGCCGATTCATGATCCACGATTACCAACTTGGGATCTCCGGCAAGTCAGGTTTTTATTCTTTGAAAAATATATCCACCCAAGCCTGGCCTTCCTTGGGTGTAACAACAACTTCTTCATCTTTTCTTTCAACGGAACTGTGAACTCTTCTTTTGGCAGCGTAAAATTCTTTAACACCTTTGGCCTTACCATTGACCATTTTGCCAAAAATACGTTTCACATTTCCATTAAAAGTTTTTTCAACATCAAATTTCTTCTTGTCAGAATAAAATTGATTTGAAATTTCAACTTTTCCAACTTTCTTCATAAAATTTTCAGCACGCAAAGGTGGAAAATTTTCATCATTCATAGTTGGAACTTTTCTTTCAACCTTCTTCTCAACACGTGGCTCCTCTGATTTTGTGGAATCAGATTCATCACCAGAATTATTACCTGAACCTTTCACAACCCATTTTTGATTTGGCACGTTATCTTTTCTTTTCAAAGCACTCTTTGAACATTCTCCTTTCTCAAAAGTTGAATTTTCAAAGCCAGTAAACTTGCGGGTTGAAAGTTCAGTTTTCTCAACGACTTTCTCTTTCATTTTACCAGAGACTTCCTGTTTTGGCTTGAATGTCTTCGGACAATCCTTCACAACATGACCAACAGTTTTACACTGAAAACAGGTTCTCTTTTCAATCTTCTTTGGAACATCATTCTTCTTCAACTCTTCTTGCATCTTAGCAAGGAATTCTCGATTTGTCTGCTTTCTGAACATTTGTTCTTTCTCAGCCTCTGATGTTTTCCCTGAAACAAACACAGTTTTTGGTTTATACAAATTTTCATTTTTATAATTTTTCGGTGGTACAAAACCAAGACCTTTCTTTTTGAAATTACGATTATGGTTTGGTTTCTTTTGGAAACTATAACCACAATTGTAACCCATTTTCTTGTTAATTCTTTGTTGATCTCTTGAAGTGTATTGTTTAGGTTTTCCTGTAAGATTTAAATCTTTTATTTCAGAAATATTAATTTCTGTAATTTTGAAAACCTTTTGAATCATTTCAAATCTGACACTTCTTATTGGAAAAGCATCATTAGAATATAATTTGTCAGAATCTTTCAAAGTATATGCTACTTTGAATGATTCATCATTCAAATTAGATTTTGATAGCAAAAATTGTTTATCATAAACCAGTTTGTCCTTTTTGATTGATGGCTTTGACGTATCGGACTCAGACTTTGACTTGGGTTTGGCCTCCATGTTTGACTCCTCACTGTCATCTTTATCTAACACCTGATCGACCACACTTTTTATCAACTTTGACTCATGATCAGTGTCGGATGACGTGTATGTGACATCAATGTTTTCCGGCAAGTTATCCGATGGCCCAGACTCCCATTCTAAGTTTATTGCTTTTTTGACTATCTCAGAATTTGGATTTCGAGGTGAATATCCATTTTCGATCGGGGGCGGACATCTATTCTAGACCACACTTGATTTCTTACCAGAAGTCTTCACTTTTTCTTCGTCTTTTGTCACAGATTTCTTTTCTTCGGACGTCTTCACTTCTTCAAACGTCTTCAAATTCTCCACAACCGGATAAATCCTGTCAACAACAAAAGTAGAACATGAGTAACTTTCTAATAAATTTTTAACTTTCTCAGTTTCTATCTTTTGTGTTGCTAACTCCAACTCCAGATAAGCACATTTCTTTATATGAAAATTGGCATCATCAAGTTGTCTCAGATATGCTATCTTCAGTGTATTCATTGCCACAGCTTGTTCACCACTCGAATCAGTATACTTGTTGATTTCTCTGTTCATTGTATCATAGGATTCTTTCAATCTGTTTATATTATGCAGCAATTCATTGTTCTGTTTGATTAAAGAATCACAATTCATGCACTTTTCAGGAATTTTTACAGGTTCTGCATCAACTTTAACTTCAAATTCAGGAACCTCTTTGACTTTTCTGTTTGATCGTAAAAATTCAGCTCTTCTCTTAGCTTCAGCTTCAGCTTTTAATCTCTCTTCTTCTTCTTCTTCTTCTTCTTCGAGCTTCCTTCGTCTTGCTTCAGCAGCTTCTATGACTTTTCTGCTTCTTTCTTCACATTTCAAATCATAGGCATTAGCAATGAAAGCATTAACATTTGAAGTGTTTTTGGACATCTCTTTGGCCATGAGATCTTGATCTGGGCAAAAATTGTCCCAACAAAAACCTTCATCCAACTTTTCATCATCTTGTTCTGCCAAACACACTTTGTTGTTTGTTGGAATATATTTATCCCATGAAAAATTTTCATATTTGCTTAGACATGCTCTTTTTGAACTATTAATTCCATCTCTCCCGTGAACAGTTTGTGCCTGATGCTGTGCTGGTGGTGTGACTTGATGATAAATCGCCTTTTTGTGATAATCGTTGTTTCCAAAAGGATTCTGGGCTCCAGTAGCTTCACGATTTTTGCACTCCCTCTTGAAATGCCCCTTTTCCCTGCAACGAAAACACGTAACTTTAGATTTATCAAAACCTAAAGTTGAAACATTTGCATCACGAAAATCATCTCGGCCTGTAATCTGTTTAAACTTCTCAGCCCGTCTCATCACACTAGCCATGCACCATTTTATGTCCATTAATTCCATCTCCTCCGCATCAATTTGATCGTAATCCTCTTTCATGAGCATTGGATTACCGATCTTTCCGGCCACAAAACTACTATAAGACTCAAGAACCATTCCTAACAAAGACATTTGACTTTTAGCAATCTCTTCAGTGTAATCTTGATCATTTTCAAGACTAAGAACAATATTGCACTGAAGTTTTCTTCCATTCTTTGTTACAGAAATGTTTGGATCGAATTATGAAAATCTTGTACTGCTTGATCCTTGGGATGACTTCTTTTCGGATGAATCTTTCACACTGAATACGGTTTCAATTTTTGGAGAATGACTTGTCGTTCCAGGAACACCACTCTTGTAGTATAAGCTGATGTCTTGTTCTCCATCATAATTCTTCATCCTGGCTATCTTCCTTTGTTCCATCTCTTGAGCTTCCAGGTGTTTGATGAAATCTCCCAGTGTCATATTCTTGTAATCTTTTCTGTTGGATCTCAGCATCATCAGAAACGTTCCCCATGTTTCATGTGGTAGCGCATCTGCAAGTTTTTCAATCAATTCGTCAGTATCTTTCTTAATTCCAAGTTTTGTCATATTTCTCACCAAGTTACAATATCTGTCAATTATCTGCTTGGTGTTTTCAGTTTTCAAACCACGGAATAAATCAAATTCTTTCTTCATGAGAGACATCTTATTTTTGAGCATATCATCACTTCCAACAAATTTTGCTTCCAATTCTGTCCAGATTGAATAAGCAGTTCCATCATGTTGAAGCAATATCAAGATATCTTCTTTTATCGCTTGCTGAAGCAGACTCACCATCAATTTCTCATCTCGATATTTCTTTTTATCTTCAGTACTCATTTCTCGAATTGTTTGCTGCACACCATTTGTAACGGGTCTAACATATGGTTCTTCAGTGTGTTCCCACGCATCCAAGTGATAAGCCTCACCCAGTTTCCAAATCGTTCAGACCACACGTTATAATCATCAATATCCATGAGTTTAGGCGGTTTCTGAGACGTTCCGGTTTCATGTTCAATTAAAGCATTCTGAGTAATAGAGATCGGGCTAGCAAAGGCATTATAGAATTCAGTGTCCATTGTTCAAAGTTCAAAGTTCACAAAATTTCCAAATTTAGACAATATGTTCTTTTATGCGAAACACTAGCTGTCACTATAAGCGAAACTAGGTTTGACCAGATAAGCGAAACCAGATTATACAAATAAGCGGAACTCCAAATTGTCACAAAAGCGAAACCTTCAAACTGTCTTATAAGCGAAACCTTTGATTTGGTCAAAAGAGCGGAACCACAAGTTGTCTGTTCAAGCGGATCTACCTGATGTCTGTTCAAGCGAATCTACCTTATGTCTGTTCAAGCGAATCTATCTGATGTCTGTTCAAGCGGATCTCTTGATGTCTGTTCAAGCGGATCGCTTGAGCGGAACTACAACTAAGTGTCTTTGGAGCGGACCTGTGATAAACACAAAAGTGGAACTACTGATGCATTTTGAAGCGGAACTATCAACTTAGGTGACACTGAAGCGAAACTAACTGTCCCTTGGAGCGAAACTACACTGTCACTGAAGCGAAACTACTGACATTTTCGTCCACAAAAGCGAAACTATCATGTTCCTTCAAGCGAACCTATTTGCTGATGTCACTTTTTGAACGTGCTCGTATTAGCGAAACCCTAAAAATCCTACTTTCTAGGTCGATTTTAAGTCTGAAACTTTCAAGGGTTTACTAATACATGATTCCGAGTGCAATGTGTGAAATTGAGCTGGTTTTACCGTAAAAATTTTAGAAATATTGAAGAAAGTGTAGAAAAACAGATGAAATGCAGCTGAAATGGCAAGAACTCCTCCTCCTGAGCTCTGATACCACTTGCAGGATCGTGTTCGGCCCTGATTGAATCGATCAGAAGAATTCGTATCCAAATCAAGAGGCGGAAACTAATGATTTGGTGCTATTTCAGTCGGATTCACTTTAAATTGCTGTTGTATTGATCTTGATAACGTTTACAGACTCTGACAGCACTTCGGCAGCACTTCGTGGCTCACCGGAAGAAAAACACCTTCAACACACACACTAGGTTCGCTTGAATGACCTATTTATAGATGACATGGTTTCGCTTATATGGTCATGACATATAAGCGGAACTATCATGTTCACATAAGCGAACCTGTTTCACTATGACACATAAGCGAACCTATTAGACTGACATATAAGCGAAACTATTTCTATCTCATGTTACTGGCTTACCAAGGTCGCAATCAAAGAAATCGATAAGTTTTCAAAACTTGCAGCCAATTACTTGAAGGAAGTAGTTGCTAAGCATGGAGTGCAAACATCCATTATCTCCGATCATGATCCTCGTTTCACCTCCGAACTGTGGTAGGCCATGCACAAATCCTTTGGCTCACAGTTAGATATGAGCACTGCTTATCACCCACAAACGGATTGTCAGTCTGAACGCACCATCTAAACACTTGAAGACATGCTGAGAGCATGTGTTATTAACTTTGGAAACGGGTGGGAACGACATCTACCTTTGGTAGAATTCTTTTATAACAACAGCTACCACACTAGCATTCAGGCAGCACCGTTCGAGGCATTGTACGGTCGTAAATGCCGATCACCTTTGTGTTGGGCGGAAATTGGCGAAAGCCAAATTACCGGCCCGGAACTTATGCTTGACACTACGGATAAGATTGCCCATATCAGACAACGCATGGGGGCAACTCGAGACCGTCAGAAAAGCTATGCTGATAAACGTAGGAAACCACTAGAATTCCAGGTCGGAGACCAGGTTCTACTAAAAGTTTCACCCTGGAAGGGTGTGGTGCGTTTTGGCAAACGGGGCAAGCTTAATCCGCGATACGTTGGACCTTTTGAAATTACCGAGAGAATCGGTAAGGTAGCATTTAGACTGAACCTGCCCAAAGAGCTCAGTGCGGTACATAACGTCTTCCACGTGTCTAATCTGAAGAAGTGCCTTTCAGATGAATAACTCGTTGTTGCTTTTAAGGAACTCACTATTGATGACCAATTACGCTTTGTTGAGGAGCCGGTTGAGATCATGGATCGAGAGACCAAGACCCTCAAGCGCAGCAAGATACGTATCGTACGAGTTTGTTGGAACTCGCGTCATGGCCCAGAGTTTACCCAGGAAAAGGAAGACCATATGATGCTCAAGTATCCCCAGTTGTTTGCAAACAATATGTCACAACCAAAAAACGTCGCAGCGGAATAGTGAACGTAGTGGTGACGGAAGTTGGTGCCCATTTATATCTTGTTGAACGATGCATTTAATTTGTTGGACATTTTGATTTATTTTAAACATAAGTTATTAAACATTACGTTTTAAGACACGACACAACCACATAGTTAAGTTGTCTTTGATGCTCGCGGATCTTATACATACGTCCCAGAAAGTTTAAAAGTTTGTCCAACATTTCCATATAACACAACAAGCATCATCAAACACAAGATACGCCATGATTCCCAAAGCCGAACTCAAGTACCTGTAGAACACGTTTAAAATCAAGTGTTAACACAAAGGAAGGTGAGTTCACATATTCACATTCAGACAATTCGTTCCAAAGGAAAACTTTCTGATTATGTATTTATTTTAAAACATCCATATAATTTTTAGAAAGTCCGTTTTACTTCCTTAATAAAATCCATGGGTCATCCGTCGTAATTTTAAAAACCCGACATTAAGACTCTTAACCAAGTTTTGTATATTAAATTCATAGCGTCAACTTTCAGACTCGTATGTTAGCTAGACAAAATGAACTATATATTTACCATGCAGGGATAAACAATGTTAGACAATAACCAGAATCTAAATTCGTCGTTTGACTTGACACGGGGCGACCAGTCATGTTGGACCCAGTATCGCCTAAACAACTTCTTTTCACGTAATATGGCAAGTGATTTCAGTAGATGTGAAAAAGATGTGCGGAAATGGAAATCAGACTTTCAGAAACAAGACCTACAGAATTATCAAGTTTATATCACTTTGAAACAAAATAGTTTACAAGGTGATTGTAAGATTATTATCTAATACAAATGAATCTTGAATTCTATGGGTGAGAAGGGCAATGGAGTTTGTGTGTTGTATATGAATGCTAAGCTTTAAACTCAATTGTCTTCTGCTGGTTGAGCCTTCTATTTATAGAAGGCTGGGTACATGAATAAACAATAGTTTATTCATGCAATAAGTCCTGCAAAAAGTAGCAATTTGACATATTCATTGAATCCAACGTTCAAGTTGCCTTTGTAATCATGATATCCAATAATATCAACTTGCTTCGGTCATAGTGGCAGGATAGAGCTTGGTTTTAGACAAGTGGGGTATTCATCAGAATTTCTGATAAACCACTTCATCAGAAATTCTGATGAAAAAATCATCAGAAAATCTGATGATCAGAATCGTCAGAAACTGATGATATTTCATCAGAAATATCATCAGATCCATCAGAAATGACCTTCTCTGATAATCCAAATCAGCTCTTAATCAACTTGTGATTCTTTGAAGTAGATGCTGTGTATTTCAGTTGTCCTATCTGATCTTCATCTTCTTGTTTTGATCTTCAGGACTGTTATCTCTTCATAGATCCAGTTGATTGTGATTTTCTTCAATACTTACAAATAAAGTTTCCTAACAGTTTCCCCCTAAGTATTGTAAGAAGATGAACTATCTATGTCAACATAAACAACTTTTAACTAATCCTTGAAAAGAAAAATCAAGCAACTAAGTTCAGAATCATAAAACATAATCAAACCAACCATTGTTCAAAACAAAAAAAAAAAAACTTAAAATATTGTTCAAAAACAGAAATTTAATCTCATCAATTCATTAATTGATCTTTACTCTACTTCTGTATTTATCCCCTGGTTTCAGCTTTTTCTTATGATCAATTGCCTTTTGAGTTTCCTTGTACATTTCTTTGTACCATCCTCTTGATTCCATCCAGTTTTCAATGCACTCTTCAAATGTTCTTCTCAGCTGTTCATTGTTCTTTCCCTTCTTTTTGAGCTGCTCTTGTTTCTCATTCATGCAGTTTCTTATATACTTCAGAGTTTGATTTGAATACCTGCATATTTCACTGATTCTGAACAGAGCTTTCTCTTCATTAGCATCTTTGAAGACCACACACATTTCTGGTTTGTCAAAGATTGCTTTAGTTCTCACCAGTTTAGAAGGGATTTCAGTTGGGATTGTCGTGTTGGGAGGAGGTATTAGTACTTTGTTGCTATACTCAAAATTGATACATAGATCAAAGTCTGCTAGTGCAGCCCTTTTGTATAACTTTGCTCCTGCACTTTTGAGACTGTCAAGAGCTCTTCTGATCACAACTGAATTACCTTTCTCTTCATCAATGATATTCTTCATTTTGACTATTCCCATCGGGTGAATATCATCAGCCAGATTTGCATCAGTAACCTTTTGTTCACTTTTATCTTTTCTGATCAAGGTATACTTGTTTTGTCCTTTATTACCCAATATGCCTCCTCCAGTGGTCAAAGTATCGATTCTTTCAATAGATACTATTGGATTGGTCAAGTGTTTTGTCACACCCCCAAATTCCACCTGCGGAGTAACATCCGCTTGAGGGCGTGACTGACCAGGATCCAGCCACCAATTATACTAAGCATTGGTTAATAGTAAAATAATTGCTATCCAAAGTAGTTAGCAACATCGTAGTTTAAGTTCGATAATTAGTTTAAACAAAAACAGCGGAAGCATAAACCAAAAAGATAGTTCAAAGTTCAAGATAATTAAAACCCAACACACGGGTTTTGACGAACACTACACATTCCCAAGCAGCAGCTCCTCAGTCACTGGTTACCTGCAAAGCATGCAGTAAGGTGTCAACAATAATGCTGAGTGAGTTCACTAGTTGTCCAATTTTAATTACCAAAAACTTGTTTCACCAGTTAATTTACTCGTTTATACATGCCATGGGGAGCTACCCCAAAAGTTAGCGACTAAACTGTTTTTCCAATAACGAACACTAGGTAACCGTTTGCGTTTCCGCAGGATGCCCCGATGTCAATGTTCTATCATCATTGACGGATGCCTGAGTACATTAGTTCACGACCGATCCCATACCATGGCACGGTGTGAGGTTGGTAAAACCTAAATAGCGCTATCAACTAATAACCCGTTCGCCTGGCCCCGGCGACTAATCAGTATTAAGTAGTAGGGACTTGAGTGATAGAGTTTCGTTTAGTGCCGTTGGTTGCAATCCGTATAAACAGTAATTAACTAAAGGTTCCCAATAACAAGGGAAGAAAAGTAAGTTGTATCCCTCATAAGGGAATAGTGTTGTTTGTAGTTCCGTTTCCCAAACCACCGGGAACGCATGCTTTAGGTTGTGAACTCACCTTGGGTTGCTCGGTAGATATTTTACTTGGTCAAACACGTTGGTCACCACGTCCTAGCATGGTTACCAAATATAGGTCAAGTTGGGGTACAAGTAATCACGTATAGCAAACACGTATAGACACACTTAAAATGCACACATTCAACAGTTGGGTCATTGGGCCTGCCCTAACATCTTCGCAAACAAACAGTAACAGAAACACATGCAGCCCAGTCAACAGATAGTCCAACAAGCTTTTGGCCCAATAACACTTAGGCAGCCCAGTCGAGACAAGGGCGGTCTCGACTCGAGAATACACGGTCTCAAGTCGCAACCAAGGGTTCCGACTCGCAACCTCGGTCTCGGTTCATCATGCTTTGGTCTCGAGTCGCAACCAAGGGTTCCGACTCGCAACCTCGGTCTCGGTTCATCATGCTTTGGTCTCGAGTCGCAACCAAGGGTTCCGACTCGCAACCTCGGTCTCGGTTCATCATGCTTTGGTCTCGAGTCGCAACCAAGGGTTCCGACTCGCAACCTCGGTCTCGGTTCATCATGCTTTGGGCTCGAGTCGCAACCAAGGGTTCCGACTCGCAACCTTGGTTACGTGCACCTGAATCCTTCTAGAACCTGTCCTATTGTACTAACCAATAGAATTATGTTTTCATGAAATTTTGTACTAACCAATAAGATGCCATAAACATGTTTTCTTGTCCAAATTATAATCCAAACAGATCAAAACAAGCATATTCAAATAATTTCATGACATTCATGTTGTTCTTCATATGTTCATACCACTTGTAAACACAAAATCATAAAGTTCTTCATGTGAAATATTAGGATCAAAGAACACACATTTATCACAAATCATCCTAACATAATCGGACATAATTGGTATCATCATTCTCGGTTCCTAAGTCTAGCATGTTTCATTAACAAACAAGAACCCATAAGATCAAGCAATCATGCATATCATTCGGTCAAAACCATCTAACCAAACCTCCAACATCAATCGGATAACAAAGCCATTTAACAACTCATCTTAAGAAAACCGGATAACAAAACCATTTTCAAGACACCCAATCATCATGCTATACATTCACTTTAGTGACATTAATAAACACTTAAACATCTAGTAAGGTGCTTAAAACACTAACCGGTTGTTGTGTAACTCAAAAGATGTGCAAGAAGGTGATGAGGTGGAGTCCCGAGTGACGATTTCAAGCCGATCCGAAGGTGTTCTTGTTGCCGGTTGGATCCGAGAAGGAGAGGAGGAGAGGGTGATGTTTGTTAGGGTTTTAGTGAGGGAGAGGTAGAGAGTGTGTGAGAGTGAAATGAGGAAGAGTGTAAAGGAGAGAGTGTGATGGTTTGGGGCTATATATAACCAAAGGTGCACCCTAAAGGTTTCGAGTGGGCTAAGGGGAGGTTGCGGCCCAACCGGCCCAACCGTTCACTGTTCACTCGAGACCGGGTGGTCTCGAGTTGGGTTTCGAGGTCTCGGCCCACTACACACGTACATACTTGTATATATATATATACACTACATACACATAATGCAAGGATCACATAGAACATCAAAACAATACGCAACTTTCATTTAATAATGCATATATACACAAAGATATACAAGATAATGCTCGGGGAAATCCCAGAGTGTCACATTATCCCCAAGTTTTAAGAACTTTCATCCCGAAAGTTAAGGCAGTCACTGTCAAGCTAGTATATGAGAATGTTTCAACGGGGTGTCACATCATCCCCCCGTTAGTTTGGAATTTCGTCCCGAAATTCGGCTGTAGCTTCAATGCTGGGGTTTTCGTTTGGGAACAACTGGGGATACTTTTGCTTCATCTGGTCTTCCCGCTCCCAGGTAAACTCTGGGCCACGTCGCGAGTTCCAACGGACTCGTACAAGAGGTATCTGGCTACGTTTGAGGATTTTGATCTCTCGATCCGTGATCTCAATCGGTTCCTCAGTAAAGTGTAGCTGTTCATCAATAGTTAGTTCCTTGAAAGGAATTACGAGTGTTTCATCTGATAGACACTTCTTCAGATTAGATACGTGAAATACGTTGTGTACCGCACTCAGTTCTTCAGGCAGGTTCAATCTATAAGCAACCTTACCGATTTTCTCGGTAATTTTGAATGGTCCGATATATCGCGGATTAAGTTTGCCCCGTTTACCAAAGCGAACCACACCCTTCCAGGGTGAGACTTTAAGTAGAACCCGGTCACCGACCTGGAATTCTAGTGGTTTCCTACGCTTATCAGCGTAGTCTTTCTGACGGTCACGAGCTGCCGCCATGCGTTGTCTGATCTGGGCAATCTTTTCCGTTGTATCTACCACCGTCTCTGGGCCCGTGATTTGACTATCACCGACTTCCGCCCAGCAGAGAGGTGACCGGCATTTACGACCGTACATTGCCTCAAAAGGTGCTGCCTGAATGCTAGTGTGGTAGCTGTTGTTATACGAGAACTCTACTAGCGGTAGATGCTTTTCCCAATTCTTGCCAAAATCGATCACACACGCCCTAAGCATGTCTTCTAGGGTTTGGATGGTGCGTTCAGACTGTCCATCCGTTTGTGGGTGATAAGCGGTGCTCATGTCCAAACGTGAGCCAAAGGATTTGTGCATAGCTTGCCACAATTCCGAAGTAAAACGAGCGTCTCGGTCGGAAATAATTGAGGTTGGCACTCCGTGCCTCGAAACTACTTCCTTTAAGTAAATCTCCACCAAGGTAGAAAACTTGTCTGTTTCCTTAATAGCCAGAAAGTGCGCGGACTTGGTCAATCGATCTACTATTACCCAAATGGTGTCATTTCCGCGTTGAGACCTAGGTAGCCCTGTAACAAAATCCATGGAAATTTGCTCCCATTTCCATTTCGGGATTTCTGGTTGTTGGAGTAGGCCTGCTGGCTTCTGGTACTCTGTCTTGACTCTTGCGCAAGTCAAACATTTGCTGACATATGTTGCTATGTGGGCCTTCATGCCAGGCCACCAGTATGTTGTCCTCAAGTCATGGTACATCTTATCCGAGCCAGGATGTACTGAGTAACGGGACTTGTGGGCTTCGTCCATCACAAGTTCACTTAAATCTCCATAGAGTGGAACCCAAATGCGCCCTGTTACATAGTAAGCGCCATCTTCCTCCTGTTCTAATCGCTGTCTCGATCCTCGCAGAGACTCAGCCCTGATGTTTTCCGGTTTCAATGCTTCGACTTGAGCATTTCGGATCTGGGTAGGGAGGTTAGACTGGATGGTAAGTTGCAATGCTCGCACGCGCTTTGGTGTCGTGTCCTTTCAGCTAAGGGCGTCTGCCACGACATTGGCTTTGCCCGGATGGTACTTGATGGCGCATTCGTAGTCATTCAAGAGTTCGACCCATCGACGTTGTCGCATGTTTAATTCCTTTTGCCTAAAGATATGCTCGAGACTCCTGTGATCGGTGTAAATAGTGCACTTGGTACCGTACAGGTAATGTCTCCATATCTTAAGAGCAAAGATCACTGCTCCCAGTTCCAAATCATGCGTAGTGTAGTTTCTTTCATGCGTCTTGAGTTGTCGAGAAGCGTAGGCAATAACTTTCTCGCGTTGCATCAATACGCAACCGAGCCCATGAATGGACGCATCGCAGTAAACCACAAAGTCGTCAGTGCCTTCAGGCAATGAGAGAATAGGAGCGCTACAGAGGTTATCCTTTAGCCTTTGAAAGGCCGACTCCTGAGCTTCATTCCACTTGTAAACAATGCCTTTCTGAGTAAGAGTCGTGAGGGGTTGAGCAATCTTTGAGAATCCTTTGATGAATCTGCGATAGTATCCTGCCAATCCCAAGAATTGGCGAACTTCGGTTGGGGTCTTGGGCGTAGGCCAATTCTTTATCGAGTCGATCTTAGCGGGGTCGACGTGAATCCCGTCCTTATTGACCACATGCCCAAGGAAATGGACCTCTCGAAGCCAAAAGTCACACTTCGACAATTTGGCGTACAATTGCTCATTGCGTAAGAGTTCGAGGATAAGGCGTAGGTGTCGTTCATGCTCTTCTTGACTTTTCGAGTAGATCAGGATGTCGTCGATAAACACAATCACGAATTTGTCGAGGTAAGGCTTGCACACTCGGTTCATGAGATCCATGAAAACCGCAGGTGCGTTAGTCATTCCAAAAGGCATAACGAGGAACTCGTAATGACCATAACGAGTCCTGAACGCAGTCTTAGAGATGTCTTCATTACGAACTCTCAGCTGATGATAGCCTGATCGCAGGTCAATCTTAGAATAGTAGCTCGATCCTTGCAACTGATCGAATAGGTCGTCGATGCGCGGGAGAGGGTAACGATTCTTGATGGTAACCTTGTTCAGCTCACGATAGTCGATGCACATTCGGAACGTGCCATCCTTCTTCTTAACAAAGAGTACTGGTGCTCCCCCAGGGTGATGAACTAGGACGGGTAAATCCTTTATCCAATAGTTCCTGTAGTTGCGTAGAGAGTTCCTTCAGTTCTGTAGGGGCTAGACGATAAGGCGCACGAGCTATGGGTGCTGCTCCGGGAGCTAGCTCGATTTGGAATTCGACCTGACGGTGGGGAGGGAGTCCAGGTAGTTCCTCGGGAAACACCTCGGGGTAGTCACGTACTACAGGAAAATCTTCAATCCTCTTTTCCTTTTCGAGGGTGTCGGTGACCAGTGCTAGAATAGCGGTGTGCCCTTTTTGTAAACACTTCTGGGCTTTTAAAAGCGAGATAATGCCTGTGACTTCTCCACCTTTGTTGCCTTGAACGATGAGGGGTTGGCCAGAATGACGAGGAATACGAACCGCTTTCTCTTGACAGAGGATCTCAGCGCGATGTTTGGATAACCAATCCATGCCGATGACGACGTCGAAGCTTCCAAGTTTGACAGGGAAAAGATCGATACTAAACGTGTGACCAGACAATGCTAATGTGCAGTCGTGGATCACGTGCGAGGCCTCGATGTTCCTACCATTGGCTATCTCGACGACGTGCTTAGAACTTAATAACGCAGGCGGGTGCTTAAGTTTCTTACTAATGCGAAGGGATACATAACTGGCATCGGCACCGGAATCAAATAACACAGAAACATAACGATCATCAAGTAGGAACTTACCCGCCACGACGTTGGGGTCGTTCCTTGCTTCTCCAGCTCCAATCACAAAAGCTCTTCCCCTTGCACCATTCCCAGCATTGTTGTTTTGCTCATTGTTCCCAGCTCCCTGGTTGTTGTTGCGATTCTGATTCAGTTCAGGGCAATCCTTTCGCATGTGCCCTGTTGCCCCACATTTAAAACATCCGCGGTTGTTTCCCTGCTGCTGTTGCTATTGGGGTTGTTGCTGATTCTGCCTTGCTAGGAACTGACTTCTACAATCCTTGGCTTCATGCCCCATCTTGTTGCATTGCTGACACTGACCTTTGTTACATGCCCCATTGTGGTGCCTGTTACACTTGTTGCACTTAGGGTAGCTTCCCCGGTAGCCACCCTGTTGCTAAGTGCCTTTGTTGTTGTCAGTTTTCCTTTGCTGAGCTGGGGCCTGAGTAGAGTTAGCATCTTTGCCCTGATTTCCATCCCACTTTCGTTTGCCATCACTAGAAGTTCCTTCCGCAGCACTGATCCTTTTGGGCAACCTGCCCTCTTCCACAGCCTGGTTGGTGAGTTTGTGGGCAAGACGAACCACAGGCTGTATGGTAGTGAGGTTGGCCGAGGTCACATGGCTCCTGATTTCTGGGACTAAGCCTTTGATGTACAATTCGATCCTTCGATACATGGGTCGGGACATGTTTGGGCAAAGTGCAGCATAGTCGTTGGACAGCTTGGTGTAGGTCTCAATCTCTGACCCAACCATCTTGAGACCATAGTACTCGTCCTCGAGTTTGTGGATGTCATCCCTGTGACAATACTCTTCCTTGATCATATCCTTGAAATCTTCCCATGCAGTAGCGTTAGCAGTCTCCAAACCAAGCATTTGAATTTGCGCCTTCCACCACGAAAGTGCGCTTCCCTCAAGGGTACCAGTAGCAAACTTTACCCAATTAGCTGGGGGACATTCGCAGATAGCGAAGACAGCTTCGACTTTCTTGATCCAGTGCAGGAGGCCTATGGCACCCTCAGTGCCATTGAAAGGAAGAGGCTTGCAATCCATGAAGGTCTTGAAGGTACAAACACGTGGTTGCACAGGCGCATGCTGACCTGTTGTGAGAGTGATACGAATGGGTTTAGAGGTGACAAGACGATGCGATGGTAGGATCTACACATCCTAAAATAAAGAGTTTTACCTCCAGGGTGAGCTGCGAAAGCTGCAGCCACCGTGTTGATCAGGTTAGTGAACTGAGCCTGAGTCATGTTGACGTTTCCTCATCCGCGTCCACTCATTGTCTTCATAACCAGAAAACATAGTATGAGTGTGGTGTCGTAACATAGCGAGAATGAGATAGAAGAGGGGAGGCGTATCTATCTAATTGGGCAAACTAGTACGTATAGTAGAGCAGAAAGCATAAGACAAACAAGCAAGTAAACATGGGTCCGAGCTATGAGGTCAGATAGGTCGAGCCTTGCACTTGGAGTGTAGTGTCGTCACGAGTCACGGGTTATAGTCTGGTTTTTCTCAAAAAGATTTTCCCCTTTTTAAAACCAAGTTCACTATAACCAATGGCTCTGATACCAATCTGTCACACCCCCAAATTCCACCTGCGGAGTAACATCCGCTTAAGGGCGTGACTGACCAGGATCCAGCCACCAATTATACTAAGCATTGGTTAATAGTAAAATAATTGCTATCCAAAGTAGTTAGCAACATCGTAGTTTAAGTTCGATAATTAGTTTAAACAAAAACAGCGGAAGCATAAACCAAAAAGATAGTTCAAAGTTCAAGATAATTAAAACCCAACACACGGGTTTTGACGAACACTACACATTCCCAAGCAGCAGCTCCTCAGTCACTGGTTACCTGCAAAGCATGCAGTAAGGTGTCAACAATAATGCTGAGTGAGTTCACTAGTTGTCCAGTTTTAATTACCAAAAACTTGTTTCACCAGTTAATTTACTCGTTTATACATGCCATGGGGAGCTACCCCAAAAGTTAGCGACTAAACTGTTTTTCCAATACCGAACACTAGCTAACCGTTTGCGTTTCCGCAGGATGCCCCGATGTCAATGTTCTATCATCATTGACGGATGCCTGAGTACATTAGTTCACGACCGATCCCATACCATGGCACGGTGTGAGGTTGGTAAAACCTAAATAGCGCTATCAACTAATAACCCGTTCGCCTGGCCCCGGCGACTAATCGGCATTAAGTAGTAGGGACTTGAGTGATAGAGTTTCGTTTAGTGCCGTTGGTTACAATCCGTATAAACAGTAATTAACTAAAGGTTCCCAATAACAAGGGAAGAAAAGTAAGTTGTATCCCTCATAAGGGAATAGTGTTGTTTGTAGTTCCGTTTTCCAAACCACCGGGAACGCATGCTTTAGGTTGTGAACTCACCTTGGGTTGCTCGGTAGATATTTTACTTGGTCAAACACGTTGGTCACCACGTCCTAGCATGGTTACCAAATATAGTTCAAGTTGGGGTACAAGTAATCACGTATAGCAAACACGTATAGACACACTTAAAATGCACACATTCAACAGTTGGGTCATTGGGCCTGCCCTAACATCTTCGCAAACAAACAGTAACAGAAACACATGCAGCCCAGTCAACAGATAGTCCAACAAGCTTTTGGCCCAATAACACTTAGGCAGCCCAGTCGAGACAAGGGCGGTCTCGACTCGAGAATACACGGTCTCGAGTCGCAACCAAGGGTTCCGACTCGCAACCTCGGTCTTGGTTCATCATGCTTTGGTCTCGAGTCGCAACCAAGGGTTCCGACTCGCAACCTCGGTCTCGGTTCATCATGCTTTGGTCTCGAGTCGCAACCAAGTGTTCTGACTCGCAACCTCGGTCTCGGTTCATCATGCTTTGGTCTCGAGTCGCAACCAAGGGTTCCGACTCGCAACCTCGGTTACGTGCACCTGAATCCTTCTAGAACCTGTCCTATTGTACTAACCAATAGAATTATGTTTTCATGAAATTTTGTACTAACCAATAAGATGCCATAAACATGTTTTCTTGTCCAAATTATAATCCAAACAGATCAAAACAAGGATATTCAAATAATTTCATGACATTCATGTTGTTCTTCATATGTTCATACCACTTGTAAACACAAAATCATAAAGTTCTTCATGTGAAATATTAGGATCAAAGAACACACATTTATCACAAATCATCCTAACATAATCGGACATAATTGGTATCATCATTCTCGGTTCCTAAGTCTAGCATGTTTCATTAACAAACAAGAACCCATAAGATCAAGCAATCATGCATATCATTCGGTCAAAACCATCTAACCAAACCTCCAACATCAATCGGATAACAAAGCCATTTAACAACTCATCTTAACAAAACCGGATAACACAACCATTTTCAAGACACCCAATCATCATGCTATACATTCACTTTAGTGACATTAATAAACACTTAAACATCTAGTAAGGTGCTTAAAACACTAACCGGTTGTTGTGTAACTCAAAAGATGTGCAAGAAGGTGATGAGGTGGAGTCCCGAGTGACGATTTCAAGCCGATCCGAAGGTGTTCTTGTTGCCGGTTGGATCCGAGAAGGAGAGGAGGAGAGGGTGATGTTTTTAGGGTTTTAGTGAGGGAGAGGTAGAGAGTGTGTGAGAGTGAAATGAGGAAGAGTGTAAAGGAGAGAGTGTGATGGTTTGGGGCTATATATTACCAAAGGTGCACCCTAAAGGTTTCGAGTGGGCTAAGGGGAGTTTGCGGCCCAACCGGCCCAACCGTTCACTGTTCACTCGAGACCGGGTGGTCTCGAGTTGGGTTTCGAGGTCTCGGCCCACTACACACGTACATACTTGTATATATATATATACACTACATACACATAATGCAAGGATCACATAGAACATCAAAACAATACGCAACTTTCATTTAATAATGCATATATACACAAAGATATACAAGATAATGCTCGAGGAAATCCCAGAGTGTCACATTATCCCCAAGTTTTAAGAACTTTCGTCCCGAAAGTTAAGGCAGTCACTGTCAAGCTAGTATATGAGAATGTTTCAACGGGGTGTCACATGTTTGTGCAGAATTACCCAGCTTCCATTGTTTCTTTCTTCAACAATACCTTTACTCAATGGAGAGAGTGGCATTTTTGGGTTGTCTTCTGGACCTCTCCAGTAGTATTGCTTTAGATGTTCTTCAGGATACATAATTGTGTGCAAATCACCTTTCAGCACCATTGATTCTTTGATGTTTCCTTCTGAATCTTCTCTCATTATTTTCTTTGGCCTTTTTGAGGAGGTCACTTCATGTTCCATTCTTCTCTTCTCTTTTGTATCCATCTTTATGCTTAACTCTGTTTCTCCTGTTTGACCCTTGAAGTGTCTGGCTTTGGGACGTTTGGTGGAGGACCCATGAGTAGCTTTTGTTTATCTGGAGGTGGACCCATGGGCTGCTTCTGTTTTTGATTTGTTGGTGCTTCTGTTTGTTTGGTTTGATCTTGCTGAATGTTTTCTGGTTGTTGTTGAGGAGTTTCTGATCCTCTTGCTTGTCTTTCTTGTGGAATTGGAGCTTTCAGTTCATGAGGGTCAACTTTTGCTAGTCTGGCTACATTATACTGCAATCTCTTTACTAACAAATGGACATTAGTAAGAGCTTGAGTATTTGCTTCTTCTTGTTTCTTCATTTTCTGAAACTCCTGGTTTTCTTGATTTCTTTGTCCAGTCAATTCCATCAACAGTTTCTCAAAAGCCTCAGTCATGATGTTGTTGTTGGCTCTGAGGAACTGTATTTCTTCAAGAATTCTTCTGAACTTGAGCTTTCTCCTGCAGTTGTAACTCCAGCCATCCATTTCTTGATATCTTGTAGTTCATTGAGAGCTTTCTTGAATTCTGATGAGCTCTCTCTGTTTTCTGATGACTCTTGTAGTTTGTTGAGAGCTGCAGTGTTATTTTCTGTCTGCTTCTTTACAGCTTTGACAGTTTCTGATAAAACATTGATCTCTAATTTTTGATTTCTAATTTCTTGCAGTATCAGATCAAGTTTTATTTCTGTAGCTGTTTTCTTAGTTGCAGTTGTATTTTCAAGTTCCTTCTGAAGTTGTTCAGTGGACATAGATTGATGTCATTGGTAAATAGGAGAAACAACAGATGTTCCTCCTCTAACACCAGCATAAAACACATTCTCTGCTGTTCTGAGGTTAAGAGGATGGAAATATTCCATATTCTCTGTTCCCTCACCAGAAAACTGAAACATATTCAAGTCCTGGTTTTCCTCATATCCTTGAATCCTTTCAGGTTCTCCACAAGTTGTTGAGAAACTTTTAGTTTTCTCATCCAGGTTTCCTTGATCAGTAGACTGATCTCCACCTGTTGCCACCACCTTTTCCTCCTCAGAATCTGATTCAGAAAATGGGTCTTTGGTTTCACTCACATTTTGTTTTTCAGAAATAGTGCCTCTATATAAAATTTCATACTTTCCTTGAATTGTCCCATCAGAATCACTCTCAGAATCATGAAACATATTGAATTTAGAGTGTTGTGCATCTGTTTCTCCCATATGTGAGATTTCAGCATGATGTTCTTCTGCCACAGGACTCATATTCACATCTTTATCAGCTAGATGAGGATCAGATTCACCTTGCTGCTCCATTCTTGGTGTGCTTGACTCTTGTGCATCATGCTCCATGGGGGACACATTTTCAAAACCTTCTTTTTTTTCTGGCCTTTTGCTTAACATCTTCAGGTATTCTGTTCTATATGGTGAATCTTCTGGTATCAGATACATCATTTTTTCTGGCAGAACAGGTACATCATAATCTGACTTCCAAGACCCTACAGCAGTCCAAGGTCTCATGATTTCTGTTTTCCACATATTTATTGATTTTGGAATTTCTAGGTTCCTTTCAGAAAATGCATCAGAAATTATGATTGACAGAAATCTGGGAAAGGGTAGATGTGAATCTATCCTTCCAGTTTTAGTCAGAATTGATCTTCTGGTCAGATTATATATTTCTGTTCCAAAATCAATATTCAACCCATTTATGAGGTTGAACATGATTGTCAGAACATTCATATTTATCTGGTCTGTACCTCCAATCTTTGATGATAAACACTTGTTCAGGATCTCCATTAACACTTGCCAAAAGGCTGGTAGCTTGTTTCTCTTGAATTCATTGATCTTTGAAATCTTAGTCTTGTAGCCCATTACAGCATCAAGTTGTGCAAACATGTCTTATTTTTCTGGTGCTTCTTCATAGCCTTGGTTTAAAGGTAGTTCTAAACATTCCCTTATTTTCTCCGGTGAGATTGTAATGAAGATATTTTCCCACACATGTGCTGTTAGCTCCATTTCACTTGAGACTTTGAGAGTTTACACAACTTGTTGTAGGAGTCTTTCTGGTACCTCTCTGGTCTTTGTGAGAGCTTGAGCTATCGGGCATCTGATCAGAAATTCAATGAGAATTTGACACTTCATGTCATACTCTTCAAGGTTATCATTCATTGCTTCATTGTTGCTCTTTGGTGGAAGAAATTTAGCTTCAGTGATTAACGGGACAGAGTGTTCAATTGGTGGTGTGTTGATGTTGGTAGCTGCCATTGAGAATTTGGGTTTTTGTTTCGGAAAAGGGTTTTAGGGTTTTGAGTTCGAAGGTTGAAGATGAAAGTCTCTGTTTTCGAATGATGTATTTATAGTGAACAAAGACAGAGATCTTTGAGTGTTTTTCGTAGGTTGTTTGTATTCAAGGTGGTTAATGACACCTTAATGATGTTTTAATCCATTTAGGAAACAACCGTTTTTGAAAAACCTTTGGTTTATCTCTAATTTAATGTAAATCTTTTAATGAATATTAGATATACCAAGGATTTAGCAGATAAACACTAATGTCCAACTTGCACCTTTTCTCCATGTGGACCCCTTTTATTTCAAAAACGTCCAATAAAAACCTTTTCTGAGATTCTGTATCTTCCCAAGTTTTTCTCTTGATGATATATGTCAGAAAATCTTTGAGTAATGCTTTTTATAGTTGAATTTCCTTTATATATCATCAGAATGTATTTGATTCATTTACAGAAATTGAATCAGCATTTTTTTTTTAGATGAGAGGGAATAAATGGAGTTCGAAGATTTTTACTTACATTTCAGTTTTGAACTCCACACCATTTTGTCACACCCCGATATTTCCACGTATTACCGGTGGGGAGTATCGTGACGTAGTTGATATCGTCATAGTCAAACAACACAATTTAAATGCACAGCGGAAGCAAAAGATGAATCACATTTCAAACCGATTATAAAGTAATATCAAAGTATCACAAAACAGACTGTAACGGATCCATAGGCGGATCAAATAAAAAGGAAACATAGTTCATCAGATTTAAAATGCATCCAAGCTTGTAAGACTCTTATTGATGCTAAGGAGAGGCCAACCTATTTCGTTTAGTACCTGCACTTAGCCATTTTTGGGAAAATACGTCAGTTTACACTGGTAAATACAATTAACTGACTCATTTTAAAAAAGGTTTAAGAAAATTGATTTGAATGCACAAGGCACAAAATATTTTAGAACTTGGGAAAATTATTAAAAATAATCTTGTATACAGTTTTACTTATTTGTCGTCCGTCAGGGCCGGTTAGAAGAGATATACAAGATTAACTGACACGCCACATGTATAATGCCCACAAGGTTGATTCCTTTAAGTGGATTACCAGTTTTTACTTAATGCAATTGTCAGGTGTATGCCTACACCCCGTGCTTAGGTCATGGCCATTTCTTTGAATGATGCCAAGGATATCCGGGACATGGTCATTTAACCCCCAAAGGCCATACACCAAATAATAGAGAATAAAAAGATTTATGTAAATACATTAATTACAATCCGATTTAAATGACTACAAACCCGACCAAGCGGTATAATTATAATACCGTATCCCAAGCCCGTATAGGGAAAACAAGTTAAAAGTATTTACCTGAGCAAGTAAAATTCACAAATAGCAAGTGCATGTAGCTTTTACCGGGTCTCCTAATCTGGAACGAAGATTTTTAATAACCTATTAGATTCCTAACGGGTCTTTAATAAAGCCTAAACTTAGACCGGTTAGTTTTAAAGGAAGATACGGTTCAAACACACGATTAAGCGAAGACCGGAATAGAATGTGATTTAGACCTGACAAGTTTGGAGACTTGTGTAATATGGGTAAACTAAACACATTCTGGATTTTGAGACAAAAATGATAAGGTTTGACCCGTTTCGGTCAATTTATGCAAACTAGTTACACAAACCGAACCGAATGCGAAAAATGCATAACGAGTAACCATAAGAGTCATATACAGGTTTCCTAAGTTAATATGCCTTAAATATGTTGTGACATCAGTAAGATATCTCCTAGTATGCCCAAAACAGATTTAAACTCAAATTATGCCCCGAAGGGGTATTTTGGTCATTTAAAAGGTTATAAAAGAGGTTTAATATGAAACTGAGTTTCAGGTCTGATATAATCAGTAAAAATACTTAATTTAATAAGTTATATCAGTAGGGTATTACATATATGTGAAATTTATCATTCATAACCAAACTATGCACCGAAGGGGCATTTTCGTAATTTCACATAAGGTTTAATGGTCAAATTTGGAAATCTGAGTTTAAAACTTTTGCTTACTATTAAAGTATAAAAATTTACTAAAAATCTCAGTAGGTATCAAGTCTTATATATTTAAAATAGTTTTAATACATACTATGTGTTTAAAACGCGTAAAAAGACGGTTTTAAGCGATTTCCAGGTTTTATAAGAAAAGCTGATATTTTTATTATTCCAGAAGGCTTAAAATATTATATTTTTCATATTAGATCAGTAGAAAAAGGTTTGGTATCAAAAGGATTTGTAAAACTCATTTTATAAGCTAAAAGGGCAAAACCGATAATTACCGAATTAAGCTTAGAACCCTATGTTATGCTCAGCCTAAAAATAAATAAAAATCTCCAAAAACCCTAAAATATTATTTTATATCAGTGGGTAAAAAGTTTGGTATAAAAAATTGGTTTTAGATAGGCTTTATGCTAATTACGCCGTTTAATTAATACAAAGCTTTCTAATTACGCTAATGAGCATAACTCCTAATCTAGACCTCAAACTGATGTTAAATTTTAGGGACAAGTTTATAAATCAGTAACTAAGGTTTTTATTCTTTTAAATTTTCAAAAATCACGTTTTAAAGTCATATGAGCATAATAGTCAACATTTAAGCACTTAACGGAAATATGCATATGAATCGGATAACTAATGAACCAAGTTGTATAATCACAGAGGGTTATACTAACATGAAACCTGGTCCTAATAAAGCTCTAAGACATTTCTAAACTATGCTCTAATGGGTCAGAACTGAAAGTCAAAGCAAAAGTCTACTTTTGTGATTTTCGGTTTCGAACCGAGCTTAAACTGAAAATTGTCGGGTTGAACATGTTTAGACATGTTCGTACATTAATTACCAAGTTATATTAATGACAAAATAGGTTGCATGGCTTCTACATTGTTAATTATGTGTTTATGCGAAAATTTAGTTTCTGTTGACTTTTTATAATTATCTTTGACCCGACAATTGACCTAGTTAGAGTGGGAATCAAAGGGTTCCCTTTTAAGGGTTTATTACCCACATAATTACCAACTCATAGGTACTTCTAATTTGAAATTTGACTGGACAAATTGTGAATTATCACGAAGTCAAACCTTAATTACGAAGGTTTGACTTTAAGCTAATTAACTAAGCAAAACTGAACTAAGGAAGGTTAAGGACACTTACTGAGGTCCTATGCACGACTAATGACTTGTGAGAAGTGTGCTTGAGCTCCAAAAATCTCCAGAAGTGAAGTTGTGAGAGTTTCAAGTGAGTGTGCTCAATGTTGCAACAAGTGGGTTCTTATATAGTGAGTTTAATCATCTATGATCATGCCATGCAAGTCTACAAATGTTATAAGATGGTCTCATGTGTCCCTATTGCATGAAATACCAGTGGAGGAGTCCCTGGTATATAAAACAAGGCTTTAAAGTCGGTTAACAGACTGAACTGGCAGCTGCCAGGAGTTTTCTGTCGCTGGCATGCTCGCGCGGGCCGGGTAGACTCTTAAGGAGTCTTACGCGGGCCGCCTGGCTCCTGTTGACCTGATAACAACTTTCAATAATTGCTGTTTTGGTCCCTGGTCCTTCTAAACGTGGTTTTAACTATTTTTCTAGCATTTTCAACCCTTAACTTGACTTTTAAGGGCTCTAAGGCATAACTAAACACCGTTAAGTCCTTGGTTAGCTTTATGATCACCCGTAAAGCCTTTAATTTCAACGTTGACGCTTTTAACCCCTCGTATACGAATATTATCATAACTTTCTCATACTTTATCAAAACCTTGTGAAATTTTTATCACTTATTCTAATGAGTATAATTTATCGTTACAAAGCTTCGGGTTCGCTAAAAGGTCACTCAGAGGTATACTTTAAACATGTTGACACATTTAACCCCTCTAGTTTGTAATCTCTCACTTTCTTTCACAATTAGCTTCGTATGATCTATAATTTATTCGTTTAAGGGTATAAACATCATGTAGGGCTATTGTAAAGTATATTTATCCATTGTTGACATTTTGAACCCTTTTATTCACATACTTTCTTTGTTTGTCAACTTTAGTCCTTCATACGAAATCTTTTACATGTTTAAAGCTCATGACACGTGTCGATATAATATTGGGCCTAAACTTTCGAGGTGTTACACCATTGTTCTGATTTCCAGGAAGTATTTGTCATATAGCTTGTTCTAGTCCTCAGAGAAAAAATATTTTGGAAGAAACTTATTTCAAAAAATTTAGATGGTTATAAGTTTCTTTGAATCTGTTTACAGACAGTATTTTCTGATGCTCCTTTCTGTTGACATATAACACTTCGTAGTTGTCAAGATATTTTTCTGATAAAAATTTGATTATCTGATATATTATCAGATTTTCAGTTTATCTTGAGAATTTTCTGGTGCATGAACAGATTCTGATGGCTTAATGGGTTTTCTGAAAAATTACCAAATTTTCTGATTGATCATCAGATTTTCTGAGTTTCGTTAAATCCTATCAGATTTCATTTGATTTTTACCAGATTTTCCTTGTTTTTATCAGACATATTGTCTAAGTTCCCCCTAGATCAATTGACAAGTTTTTGTTTTTTTTAAGTAGAAAAGAAAAAAATAAGGCAAACTTAATATATAACCAAAAAAAAATAAACATACAAAAACAAACAAAACAAGCAAACACCAGCTACTCCTCCTCCTCATCCAGCACGTTGTACATGCACTTCACATATAACCAGAGACTGTTTATTCGTCCAGTGTGATTCGTTGATGGAACTATGGTGGGATCTCTTATGTTTTCTTGAAGTGCCAGCTCTTCCCTTGGATACCAGCTTCTCACTCCTCCAAAGTCTAGCTGACTGGTGATCACCTTGGTTACGAATCGAGGGTAGATCAGAAAAGGTTAACGGTCATGAATGTTTGCTTCTAAGTCTCTCATGAGAAACTTAGTGTAGTTGTAAGGTTTTTCCTGTACAACAGCATGAATCACTTCCATCATCCTATGGGACAGCTCATTGAAGTGCCCAATCTTTTTAGAAAAGCAGACACTCAGCTGTGTCACCAAATACTGGAAAGGTGGTATAAAACCAGATTTGCTAACTTGCCTTGACATGTTGTTTGAATGATAGCCCATTTCTCTCAAGGTTTGTTGCACATCTTCCTTATCCAGGAAGGTGTTTTCCTGATCATTACCCAACCGGAGGACATCTCTGAGTGTTTCCTCCTTTAGGGTGATTTTTACCCCCATAACTTTGCTATCAATCCACATGGAAGTGCCACTTAAAACGATTTGAGCATTCCACTAGAATTCTTGTAGAAGTTGTGGATATATAGTGACATGTGTTGATACAGCAAAGCCCAAGGGACTTCGCATGATCATATTATACACATACCTGCAGTCCTCCCATGCAGGTCCTTCCAAGTTAGATCTTAGCCTAAGATTGTGATGTCTGTGAAGAGGGAGAGGGAATTGAGTAACTTTCATTGATTTTGGGCGACCCATTTCTAAAATAAGAAGTTTCTGATGAAGGGCTTTTGAAGAGAAGATTTTGGTGTGAAGAAAGTCCTTTTCAGGTTGTTATTATTTATAGATGAAAGTGATAGTTCCTCATAAATGATATTAACAGCAAAAGTTTTTTATTTTCATCTGACAGTCTACTAAGCCCCATGTATGAGTAAGCATTTAATAGCTAGGCGGCTACTTTCATAGCTCCCAATCATTTTAGTGCCTACGTGTCTCTTAAACTTCTTATGTAAAAATGACGTTGCATGCATTGGTATTGTAAGAATAAGTTTACATTTCTGCAAAAATTTCTTGTGACGGTTGATTTTTCTGAATTTTATCTTAATGCATGTTACTTTTCCCCCTTTTTGTTTTTTAATAAAATACAAACAAAAAAAATACAAAAATAAACTATGCACAATTATGAATTTATACAATTGGGATATGCATGAAGATAGGAGTCCTTGAAGATTAATGATCATCCTGCTGTTTAAACAAAGTTTCTGATGTTGTATCAGAATTTCTGATGATTTTATCAGATTTTCTGATACCTCTTCAGAATTTCTGATAAATCATCACATTCATTGATGATTTATCAGACTTTCTTTCTGATGTTCCATCAGATTGATGGATTTCTTTATCAGAACCTTGTTTAATTAGTCTTTGATTATCAGACTTTTGATGATCATCAATTTGGTTTTCAATTTGTGTCTTTTTGTTTTCTGAAAAATTTTCATCTTTTAAATTAACCATGTCCAGTTTGCTGATCAAAAAGTTGTGTCTCTTTTCATCAAGAGGCTTTGTAAAGATATCAACAATTTGGTTTTCAGTTGGAACAAAATACATTTCTATGTTACCTTTCTCCACATGATCTTTTATGAAGTGATATCTGACATCTATGTGTTTGGTTCTTGAGTGATGAACTGGATTTTCTGTTATTGCAATTGCACTCTTTGAATCACATAGAATTGGTATTTTTGTCAGATTTACTCCATAGTTCCTCGGTTGAGTTTGCATCCACACAACTTGTGAACAGCAACTTGCTGCTACTACATATTCTGATTCTGCTGTTGATGTGGCAACACAGTTTTGCTTCTTGCTTGCCCAACATACCAATTTTTCTCCCAAGATCTGACAAGCACCAGATGTGCTTTTTCTGTCAATCTTGCACCCTGCATAATCTGCATCTGTGTATGCAATTAATTCAAGGTTTGTATCCTTTGGATACCAGAGACCAAGTTTTGATGTGCCTTTTAGATATTTGAAAACCCTTTTTACAGCTTTTAAGTGGGATTCTTTAGGATCACATTGATATCTGGCCAGAAAACATGTTGTAAACATAATATCTGGTCTGCTTGCAGTCAAATATAGCAATGATCCTATCATTCCCCTATAGGTTTTAATATCTACATTAATTCCATCTTTATCAGAATCTAATTTGTTCCCTGTTGCCATGGGAGTTTTTGAAACAGATCAGTTTTCAAGTGAGTATTTTTGTAGAATTGTTTTTACATATTTTGATTGACTAAAAAATATTCCATCAATTCTTTGTTTAACTTGTAACCCTAAGAAAAAGGTTAACTCACCCATCATACTCATTTCGAAGTGGCTGGTCATCAACTTTTGAAACTTTTTACAAAATTTTTCATTTGTTGATACAAATATAATGTCATCAACATATATCTGGACCAACAAAGTATGACCTTTGTGTGTTTTGAGGAAAAGTGTGGTGTCAATAGTACCTTTAGTAAACCCTGAATTGAGTAAGAAGTTTGACAAGGTTTCATACCAGGCTCTAGGAGCTTGCTTCAACCCATACAAGGCTTTGTTTAATTTATAAACATGATTTTGAAATTTTGGATTAACAAAGCCTTCTGGTTGCTGCACATAAACTTCTTCCTCAATTTTACCATTCAGGAAAGCTGATTTTACATCCATTTGATAAACTTTAATCGACATATAAACAAACTCATAAGAGAGGGAAAAAATATAAAAGAAACAAAATGACGGGTTTCAAAAAACGTAAATGAATTTATTTATAGAAACACTACAAATTTTCTGAAAATTAATACAATACCAAATTTATTAGTAACTAAAAAATACAGCCAAAATTAAATGAGCGTAAAGGATGAAACCAAACATTATACCGGATAAAAAATAGGAAAAACAAAACAATAAAACTAAAATTGTTGATTAACATGTCCGACGAATCCTTGGATGCAGCATAAGCAAGAAAAATTCTTACAACTTCTAATCTAACTACTGGTGCAAAAGTTTCATCATAATCAATACCTTCTAGTTGACAGTAACCTTTGACCACTAACCTTGCTTTGTTCCTGGTGATTATGCCATTTTCATCAAATTTATTCCTGAATACCCATTTTGAGCCTATGACAGATTTGTCCTTAGGCTTCGGAACCAGATCCCATACCTTGCTCTTTTCAAACTGATCAAGCTCTTCTTGCATAGCTTGAATCCAGTCTGAGTCATTCAGAGCTTCTTTGACAGACTTGGGTTCTATCTTGCTTAAGAACCCAGCATATGCACATTCATGTGCAGTTGCAGATCTTGTTCTCACACCATCAGCTGGATTGCCAATGATGTCAGAATGAACATGTCCTTTGATCCATCTTAACTTGTTATGAAAAGTAGTTGGTTCTGATGGATTTGAAGTTTCCCCCTGAACAGTTGACTCAGCTGTGGGTATTGTACCATAATTTTGTTTTTCTGATGCACTACTCACTTGTTCTGCAGGGTTAGTACACGGAATTTCTGTTGATTTGTATATGAGAGATTTATCATGTTCTAGGAAATCTTCAGATATCATTTCAAAGAGATGTTCATAATTTTCTTGTTTGTCAGAAAAATTTATTTCTTTCATGTATTCATCAGAAACCTCTATTTCTGATGAGTCATCAAATGAAACATACAAACTTTCTCTGATTGTCCTTGTGTTAAGAATAAAAATTCTATAAGCTTTTGAGGACAAAGAATATCCACGAAAAATACCTTTTTCTACTTTTCTGTGAAATTTTTCAAGGCTTTCAAAATCATTGAAGACAAAACATCTACAACCAAATGTGAAATTTTTCAAGGCTTTCAAAACCATTTATAATGTTGTAAGGTGTTTTGTTTAGCCTTTTGTTGATAAGGGTTCTGTTTTGAGTAAAACATGCATTTGCTATTGCTTCTGCCCAAAAGTGAGTGGGCATCTTAGCATAAGCAAGCATTGTTCTGGCAGCTTCTACTAAGGTTCTATTCTTTCTTTTCACAACTCCATTCTGTTGAGGGGTTCTGGGAGCAGAAAAATCATGAGAGATTCCTTTACTCACAAGAAAGCTCTCAATTTTTGAATTTTTGAACTCTATCCCATTGTCTGATCTGATCCTTCTGACTGTTAGTTTTAACAGATTTTCAATTTTCTTAATAAAATTAATGATCAGATCAGGTGTTTCACTTTTCTTTCTTAAAAAATTGACCCACGTATATCTGGAAAAATCATCAACTATCACTAGTATGTATTTCTTTCCAGAAAAACTTTCTGTACTTATGGGTCCACACAAATCCATGTGTAAAAGTTCCAAATTTTGTGTAATAGAAGACTAAGAAATTGATTTGTGTGAGCTTCTTTTGGATTTCCCCATCTCACAAGCATCACAAATTTTATCATTCTTTGAGGATATAAAATGTAGTTCTTTTACCAGACCCTTGCTTGCTAGTTTGCTTAGGTTTTTGAAATTTAAGTGAGCCAACCTTTTATGCCACAACCAACTACTTCCTTTGTTGATTGTTGAAAATAAACATAATTTTGGATGTTCATTTTCTTCTTTGAAGTCAAAATAGTACATTGATTGTCTTATTCTTTTTCCACTTAAATATATTTTGTTATCATCCATACCTATCAGCAAGCATTTTTCTGGTAAAAAGGTTACCTGAAAACCTTTGTCACAGAATTGACCATAACTCAGCAAATTATACTTTAAGCCTTCAACATAGGCTACTTTCTCAATGGTCAAGCATCCATACCTTATACATCTGTATCCCATGATCCTCCCTTTCACTCCATTTCCAAAATTTACCATTTTACCCAGCTTTGAAACAATGTTGCTGAGTAAGCTCCTATCCCTAGTCATGTGCTTGGAGCTTCCTGAATCGCAGTACCAGATCTGCTGCACATGATGGTCCTGAAATGGAATGGTTAGAGGGTTTTTGGTACACAGGCATGCTTGGGTACTCTTTCTGATGAAATTTTAATCCGATTATTTCTTCTTAATGGTCTTTCATCAGAATATCTGTTATATGCTGAGCCATAAACAAAATTTTTATTTTTCTTTTGGAGATAGTGTTGAACAAGCTTCAGTATATCAACACACATACAAGATTCATCAGCATTTTCTGATATACTTTCTTGTGATGGAATGATGGGATAATTTTGAAAAAATGAGTGAACTGCTTCTGGAGTTTTCACAGACTCCTGTTTGCATTCACTTCCTTTTGGTTCAAAGTTGGGTTTATCAAAAGAGTATTCAGAACAGGTTAACTTGCAAGTTTCAGAATCAGTTTCTGATGTAAATTTATCAGAAATCTGTTGAGTTGCTTTACAAAGACAGTGGGTTTGTTGTTACTTATTCTTACATATCCCAAACCCTCTCCTTTGTTCTTTGGTGTGGACTCAATGAATTTTATAAATTCTTTGGCTTGTTGAAAACCTCTTACATTAATTTCTTTATCATTGATTTTCTTGTAAAGATCTTTTCTTTCATTTTCATAGAACTCAATTTTAGCTCTTTGATCTAAACTTTCTTCTATGAGTAATTGGTTTTCAAGAATAATTTTGTTCATGGTCCTCTGCAACTCATCAGATTTTTCAATATCTGATTTATGTTTAACTTGCAGATTTAGAAATTCTGACATGAGCTCATTTAGCTTGTGATCAAGATCAAGATTGTCTAAATTTACCTGTTGTCCTGAAGTTTTTGGTATGTCATCAGAAAGTGCCATGAGGCAGAAATTGGCCATTTCTTCTTCTTATTCATCAGAAGAGTCATCAGATAGCCATGTATCTGTCCCAGCAATTAAGCTGACTTGCTGTTGCTGCTTCTTAGCTTCTTCAAGCTTCTTCTCATAGTAAGCAACATCTTTCAGCTTCTTGGTCTTGCATTATGATGCATAGTGACCTCTTTGCTTGCACTTGTAGCACACAACCTCAACTTTCCCTTTATCCTTAGATCTAACTTCTTCCTTAGATCTTCAGTCCATCCTCCCTCTGTCACTTCTCTGGTATCTCTGGCCTCCTCCCCTCAACCTCTGCTTAAATGTTTTGGTGAGCAGTGCTATTGCTTCAGCAAAAGCTGAAAAATCTGATGAAGTATCAGAAATTTCAAAACTTTGGCTGTTTGAAGGTTGTGGATCATTGGAAGGTGTTGGTCTTTGTGAGTTTGAGATAAGAGCTAAAGATCTCCCTCTTTGAATGGTTTCTTCAAATATTTCTTCCTCTCTGGGGATCAAGATGCTGTATAAGTCATGAAGACTCATGTTTCCTAGTTCTAAGGTTGAGGACAAAGTCATGGTCAGACTTCTCCATTCTCTAGGTAAAGCATTAAGAAATTTTATGTTTCTTTCATCATTTGATTTAGTTATACCAAATTTCTTTAGTTCGTTTAAAAGTTTTGTAAACCTTTGATATGTATCATTTAATCTTTCGTTATGTAAACTTTTAAACCTCTCATATGAGGAAACATTGTTTATTCTCTTGTTTCTTCTCATCCTTTCTCCTCCTTCATAAAGATTTTCCAACTGATCCCATATTTCCTTAGCTGATGCACATGCATCAGCTTGTGAAAATATGTCATTGGGGATGGCCATTATTAAAAGTGACTTTGCCCTTTCATCCCCAGCCACCAGATCCTTGTCTTCCGCGCTCCAGTTTATTTCACTTTTGGGAGCACGGGAGGCAGGGATTGCTGGTGTTTGGTCAGTTGCTAGAACTGCTGGTACATCAGTCATTGGTATATGTGGACCCCTTTCAATGGATTGAAAAAGAGCTCGGTCATGACCATTTAGGAAATTGACCATCCTGATATTCCATTGGGGGTATTCCTCTCTGACCAGAGTCGGAGGTTTAGACATAGAACCAATATTAATAGCATTATTCCAGGATTGAAAGTTGGCCATATTTAGAGTAAAGAAGATGAGCGATTGATCGTTTGAAAATAGTTTATTCAATCTGCTCTAATACCAATTGTTGGACCCAGTATGGCCTAAACAACTTCTTTTCACGTAATATGGCAAGTGATTTCAGTAGATGTGAAAAAGATGTGCAGAAATGGAAATCAGACTTTCAGAAACAAGACCTGCAGAATTATCAAGTTTATATCACTTTGAAACAAAATAGTTTATAAGGTGATTGTAAGATTATTATCTAATACAAATGAATCTTGAATTCTGTAGGTGAGAAGGGCAATGGAGTTTGTGTGTTGTATACGAATGCTAAGCTTCAAACTCAATTGTCTTCTGCTGGTTGAGCCTTCTATTTATAGAAGGCTGGGTACATGAATAAACAATAGTTTATTCATGCAATAAGTCCTGCAAAAAGTAGCAACTTGACATATTCGTTGAATCCAACGTTCAAGTTGCCTTTGTAATCATGATATCCAATAATATCAACTTGCTTCGGTCATGGTGGCAGGATAGAGCTTGGTTTTAGACAAGTGGGGTATTCATCAGAATTTCTGATAAACCACTTCATCAGAAATTTTGGTGAACAAATAATCAGAAAATCTGATGATCAGAATCATCAGAAACTGATGTTATTTCATTAGAAATATCATCAGATCCATCAGAAATGACCTTCTATGATAATCCAAATCAGCTCTTGATCAACTTGTGATTCTTTGAAGTAGATGCTGTGCATTTCAGTTGTCCTGTCTGATCCTCATCTTCTTGTTTTGATCTTCAGGACTGTTATCTCTTCATAAATCCAGTTGATTATGATTTTCTTCAATACTTACAAATAAAGTTTCCTAACAGGTCACGACGGGGTTGTCAACCCGATAGATCTACCAACAATTCATCACGTACAATTACTTAATCGATTAAACGACATCATGGGCGCAGGGTCCATTTTGAGACCAAATATGATGTCTGCCTCATGTACAATATATATATATCCTACTAATATGACAAATTTAATATACAAAGTTGTACGAATCCCCTGAAATCCCCACCGAAATGTAAGCCGATGCTGCTACTTACTCTCTTGAGACCAGGCAGCATTCGTCCCAACTTTACGGTCTGTTTCTCCTCGGAAACACCGTACCATCCCAGTTTCTCCTCCAAACATTCATTCATTAAGAACGTTTTATCTCGAAACGTATGATTTATCAATTGTAACACCCCAATCGCGTAATACAACAACACGCGGCGGGAATATCGGGGAGTCACGTTACGAATTGCTCACAACTACTGGCACTAAATTGTTTCAATATCATTAACATCGTTTTACAAACAAAGAATACATGTAATTGTTCTTTTGTTTTAGAAGTCTAAGGCCCAAATGTAGTCCTATGCGTTGCATGCTTGAAACAGTCGAAAACCTGAAACATATGCGAAAAACAGTCAGCATAAAAATGCCGGCGAATACATAGGTTTTATTAGCCAAGTAAATGGCAAAACATTTGGTATTGCAATACTTTAACACTACGAGAACTGTCAATTGAAAATAAATCTTGAAGCCAAAGAATGGCAAAAATTTAGTATTTGCAATACATAATCTTAATTGTGAAAACTCGTGACAAAATAGGTTTGTATATGGCAGTATGATTATTACTAAGTCATTTTTATGCCTTACATTGTAATCTTGTTTATATCATCATAAAAACTTGTTAATATATTATTAGAAATCCAACTGAGGATTAATAATAACTGTTTTGAAATAAATCAAAACTTCTGTAAGTATTATATAAATAAAATCAATGAGTCATGATAATACTTCAGATATCTTTCTAAGAACCCAACATATAGAGATATAGAAGATTCTACAAAGATTTGGATAATTGAACAATTATACACAAAATCCTAAAGTGATCTAGATAACGCTACAAGAATAATAAAATAAGAACACTTATATATAGGAAGTACCAGGGGCGTATCCACCATGTTCTTATTTTATTATACCCGTTTCGTTATCTAAATCACAACTACCACATAACACATAAGTCGCCAACTTGTACCAACTCGTAAACATGCATTAAAGCACACAATGAATCCAATCAAGGACTCCAATATCAGTACTTTAAACATCCTACAAAAATCAATCCATGAAGATAGATAGATGCTATAAGGATTCGGTTTCTGTTACATTGTCTACTCACATACGCATTAAAGCATACAATGAATCTAATCAAGGACTCCAATATCAGTACTCTAAACATCCTACAAGAATCAATCCATGAAGATAGATAGATGCTATAAGGATTCGGTTTTTGTTACATTGAACCAAAACAATCCTAAATCCTAATGGTGATTCGGGATAACGCCACGAAAGGTAATACAATAAGCACACTTATATATAGGAAGTACCAGCGGCGTATCCACCATGTGATTATTGTATTATCTAGTTTTGTTATCCGAATCACCAACCATCTACGCAAAACGAACCATCGAGTTGTAAAGTACTTCTTAAAAACCTTACTATGAAGATAGGAAAATCTAAGATTGTACTTCAAATATCCTATATGAATCTAACTATGAAGATAGGTAGATCACTTAAGGATTCAGATAAACATCGCATTTGTATAATCGGAATAATACACATAAAAGCACTTAGTGAACACATATATGCCATACATTTTGAAAACAAATTGATTACACATATGAATCACCCCAAAACATTTGAAAACGGTAAAAGAGGGGAACTATGTACTCGCTTGGGGTTTGTTGGTGCACTACATCTGTTGATTGCGTCTTAGATCGAGTCTGTCATTGTAACGTATAGATTAGGGCGCGTTTTACGAGAAAACTAGAGAATATGTGTTGTAGAGAGGAGGTCCACTTATTCGGACATAAGAGATCCTCTTTTATGACAGGTCCTCTTATTCGTACATAGGAGGTCCCCTTACTCGTCATGTCCATAAAAGAGGACCTCCTCACCTATAAATACCATAAGAGAGGACCTCATTTAAAACTTGTAGATTTCCATACCGAGGTGCTGCCGGTGTGAGAATTGCATGTAAAATCTGTCAAATTAATCAGAAAAGAGAATTAAGAGAATATCTAGCTGTTTTTACGTCAGGTACTTGTTTTCCGCACCTGTATCTGATCAAACTCCTCTGATTGACTCGTTCGGGTCAGAATCCGATCCTACAGGGTTACGTATAGTTCCGGTTCAAAGGGTATAACAAAGCTCAAAAGACCAATAGTTCAAGTGTTGAAGCGGTTCCTAGTGTAACGGACACTAACTTAGCGAATCGACACCTAAATCGAAAGATTGGATAGAATGAGGTCTTGTAAACCAAACGAGCATTGGAACTCATATGATATGGTTTAACAAAAGCCTACATTCTAAATCGGAACCTATCCTAAGTGCTTACGACCCATTACGACCCATTAAGGTAGCTTACACCACTTTAACGCGTCGTTTGCGCAGTTCGAGATGCCTAACTAGTCCTATGACAAGTATTATATGCCTTAACATATCTAATTATGTTATTTAATCAGTTTAGATGTCAAAACATGTGTTACATATGCTTTAAATGAAATTATGCGTAAAAAGGGCATTTTGGTCATTTTCCTAAGGCATATAAACTACCTATCGTACGACTAACTAAATGAAGTGACCATAAGGTATAACCTCGGAAGGTTATTCCCTATACAACTATGGTCACAATACATGTTTGGTCGGATCCTAATGATCGACCAAACGGGTCGGGTTCGGAAGTCTAAGCGGTTGTCAAGACCGCTTGACTTACGACCCTATACAAGCACTAGACTAATAGTGACGAGCTAAACATGTTAGAACATGTTTAAATAAGTTAGAAAACAGGTTTTGATATCAAAACAAACGGTTTTGATACCCAAGAATAGTTTGGTTGCAAAATACGGATAGACGCGTATTTTGACCGAACTATGACTCGTCACTACACCTAATCAACGTAGTAATCAGTAGGTATAGTCACAAGGGACTATAACCATCGTAAATACGCTCACGTTGCAAAGTTCAAACGAACTTTGTGTTGACCAAAGACTGGACAAAGCAGAACGTTAAACACTGTTTGACTTTCGTGCTTAAAAACGCATAAAAAGCACGAAAGAATACTTACAAAGGGTCTAAGCTAGGAAGATCTTGATCAAACTACTCAGGTATGAAGTTCTTGAAGTCCAACTTAGAGTAATTCAATCAGATTGTGAGGAACAAGGAATGAAGGTGATGGGTATTTATAGAAAACCCACAACCGTTAGGATCGTTCCTCGCAATCCGTGCTTCGATCTTGGCCCTCCATGTGGGCACATGGTATTGAAATACAACGGGACATGTAAAACCATCAAATACCAGCCCATAGAGTGCAAAACAAGGGATCAACACCATCAAATTCAGCTGAAACGACCAAATTCAAGCAATCTTTGGCAGATTGTCAGTTTTAGTCCCTGAAAGCCCAAAACTTGGTTTTTGATGCATTTTTGACACGTTTAAGTCCCGTTAACCCCATTTCAAAGATCTAAAATGAAGTTAAAGTATAGGGAACTTAAAATATGCTCAAAAAATCTCGGATGTCGGTTCGTTTGATCGTACGATTGCGTTGTTCGGTTAATTACGACGGAAGTCGTAACAAACGCAAAATCGATCAAAATTACGCGACGAGTGAAATTCTAACATTCCAAACACTAAAATAAAATATTTTAATGATTACAAAAATTGTTGGATGTCTGGATATATTCAGAACGTAAGTTACACGCGAAAATGCAAACTTATGCACTTTTTGACGCTTTTAGTCCCTATTGATCAAATAAGTCTATTTTTGCGCACCAAACACCTCAAAGCCTATTTCTAAGAAATGAAAAGGATATTTAGGGCATGTTTAACTTATGATCAAGTTTCGGAATGTTCGATACTATGTGAATCAGCAGACTTTCGCAGTTTGACGCAAATAGTCCCTGAGTGTGAATAAACTTGTTTTTGACACACCAAAGCTTTCAAAACTTCTTTCTAAGTTGTATAAAAGTTATTTAAGGTATGCTAAGCCTATGTCACTGTTCCAGAGTGTTTGCCGCATTAAACTGATTACGTTTACGCATTAGTTCGCGTATAACTTCCCAGAAAGCGATTTAAGGTTTGAAAATGAACTAGAATCAAAATCGTGAAATTGTAAAACCAAAATAAACAAATTTTTGAGACCAAAACACATTGTTTCTTTGATAAAAGATAGTGTCCTACATTGTGTGTGTTTACGGAGCACATGTGTCACAGTCTCCCCTACTTTAGGAAATTTCGTCCCGAAATTTGTTCGAAGGAGACCGTAGAGTGGAATTGAAACAACTGATGGAAAAGCAGATTGCTAGATCCCAAAGATGCGGAGCATCATTTGGAAATTTTAGGGAATTCAAAAGGTGATTTGGGATATTCAAAGTATCTCAGGGTGTTCAACCCTTTGAAACTTGTGATAGTCGACTAGTGTTCAAAAATCATTTAAGTATGGCACTATGTTGTACTAAGCTCCTAGTGTAATTCCTAGCAAATAAAGGGGTGTACATTCAAGCCCTTCACGTACACGGTTTCTAAAATATATATTGTCATCACAAACATAGTTAAAATATGTACATTGATCTTGAAAATAAACAGGAGAATTAGAGGTTCAAATGATCATAAGCGCTTGATCATTAGCTTGAGCCTCATTGATGTTGAATACTCGTCCATTAGCATTGGCAAGCTTGGGGCAGTTTCGCGAATTGAAGCATGCTCTTGGCCGAGTCTGAGTAGGGGCTGCTCCGTTCTGGATATGACAGGTCACAGCTAGATGTCCAAATAAACCACAAATTGTACACTGGCGACAAGGGGAATTTGATGCATAAAGTGTCACACCCCCAAAATCCACACGTGGAGTACCACCGCTTGGAGGCGTGACATGACCAGGATCAAGCCATCAATCATATTGAACATAATGTATAATGATTAAAGTAGTTCGTAAAACCCAATTCAATACAATTGATGTTCAAACCAAACAAAACATAATTTGAGTAGCGGAAGCATAAGTATGTAAACCCAAAGTGAATCATAAGTTCAAATGTTTAAACGTTTAACATGGCATCCACGATCCATGTCCCACAACGACCTGCTCCTCCCTGTGCAAGCTCCATATGTACCTAAGGTCCTGCAAGGCATGCAGCAGAGAGTCAACAACTAGTTAAGCGAGTTCACAGTAAGTAAATTCGTAATAGCAAATCGTATATTCATTTAGCGGGGGCTTCCCATGTATGTATGTACTACTAGAGGGGGGTTTTCCCTGATTATATGTATAACTAGCGGGGGATTCCCACGTTTATCCTTACTAGACTATCGTAACCATGAGTGTTCTTCTTAACCCAAGAACAGGAATACGTACAAAGTCACGTAGGTTTTACCTGAGTGCCCTTCCCCGAGGACAGTGGTACGCGTGGGGTTTACGTAGGTTTTACGTAAGTGTCCTTCCGGCCCGGAAGACAGTAGTGGGTATGGGTTTACGTAGGTTTTACGTAAGTGTCCTCCCGACCCGGGAGACAATGGTATGTACTAGTTTACATAGGTTTTACGTAAGTATTGTGACAACCCTCACAAAACCAGGTATCCGTACGACTTAATTAACTATTAATTATTGCCTAATTACTGTGCTTAACTGAGATTTCTGATAAACTGCTACTTGATTGTTGATACTTGTACATATCTGCATCATACTTTGATTTCTGTCACTACATTATTTACTTACTGAACTCTAGTGACAAACATGATGCACAAAAGCACAGTAGCATTTGAACGGATAACCTATTGGACATGCTGATATAGCCAGCATCAGGCAGACACTGCCTCTAAAGGCCTGAATGAGCCAGAAATATTTTACTACACCCATAGTGTGTGTAGGGATACAAGGGTTGCTAAACTGCGTCTCTAGGAATAAGATACAGAGATTGGATGTGCCTAAAACGTACTCTAAGCACAAAACACAACACTTTTATCAACATACTAGCTTCTAGCTAATTAATAAAGTGCCAAAACATGGGGAAATATTCCTGACACTTTGCAGAATAAATTGTGTCGCTAAAAATATTAATTACGACGCCTAAAGGATTACTTAAGCACTTTAACGGATTACTATCCAACCGAACAACCGGACTATACCCGGAACACAAAAATATTGCCAGAAATATTATTAGTCTTTTTCTGAGCCAGTTGGGGTCCCTGATTACCCTAACACCCGCTTTATAACGCGTCATGCAACTAACGGGGTTAATCTCTAAAGTAACCAACTAAACATAACTGAACTCTAACTGAACAATTAAAAACCAACCGGATACCCCCCCCCCCCCCCTAATGGGATCGGCCAACATGAGGTGACAAGAGGGTACAACTTTTGATTTTTATATTGCATATGTCGGATATCTAGAAGACATGGAAACCGTTGGACGAAAGGACTTGATTTTCTCTATAAAAACCCTCCACCTCTCACTAGAAACTTCACACATTACAAAGCACCATCACCACTCTCTCCCTTGCCCCTCCCATTCTCGGCCGAAAGCACACCACCACCATCCATCATTTTCGAGCTCTTGTTCATCCATTCCAAGCACATACAAGGTGTTCGGGTCACGTATAAGGAAGCTTGAAGCAAGCGGAAGTTGAAGGACCTCGTTTCTTTGCTTTTATCCATGCCATTTTCGACTAGATTCTTCCCTAGCCCCGAGCTAGAGGTATAATGTTTAAAACTCACTCTTGATCGTATCTAAAGTGGTTAATATGATTTTTAACGGTTAAAAGTCGGAATCATGCGTTTTGAATCTTTAAAGGCTACTAAAACTCGAATATTGTTGGTTAAAAGCTCATAACATGTGTAAAAGTCGTAGTATTCGAATATGTTGATTATTGAGACCCGATCTACGATGTGGTGGCTCTTATCATCGTTTAACCCGACTTTGTTAAGATCACGAATCTTGACATACGCTTGTTTCTATCGGTACGAGGGTTAAAAGGTGAAACTCCACCACACGAGAAACATGAACTTGTGTAAAAATATTTTGACTAGTAAAATAGTATTTAAAACGAGCCGATCTACGTATGTACAAGTGGTATATTCGTAGAACCAAGTGTCGAGAAAAATCATGTTTATAAAAGTTGGATGACATGTTAACAAATATGATTTTTACAAACTACAAGTGTATAAAAACTTGTGAAACGAAAGATCCGACAAAATAACAATTTTTACAAAAGTTGTCGGGAAGTTGTAAAGAATGATTTGTTCTAAAAACGGGGTTTTTACAAGACTAAACTATTTTATGCATAGATCCACTAAATATAAGGTGATCTACACTATGATTTTCGGAAAAACTACAAGTTCATGTAATAATGCGATTTTACATACTAGTCTACAAGTTTGATGTATTGAAACTGGTTTGAAGTATCGGAAATTGATTGGTTAATTTAAAGAAATTGTTGAAGTTATTTTGTAAAAGAAAATGATACGCTTGAAAGCGTGGCCACCTCCAGTTACAGGGGAAACTCTGGCGAAATTTTTCTAAAATCTAACACTTAGAGTTATTTGCAAGTGTTAAACTATTTTGAGATGTTTTCAAAATACATTTCGCCATGACTTTATTTATTAAATAATCGGAGGTGGGATTTTCACAAAACTAAACGTGATAAATATTTATTCGATAAAAATATTTTTCACCACACTGTTTATGATTATTTTGTGAAAATATATAAATATTATTTTTAGAGTAAAAATAATATTTACAAACTTTGACGAACCCAAAATAATACCAACGCCTACACGACAAACATATAAGTTACAACGGTAATTACTATTACCACTAAATCGCCAAAACGTAACTTACGCTTTATACGGAAATATTCATAAATGCGTATGTTGTCAACGTATTATTTTGGAAAGTATTATGCGAAGAGAAAATATATTATTTTTGAGAAAAATAATTATATTTTGGGATGAGAAATAAAATATATTAAGTGAGACTTAATATTATAAACGCACATGTATTAATTCCCCCATCCTTGGGAAGGAGATTAATTACCAAATATATACAAGGAACGGTTGTCTAACTGTTTCCCGAAACTTAAAATATAAAGCTAAAGCACGGCCATCCGTCTAATAGAATTAGCACATGTAGGTCGTTGCACAGCTTTCGGATATTTGGAGTACTCTACTTAGCGACGCACTGACTGTGAGTTCATGTCCCCCTTTTCTCTTAACTCTTTTCAGTTCTATAAACTGCGGGGGTGAAATACATGTTACTATGATTATGAAATACTTGATACATGGTATGGTTAGCGTAAGGAGGGTTATTACTTAGATCATGTGAGTGGGTAGGCGGAAACTGGAGGCCATTAATCCTCATTGTAGGACCGAGGGACGTAAGCGGTAGATCTATCTGGGTGTAGCGAGCCCAACTCCAGGTCCAGCATAACGGACCTTGGGGTGACTTTGTGCCCGACGCGAAATCCGCTAGGTTTGAGTCTTCCTACTTGCACTTCACACATATCAATGGACTTGCAAACCATTGGTGATCTCTTTTTCCTTATTTGCTACATACCAGGATTTTTGATAAATACAAAGGTTTATTTACTCACTTTCGCATGAACTCGCTCAACATTATTGTTGATTTTTCAACTTACATGTATTTCAGGGAATTAAAGATTTGGCACGGTATGGCATGTTTTCCGCTGCATAAGTCACCAAGGTCATCCAGGGTTCGGGGAAATGTGACTCTTTCCTGGACAAGTCACAGTCCTTGAATCATGTTTATGTTATGTTTGGGTTTGTAATGTTTAGACAAGTTTATGGTTGTTGGGTGTTAACCCGTTAAGACAATGTTTTGATTTTATTTTAATGGATGATCTTGCATATTTTTAATTCATATAGCTTGTTATGATTAAGCTATGGTATTAAGAAGTCACACCAAATTAACCACGCTTCCGCAAAGCCAGGGTGTGACAGCTTGGTATCAGAGCTCTGATCATAGCGAACTAGGATTCCTTCTCGAGTCTAGACTATGATCACTAGGGCTCTCACGAAAACATTTTTACTGCATACCACTTAAGTCCAGATCCAAAACGTTTTTATAAACAAATGTTGAGCACAATTTATTTTATTTTTAGGCTCAGTCTGGGAGGCTGAGGCTCGGTCTGAGAGGCCGAGGCTCGATCTACTGGATCGAGGTAGTTGTCTAGTGGGACTAGGAAGTCAGTCTGGGAGGCTGGGAGAATTGGCTAGTGGGACTAGGAAGTCAGTCTGGGAGGCTGGGAAAGTTGGCTAGTGGGACTAGGAAGGACAGTCTGGGAGGCTGGGAGGCTAGTGGGACTAGGAGGATTATGTGATTATTACTTGGTAACTTGTGTGATTACCTGATTTACTGATTTTTGTGCATGTTTGTGTTGTGTTACAGACCCATGGACTCACCAGCCATGGGTGATTCAGATACCACCGGACCTTTACCCATAGTATCGGACGACATTGTGTCTTCAGAGCACGAGGTGCATACCTCCGACTTCACGAGCACTGATGACGATGACTTTCAGCGCCATCTGGCAGAGATTCCGGCACCCATACCTTTCGCTGATGAGCATATCGATGACCCACCTGCTGAGTATCTTCCCTTGGTAGCGATTCCAGCTCCCATACCCCTTGCTTCTTATCCAGCATACGACTTGCTACCCGACGCCGAGGCTGACGGCGACATTGATCTCTTTGAGGACGAGCCTTACGAGGATGAGATTCCTGATGCAGCCCCTCTACCCGCTGGCGATCTTTTGATGATTGCTGGTGCTCCTGTTGAGGACTCGCCCGCCCATTCGCTAGTCCCAGACTCCTTTGAGTCTGTGGCATCTGCACCGTCTCACGAGGTGAGCACGCAACATTTTGTACACGACTCGGACCCCGATCAGACATCTTCTTCCGCACCCATCCCGAGCTTTGTGTTCGAGCACGACGACATTGAGGATTCTGATCCCGTTTTTCCTCCAGGATTTGATCCTGACCGCGATATTGAGTATATTCCTATGGACCAGCATATGGAGGACCCTGTTGATCCCGTTGATCCTGTTGATCCCTTTGATCCAGAGTTTGATTTTGATATGGCTTTTGATGACCCAGAGCCTGCCTTGGCCCCAGAGCAGGCAGTTGCTCTAGATCCTGTGCATGAGCATGACCTGGTACATGCCAGCGTTCCTGATGAGCCCATATTAGCAGACCCACATGTTGGTGATGTTCCTTTGATTGCTGATGATCATGCTATAGCTGATGATCCTGTTGTCGATCCACCTTTTGTTGATCCCCCTTTGATTGCTGATATCCCTGTTGACCACCCAGTTGAGCATGTTGCACCAGTTGACCCTGTCATTGCTCCATTCGATCCTGTTCCGCTCGAGCCTGAGCACGCTCTATTTGCTGATCACCTGGATCCACCCGATGATGACGCTCAGCACGGTTGGATACCTGCTGACGAGGATGTTCCGCCGTTTCCCCCACATCACACTGATGCACATCATGCTGATTTCTCATTTCAGATCCCTGTGACACGATTCGATGATTTTTCATTTCAGATCCCACAGTTTGTACCTCCAGCGGGGCCTGGAGAGGCTCTTCAGCCCACCCTTTTGGGCACATACCGATGCCTATGCCTTTCATGCCCCAGATGACACCTGTACCATCTTCTGTTTCACCTGTTCATGCAGCACCATTCGATCCCACCAGTACGCCACTGCTTTGGTCATCTTCCTCTCCGATGCCACCCACTGATCCATATCATCCATTCCATATAGGGTACACCATAGAGGACGTCTTGATGTCCTTTGTCCATCAGCATGAGTCCCATACACAGCGACTCCAGGAGCTCGAGAGAGCTCAGCTATCACTAGGTCCATGTCATGGTCAGACATCCTCATCTTTTCAGCCGTTTCGATCATTACCCCCGGACTTCGCTGCGCGACTTCAGACTTTGGAGCAGCAGATCGCTTCTGTTATACACACTCAGCAGGCGATGGAGGAGGACTGGCTTCATCTACGCCGCTTACTCTACACTCACTTTCCCCCTCCTCCACCCCCATCCGCATAGAGCTCATCAGTGCTATATAGGTAGACGTTGGTGAGACGACCGCGATTGTGACTGCACAGCATTTTGGAGACCAGCTGATGATACTGACTTTTGTTGATACTTATTTGATGTACTTGATGTATTTGACACTGACATGGTATAGTTTTTGGATAGGGGTGATGTAGCCCCTAATTGATTGATGATTGTATGACACAGTGATGTACTGATACACTTACTACATTGTGGTCTCGATATATATGGCAATCGCAGTATTCTCACCATATCTGATTCACTTGATTGCTTATTTATATTTTTGTGACATGAGATGTTGGGACATGGGATGTTGTGTATATAATACTTGTGACATGGGATGTTGGGACATGGGATGTTGTGTGTATAATAATCGTAACATTGGATGTTGTGTGTGATATATTGATAACATGAGATGTTATGTGCTATTACTATTACTATATACGTACGCTTTATTATGGCCTGACCGACGTATACATCTTTAGAAGATGCCGCCAAGACGTCAACCTCAGCCAATGCCTACTACTCAGGACGAACTACAGCAAGTCATTGCTGCTGCTATTGCTCAATATGCTGCCTCTCAAGGAGGAATGAGTGGAAGCAACTCCGGCAACACGGGCAACAACAACAATCCACCGCATGGGTGCACCTACAAACAGTTCTTGGACTGCAAGCCCGCAAACTTCGATGGCACAGGTGGTGCTGTTGCTTTCGTCCGCTGGGCTGAGAAAACCGAGTCCGTACTTCGCATGAGCAAATGCGCGCTGGATCAACAAGTCACTTACATCTCAGGGCTATTTTTGGATGGAGCCCTATCATGGTGGAATCTACAAGTCCAAACACTGGGCGAAGCTGCTGCTTACGCACTGACGTGGACCGAGCTGAAAGAACTCATGCGCAAGAAGTACTGTTCTCGCGCTGAAATTCAGAGATTGGAGACCGAGTTTTGGCATCTAAAAATGGAAGGTTCTAAGATAGCTGAGTATGTTCAGAGGTTCCACGACTTGTCGCATGTGGTACCATACATGGTTACACCTGAGTTCAAGAGGATTGAACGCTTCATTTGGGGATTGGCTCCTCAAATAATCAGCATGGTGACTTCCTCCAAGCCTGCAACTATCACGGAAGCTATCGATTTGAGTGTGACTCTCACCGAAGAGGCAATTCGGTTGAACAAGTTTGATGAAATTGAGCCCAAGAAAAAGGAGACTCATGTGGAGTCGTCAGGTGGGAATAAACGAAAGTTTTCAAATTTCAAGCAGGGCACCGGGATGGTGGTTAAGAAAGGGGAATCGAATGCGCCAGCTCAAGATTCGGCTGGTGGTAGGAAGAAAGGTAGAGGATATATGGGTGCTCATCCCAAGTGTGGTTCTTGCCAACGCCATCATTCTGGCCGATGCGGGCCAAAAGTTTGTGAGTCTTGTGGGAAGACTGGTCATTCAAAGGATTCTTGCTGGGCTAATGCTGGCCGGGGAGGTCAAGGAGGATATGGGAATAGGAACAACCGTGGTGGTACTGGGAACCGCCCACAAGGAAACCAGGGAGGTGATGGGAACCGTGCCAATCTTGCTAACCAAGCAGGCGTCATGAACCGAAATCAGGGAAACCATCAAGCTGGAAACAATGGTGGGAACGGGCAGAGGCCCGGATGTTTTAACTGCGGAGATCAAGGGCATTACAAGAGGAATTGCCCAGAATTAAACCAGGCACGCGGAAGAGTTTTTAACATGGAAGCCAGGGAAGCGCGCCAGGATCCCAATGTTCTCACTGGTACGTTCCCAGTAAACCAACGCTATGCATCCGTTTTATTTGATACTGGTGCCGATTACAGCTTCGTATCGCTAGAATTTAAGAATATGCTTGGTTTAGCCGCTAGTAAGTTAGATATTCCGTACTCGATCGAATTAGCGAATGGGAAGTTAGTAGAAGCTAACGAGGTGATTCGAGGTTGCGTAATCGAGCTGGGAGAGCGTGAGTTTGCTCTCGATCTACTACCAGTCCAGTTGGGAAGCTTCGACGTGGTAGTAGGGATGGATTGGTTATCGAGTAACAAAGCAGAGATAGTTTGTCACGAGAAGATTATTCGTATCCCGACCGATGATGGTGAGACCATTGTTGTTCATGGGGAGAAGCGTGAGACGCCGTTAAGGATGATTAGCTGCCTGAAAGCGAGGAAGTGTTTGCAGAAGGGATGTGTTGCTTTTCTAGCACACATTGTGGATAATAAGGCTGCTGAGCCGAAGATCGAAGACATCCCTGTCGTGAGGGAATACCCAGAAGTCTTTCCAGAAGACTTACCTGGATTGCCGCCTCAGAGACAAGTAGAGTTCCACATTGACTTAGTTCCAGGCGCCGCGCCTGTGGCTAAGGCACCCTACAGACTTGCTCCGTCTGAAATGCAGGAACTGTCGACACAACTTCAAGAGTTGTTAGATAAGGGATTTATCCGACCAAGCTTCTCGCCTTGGGGAGCTCCAGTTTTGTTTGTCAAGAAGAAGGACGGTAGTTTCCGTATGTGCATTGACTACAGAGAGTTGAACAAGCTGACGATCAAGAATAGGTATCCCCTGCCAAGAATCGATGATCTATTCGACCAACTTCAAGGTTCAAGCTTCTATTCAAAGATCGATCTTCGATCTGGATACCATCAGCTACGGATACAGGAGGAGAGTATCCCGAAGACAGCCTTCAGAACTCGATATGGACACTACGAGTTTCTCGTTATGCCGTTTGGTCTGACAAACGCACCTGCTGTGTTCATGGATCTGATGAATCGAGTTTGCAAGCCGTACCTGGATAAGTTCGTGATTGTATTCATCGACGATATTTTGATTTATTCAAAGACGAAGGCTGAGCACGAGCAGCATCTTAGAGCCATTCTAGAGCTGCTAAAGAAGGAACAGTTGTACGCCAAATTCTCTAAGTGTGAGTTTTGGCTACGAGAAGTGCAATTCCTTGGGCACGTGGTAAACGGAGATGGAATCCACGTGGATCCCACCAAGATCGAGGCGATCAAAGATTGGGAAACGCCAAAGACGCCAACCGAGATTCGGCAATTCTTGGGTTTGGCTGGCTATTATCGAAGGTTCATCGAGAACTTTTCAAAGATCGCTCAACCGTTGACGCTCCTCACGCAAAGGGATAAGAAGTTTGATTGGGGAATCAAACAGGATGAAGCGTTTCAGATATTGAAAGATAAGCTTTGCAACGCGCCAATCTTAGCTCTACCAGAAGGCACTGACGATTTTGTGGTATACTGCGACGCATCGCGTCAAGGATTGGGTTGTGTGTTGATGCAACGTCAAAAGGTTATCGCCTACGCATCACGCCAACTGAAAGTGCATGAAAAGAACTATACCACACACGATTTGGAGCTAGGTGCAGTGGTTTTTGCCTTAAAGATCTGGAGACACTACCTTTATGGTACGAAGTGCACAATCTTCACAGATCACAAGAGCCTCCAGCATATATTCAATCAGAAGGAGTTGAACATGAGGCAAAGACGATGGGTCGAGTTGTTGAACGATTACGACTGCGAGATCAAGTATCACCCAGGGAAGGCGAATGTGGTCGCCGATGCCCTAAGTCGTAAAGAGAGGATCAAGCCCATAAGGGTTAGAGCTTTGGAGATGATCATTTAGACCGATCTTTCCTCGCGCGTTCGTGCAGCGCAACAAGAAGCTCTCAAAGAAAGAAACCTTACAGAAGAGTATCTCCGTGGGATGGAGAAGTTATTGGTACCAAACAGGGAAGGAACGTTGTGTTTTGAGAACAGAATGTGGGTTCCTTTGTTTGGTGGTTTAAGAGAGGTTATCTTTGATGAAGCTCACAAGTCGTGGTACTCTATCCACCCTGGAGCGGATAAGATGTACCAGGATCTTAAGGATTATTACTGGTGGCCTAGGATGAAAGGCGATGTCGCTATTTACGTGAGCAAATGTTTAACTTGCGCCAAAGTTAAGGCGGAATACCAGAAGCCTTCGGGACTTCTGCAGCAACCAAAAATTCCCCAGTGGAAGTGGGAAGAAATCTCCATGGATTTTATTACGAAGTTGCCAAGAACGCCAAAAGGCCATGACACTATCTGGGTGATAGTGGATCGCTTAACGAAGTCAGCACTCTTCTTGCCTATCCGCGAGAAGGATCATACAAGCAAATTGGCTGAAATCTACATGAGAGAGATTGTTACACGCCATGGAGTACCTCTCTCGATTATTTCTGATAGAGACGGGAGGTTCGTATCGAGGATATGGCAATCCTTCCAGGAAGCTTTTGGCTCTAAGCTGAATATGAGCACTGCTTTTCACCCGCAGACCGACGGTCAAAGTGAGCGGACAATTCAGACGTTGGAGGACATGCTGAGAGCATGTGTTATGGATTTAGGCGGTAGCTGGGATAAGCATTTACCCCTGGTTGAATTTTCATACAACAACAGCTACCACACCAGTATTGGTGCCGCGCCATTCGAAGCGTTATATGGGCGCAAGTGCAGGTTGCCGCTCTGTTGGTCTGACGCAGGTGAAAGACAATTGGTAGGGCCCGATGTAGTTCAGGAAACTACAGATAAGATTGCGCAAATCCGAGATCGCATTAGTGCGGCTCGTGACCGTCAGAAGACCTACGCAGATCTGAAAAGGAAACCTCAGGAGTTTGAGGTTGGGGATATGGTTTTGTTGAAGGTATCACCCTGGAAGGGTGTGGCACGCTTTGGGAAGCGTGGGAAGTTGAATCCGCGCTACATTGGTCCTTTCAAGGTTTTGGAAAGAATTGGGACCGTAGCATACAAGTTGGATCTACCTGCCGAACTGAATAATGTTCACGATACATTTCATGTATCCAATCTGAAGAGAAGTCCAACTCAGGTTAACGTTGCCATTCCTACCGACGAAATTCATGTTGATGACACACTCCACTTCGTTGAAGAACCTGTCGAGGTCACGGATTGGAAAGTGAACAAGACCCGCCGGAGCAGTGTCAAGCTCGTCAAAGTTCGTTGGAATGCTAGACATGGTCCTGAATTCACCTGGGAGCGTGAAGACCGAATGAAAGAGAAATACCCCCACTTATTTCCTGAGAACCCTGCTTCTACAAGAAGAACTTAAAATTTCGGGACGAAATTTCTTTAACGGGGGGAGAATGTGACAACCCTCACAAAACCAGGTATCCGTACGACTTAATTAACTATTAATTATTGCCTAATTACTGTGCTTAACTGAGATTTCTGATAAACTGCTACTTGATTGTTGATACTTGTACATATCTGCATCATACTTTGATTTCTGTCACTACATTATTTACTTACTGAACTCTAGTGACAAACATGATGCACAAAAGCACAGTAGCATTTGAACGGATAACCTATTGGACATGCTGATATAGCCAGCATCAGGCAGACACTGCCTCTAAAGGCCTGAATGAGCCAGAAATATTTTACTACACCCATAGTGTGTGTAGGGATACAAGGGTTGTTAAACTGCGTCTCTAGGAATAAGATACAGAGATTGGATGTGCCTAAAACGTACTCTAAGCACAAAACACAGCACTTTTATCAACATACTAGCTTCTAGCTAATTAATAAAGTGCCAAAACATGGGGAAATATTCCTGACACTTTGCAGAATAAATTGTGTCGCTAAAAATATTAATTACGACGCTTAAAGGATTACTTAAGCACTTTAACGGATTACTATCCAACCGAACAACCGGACTATACCCGGAACACAAAAATATTGCCAGAAATATTATTAGTCTTTTTCTGAGCTAGTTGGGGTCCCTGATTACCGTAACACCCGCTTTATAACGCGTCATGCAACTAACGGGGTTAATCTCTAAAGTAACCAACTAAACATAACTGAACTCTAACTGAACAATTAAAAACCAACCGGATACCCCCCCCCCCTAATGGGATCGGCCAACATGAGGTGACAAGAGGGTACAACTTTTGATTTTTATATTGCATATGTCGGATATCTAGAAGACATGGAAACCGTTGGACGAAAGGACTTGATTTTCTCTATAAAAACCCTCCACCTCTCACTAGAAACTTCACACATTACAAAGCACCATCACCACTCTCTCCCTTGCCCCTCCCATTCTCGGCCGAAAGCACACCACCACCATCCATCATTTTCGAGCTCTTGTTCATCCATTCCAAGCACATACAAGGTGTTCGGGTCACGTATAAGGAAGTTGAAGCAAGCGGAAGTTGAAGGACCTCGTTTCTTTGCTTTTATCCACGCCATTTTCGACTAGATTCTTCCCTAGCCCCGAGCTAGAGGTATAATGTTTAAAACTCACTCTTGATCCTATCTAAAGTGGTTAATATGATTTTTAACGGTTAAAAGTCGGAATCATGCGTTTTGAATCTTTAAAGGCTACTAAAACTCGAATATTGTTGGTTAAAAGCTCATAACATGTGTAAAAGTCGTAGTATTCGAATATGTTGATTATTGAGACCCGATCTACGATGTGGTGGCTCTTATCATCGTTTAACCCGACTTTGTTAAGATCACGAATCTTGACATACGCTTGTTTCTATCGGTACGAGGGTTAAAAGGTGAAACTCCACCACACGAGAAAAATGAACTTGTGTAAAAATATTTTGACTTGTAAAATAGTATTTAAAACGAGCCGATCTACGTATGTACAAGTGGTATATTCGTAGAACCAAGTGTCGAGAAAAATCATGTTTATAAAATTTGGATGACATGTTAACAAATATGATTTTTACAAACTACAAGTGTATAAAAACTTGTGAAACGAAAGATCCGACAAAATAACAATTTTTACAAAAGTTGTCGGGAAGTTGTAAAGAATGATTTGTTCTAAAAACGGGGTTTTTACAAGACTAAACTATTTTATGCATAGATCCACTAAATATAAGGTGATCTACACTATGATTTTCGGAAAAACTACAAGTTCATGTAATAATGCGATTTTACATACTAGTCTACAAGTTTGATGTATTGAAACTGGTTTGAAGTATCGGAAATTGATTGGTTGATTTAAAGAAATTGTTGAAGTCATTTTGTAAAAGAAAATGATACGCTTGAAAGCGTGGCCACCTCCAGTTACAGGGGAAACTCTGGCGAAATTTTTCTAAAATCTAACACTTAGAGTTATTTGCAAGTGTTAAACTATTTTGATATGTTTTCAAAATACATTTCGCCATGACTTTATTTATTAAATAATCGGAGGTGGGATTTTCACAAAACTAAACGTGATAAATATTTATTCGATAAAAATATTTTTCACCACACTGTTTATGATTATTTTGTGAAAATATATAAATATTATTTTTAGAGTAAAAATAATATTTACAAACTTTGACGAACCCAAAATAATACCAACACCTACACGACAAACATATAAGTTACAACGGTAATTACTATTACCACTAAATCGCCAAAACGTAACTTACGCTTTATACGGAAATATTCATAAATGCGTATGTTGTCAACGTATTATGTTGGAAAGTATTATGCGAAGAGAAAATATATTATTTTTGAGAAAAATAATTATATTTTGGGATGAGAAATAAAATATATTAAGTGAGACTTAATATTATAAACGCACATGTATTAATTCCCCCATCCTTGGGAAGGAGATTAATTACCAAATATATACAAGGAACGGTTGTCTAACTGTTTCCCGAAACTTAAACTATAAAGCTAAAGCACGGCCATCCGTCTAATAGAATTAGCACATGTAGGTCGTTGCACAGCTTTCGGATATTTGGAGTACTCTACTTAGCGACGCACTGACTGTGAGTTCATGTCCCCCTTTTCTCTTAACTCTTTTCAGTTCTATAAACTGCGGGGGTGAAATACATGTTACTATGATTATGAAATACTTGATACATGGTATGGTTAGCGTAAGGAGGGTTATTACTTAGATCATGTGAGTGGGTAGGCGGAAACTGGAGGCCATTAATCCTCATTGTAGGACCGAGGGACGTAAGCGGTAGATCTATTTGGGTGTAGCGAGCCCAACTCCAGGTCCAGCATAACGGACCTTGGGGTGACTTTGTGCCCGACGCGAAATCCGCTAGGTTTGAGTCTTCCTATTTGCACTTCACACATATCAATGGACTTGCAAACCATTGGTGATCTCTTTTTCCTTATTTGCTACATACCAGGATTTTTGATAAATACAAAGGTTTATTTACTCACTTTCGCATGAACTCGCTCAACATTATTGTTGATTTTTCAACTTACATGTATTTCAGGGAATTAAAGATCTGGCACGGTATGGCATGTTTTCCGCTGCATAAGTCACCAGGGTCATCCAGGGTTCGGGGAAATGTGACTCTTTCCTGGACAAGTCACAGTCCTTGAATCATGTTTATGTTATGTTTGGGTTTGTAATGTTTAGACAAGTTTATCGTTGTTGGGTGTTAACCCGTTAAGACAATGTTTTGATTTTATTTTAATGGATGATCTTGCATATTTTTAATTCATATAGCTTGTTATGATTAAGCTATGGTATTAAGAAGTCACACCAAATTAACCACGCTTCCGCAAAGCCAGGGTGTGACAAGTATCCTGACTAACCTGAGGATGATGGTATATAGTCTAGCAATAGCGTAAGTATGAGTAATTATCCATTTAAAACTTCCAACCCATTCCCAACCCGGGAATCCCATGCCTTGGCTGTGTGAACTCACCTTGGTTTGCTCGGCAGATACACAGAAAAGTTCAATTAAGCTATATGGTGGTCAACCACGTCCTACCATGGTTACCATACAAGTTAGGTTCGTATTCAAGTAGTGCACACATGTTCCACACGTATTGTACACAAGTAACGATCATAGCATACACATATAATCATGGCAGATCAACAACAGTATAGTCACGTAAACAATGTCCAAGTATGCGGCCCAAATGGTTGGGCTCGTAACAGTGTGCAGGGTCCAAAACAGTGTGCACGTGTTCCCGGTCTCGAGTCGAGACTAGAGATCTCGAGTCGAGACTAGGCGGTCTCGAGTTGTGCTGGCCTCCAGGTCTCGAGTCGCAACAAGGAGGTCTCGGGTCATCATGTACTAGTCGAGACTTCACGGTCTCGAGTCGCAACCGGACCTGCAACCGTGGTCTCGGGTTGTGCTGTTTGTGTCGGTGCTGTGGTCTCGAGTCGAGACTATGAGTTCTCGACTCGCAACCCGTGTCGAGACTATGCATGTGTAACAGACTTCCTTATTTGCAGCTCATGATTTCCGTAACAATAGCAAACAACTTTGGCAGTTTCACAATCAGATCAATCAACAGTTTCAATCACGTTTTCAAACGAATCAAAACAACAAATCATAATCATTTATCAACCCTAATCATGATCTAAGCAATAACCATCAACCAAATCATCATACGAAACATAAAAATCGGATCCTTGAACCAACCGATTCTAAACTAGCATGCACCCTAGTTTATGCGCACATACTTTCAATTCGTTCAAGTTATATAAACATCAACCAATATACATGAGCCGATTTCAAGCATAACAACCTTAACAGTTTAGAACATCATTAACCATACTCACCACATAAAGCATGCATATCACAACATCAATTAACATGAAATCGGTAAACACACACTAACCGGTTAGAGAAGGAATGATACAAAACAAAGCTTTGAGAGAGAGATGGGGTGTTCGCCGTCGCGCAAGGGAGAGGAGAAGAGAGAGCTCCTAGGGTTTGTGTATGTGTAAAGTGTTTTGCAAGTATGAGGAGTATACCCCTACTCCTAGTGTTATGCGTGTAAAGAGAGGTGGGCCGAATCCCTCACTTGGGCTGCCCTCGATCCGTGTGCAAGTGTAAAGCCCGAATGGGTTGTGCGATCGGGTGTGAGTGGTGTATTTGGGCCGATTTCATACATACATACACACATACAAGCGCAAATCAAGCATAACATTCATTTAATCAACAAGGTTCACATAAACACGTAACATTACACAAAGTAGGTTCGAATTACGAGTTGTAACATTATCTCCAACTTAAAAGAAATTTCGTCCCGAAATTTGGTACGTACTCACTGAGGAAGCTAGTTAAGTTGCATGGTTTTCCTAGGGTGTCACATCCTCCCCCCGTTGATCTGGAATTTCGTCCCAAAATTCCGTGGTAGCTTCAGCCTCAGTAGTGGTTGTACTGTTCGCGAACAATTGGGGGTACTTTTCTTTCATCTGATCTTCTCGTTCCCAGGTGAACTCTGGGCCACGACGGGAGTTCCGTCGAACTCGAACAAGAGGGATTCTCTTGTTCTTGAGGACCTTAAAATCCCGGTCCATGATTTCTACTGGTTCCTCGACGAATCGCAACTGCTCGTCGATAGTGAGTTCCTTCAGAGGAACTATGAGGGTCTCATCTGACAGACACTTCTTCAGATTCGACACGTGAAAAACGTTGTGAACTGCACCGAGTTCAGCTGGTAGGTTTAGTCTGTAGGCTACTTTGCCTATTCTTTCTATGATTTCGAACGGTCCGACATACCGCGGATTGAGCTTGCCCCGTTTGCCAAAACGAACCACACCCTTCCAGGGTGAGACTTTGAGTAGCACTCGATCCCTAACTTGGAACTCGAGTGGTTTCCTGCGCTTATCAGCGTAACTTTTCTGACGGTCACGAGCCGCCGCCATGCGCTGTCGTATTTTTGCAATCTTTTCCGTGGTGTCCACTATAAGTTCTGGACCCGTGATCTGACTATCCCCCACCTCTGCCCAACAGAGAGGTGACCGGCATTTACGTCCGTACAATGCCTCGAATGGAGCGGCTTGGATGCTGGTGTGATAACTGTTATTGTACGAGAACTCCACCAAAGGGAGATGCTTTTCCCAGCTGTTGCCGAAATCAATAACACATGCTCGAAGCATGTCTTCTAGGGTTTGAATCGTGTGCTCAGACTGTCCATCCGTCTGAGGGTGATAAGCCGTGCTCATATCTAACCGAGAGCCAAAAGCCTTGTGCATTGCTTGCCATAGCTCTGAAGTGAATCGTGCATCGCGATCCGAAATGATAGAGGTGGGCACCCCGTGCCTTGAGACTACTTCCTTCAAGTATATGTCTACAAGTGTGGAAAACTTGTCTGTTTCTTTGATCGCCAGGAAATGAGCAGACTTGGTGAGTCGATCCACGATCACCCAAATTGTATCGTTCCCACGCTGTGATCTAGGCAGGCCAGTAACGAAATCCATGGAAATTTCCTCCCATTTCCACTGTGGTATCTTGGGTTGCAGAAGTAAGCCTGCTGGTTTCTGGTACTCTGCCTTGACTTTTGCACAAGTCAAGCACTTGCTGACGTAAGTAGCGATGTGGGCCTTCATGCTAGGCCACCAATACGTTGTTCTGATGTCATGGTACATTTTATCCGACCCTGGATGTACCGAGTAGCGAGACTTGTGTGCTTCATCCATCACGAGTTCTCGTAAACCGCCATATAGTGGGACCCAAATACGCCCCGTTACGTAATAGGCACCGTCTTCCTTTTGTTCTAGTCGTTGCCTTGAGCCGCGTAAGGCTTCAGCCCTTACATTTTCTGGTTTCAATGCTCCTACCTGAGCATCTCGTATCTGTGCCGGAAGACTGGATTGAATAGTAAGCTGTAGTGCTCGCACGCGTCTAGGTAGAGTGTCCTTTCGACTGAGAGCGTCAGCCACAACGTTGGCTTTGCCTGGATGGTACTTGATGGCGCATTCGTAATCGTTCAGTAGTTCAACCCATCGACGTTGACGCATGTTCAATTCCTTCTGCTTGAAGATATGCTCGAGACTCCTGTGATCGGTGTAGATAGTACACTTGGTACCGTACAGGTAGTGTCGCCATATCTTAAGCGCGAAAACAACAGTTCCCAGCTCAAAATCGTGTGTCGTGTAGTTCCGTTCATGAACCTTGAGTTGGCGCGAAGCGTAAGCGATAACTTTATCCCGTTGCATCAATACACAACCAAGCCCCTGTATCGATGCGTCACAATAAACCACGAAATCATCCGTGCCTTCTGGCAATGAGAGGATAGGTGCACTGCAAAGTCTATCCTTTAAGTGCTGAAAAGCAGTTTCCTGAGTATTACCCCAACGGTAGGTGACACCCTTCTGTGTCAGTAGTGTAAGCGGCTGTGCAATCTTTGAGAAATCTTTAATGAATCATCTGTAATAACCCGCCAAACCCAAGAATTGGCGTATTTCCATTGGTGTACGCGGTGCAGGCCAGTTCCTGATCAAGTCTACCTTGGATGTATCAACATGGATCCCATCTTTGTTTACCACGTGGCCTAGAAAGTGGACTTCACGAAGCCAGAAGTCGCATTTGGAAAACTTGGCGTACAGTTGTTTCTTTCGAAGAAGTTCCAAGATAAGCCGTAAGTGCTGCTCGTGTTCCTCCTGACTCTTGGAGTAGATCAGAATGTCGTTGGATGAATACAATCACAAACTTGTCTAGATAGGGTTTGCACACCCGGTTCATAAGGTCCATAAAGACTGCCAGAGCGTTCGTTAGCCCAAATGGCATGACTAGAAACTCGTAATGGCTGTAGCGAGTTCTGAATGCTGTTTTGGAGACGTCCTCATCCCGGACTCTCAGCTGATGGTAACCTGACCTCAGGTCTATCTTGGAGTAGTAGCTCGACCCTTGCAACTGGTCGAATAAGTCATCAATACGTGGAAGAGGATAACGGTTCTTCACCGTCACCTTGTTCAGTTCACGGTAGTCAATACACATACGGAAGGTACCATCCTTCTTTTTCACGAATAATACTGGAGCTCCCCAGGGTGAAGAGCTAGGGCGGATGAAACCCTTATCCAAGAGCTCTTGTAGTTGCGTTGACAGTTCTTCCAGTTCTGTTGGAGCTAAACGATATGGTGCGCGAGCTATTGGTGCTGCTCCAGGAGCCAGCTCGATTTGAAACTCGACCTGGCGATGAGGCGGTAGACCAGGTAAATCTTCAGGGAACACCTGAGAAAAGTCGTGAACTATTGGAATGTCCTCCAATTTCTTTTCTTTTGCTGATGAATCGGTAACAAGTGCTAGAATGGCAGTGTGGCCCTTACGTAAACATTTCTGAGCCTTCAGGAAGGAGATGATGCTAACCACAGCACCACTCTTGTCGCCTTGAACTTCGAGAGGTTCCTTGCCAGGACGAGGAATGCGAACGATCTTCTCTTTACATAGGATCTCTGCTTGCTGTTTGGATAACCGATCCATACCAATGACGATGTCGAAACTACCCAGAACTATAGGAATGAGGTCGATAGAGAAAGTCTGACCAGCGAGGATAAGATTACAACCCTGAACTATGTGCGTGGCCTCTAGACTCTTACCGTTAGCTAACTCTACGACATGCTTGGTGTTCAGAAGTGTGGGTGCACGTTTTAACATTTGGCTAACTTTCAAAGACATATAACTTGTATCCGCACCCGAATCAAACAAAGCAGTAACGTAAAATTCGTCGAGAAGAAACTTACCCATGACCACGTTAGGATCGTTCCTTGCGTCACCTCGACCCAGCACAAAAGCACGACCCCTAGCTTCATTGCCATTATTGTTCCCACCGTTGTTACCATTGCCCTGATTGTTGTTGTTGTTGCGATTCTGGTTTATCTGGGGGCAATCCCGCTTGAAATGGCCTTCAGCACCATACTGAAAGCATCCCCTGTTGCCTCGCTGTTGCTGCTGTTGCTGGTTCTGTGGAGCTGGTAGTTGCGGTTGCTGGTTTTGATTTGCAGGCCGTGGGCTCCTACAGTATTTGGCCTCGTGGCCCAACTTGAGACACCTTTGGCAACGACCCTTGTTGCACTGGCCGATGTGGTGCCTGTTACAGTTGTGACACTTTGGATGATTTCCCTGATATCTTCTCTGCCCACGACTACCAGAAGACTGCTGACTAGGACTCTGGTAGTGGTCAGTCTTCTGTTGCTGAGCCTGAGACTGAACTGTTGCTGAACCTTTGCTAAAATCCCCTTCCCACTTTCTTTTATTGTCACTGGGGGTAGCAGGAGTAGCGGCTGATGTGGTAGCAGTAGTAGCACTGATACGTTTCGGTAGCTTGTCCTGATCCACTGCCTGATCAGTGAGGCGATGAGCGAGTCGCTGAATATCCTGGATGTTGTCGAGATTAGCCGATGTCACGTGGCTTTGGATTTATGGCGCTAGACCTTTGAGATACAACTCAATGCGCTTAATTGGAGGGTCCACCATAGTTGGACACAAGATGGCCAGTTCGTTTGACCGTTTCGTATAAGCCTCGATTTCCGATCCTGTCATCTTCAGATGATAAAGCTCCACTTCCAACTTGTGGATGTCATCACGCGTGCAGTATTCTCGCTTGATCAGTTCCTTAAAATCGTTCCAAGGGGTGGCGTTAGCAGCTGCCAACCCTAAAATCTGAACTAGTGCGTTCCACCAAGTTAGCGCAATTCCTTCCAAAGTACCAGTGGCGTATTTCACCCTGCGAGCCTCAGGGCATTCACACATCTCAAACACCGACTCGAGCTTCTCGAACCAATGGAGGAGTCCAACCGCTCCTTCTGTGCCACTAAACGTGCTTGGACGACAGTCCATGAAGTTCTTGAAAGTGCAAACTGGTTGCGGTGCGTGTTGACCTATTGTGTACGAATAGGGCAATGTTAAAGACAAGAGTTGGTTTAGGAGTGTAGGATCTAAAGATCCTAGTGTGAGTTATAACTACAGGATATACCTCCTGCTTGTGCGGTTGCAAGTGCCGCAGCAACTTGTTCGTTAATGAGAGCCGTCAACTGGGCTTGAGTCATGTTAACACATCCAGACATGATCTTCATAGTAAAAGTAGCATAAGTGAGAATGGATCGCGAGTAGTGCGATGACAGAAGAGTGTAAGCACATAGGTATTCTCATGCAATAGTGTCATGTGTATCTAAGCATACTACGAGCAAAGTTCTATGTAATTCTAGCATGTAGGCAATAAACATAAACCATATTACCTAGGATGTTGAGTCTTGCACGTGGAGCGAAGCGTCGTTGTGGATCGTTGAGAGCACTGTTCTGGTTATAGTCTGGTTTTAATAAAACGTTTTCCCCTTATTAAAACCAAGTTCTCTATAACCAATGGCTCTGATACCAATCTGTCACACCCCCAAAATCCACACGCGGAGTACCACAGCTTGGAGGCGTGACATGACCAGGATTAAGCCATCAATCATATTGAACATAATGTATAATGATTAAAGTAGTTCGTAAAACCCAATTCAATACAATTGATGTTCAAACCAAACAAAACATAATTTGAGTAGCGGAAGCATAAGTATGTAAACCCAAAGTGAATCATAAGTTCAAATGTTTAAACGTTTAACATGGCATCCACGATCCATGTCCCACAACGACCTGCTCCTCCCTGTGCAAGCTCCATATGTACCTAAGGTCCTGCAAGGCATGCAGCAGAGAGTCAACAACTAGTTGAGCGAGTTCACAGTAAGTAAATTCATAATAGCAAATCGTATATTCATTTAGTGGGGGCTTCCCATGTATGTATGTACTACTAGAGGGGGGTTTTCCCTGATTATATGTATTACTAGCGGGGGATTCCCACGTTTATCCTTAATAGACTATCGTAACCATGAGTGTTCTTCTTAAACCGAGAACAGGAATACGTACAAAGTCACGTGAGTGCCCTTCCCCGAGGACAGTGGTACGCGTGGGGTTTACGTAGGTTTTACGTAAATGTCCTTCCGGCCCGGAAGACAGTAGTGGGTATGGGTTTACGTAGGTTTTACGTAAGTGTCCTCCCGACCCGGGAGACAATGGTATGTACTAGTTTACGTAGGTTTTACGTAAGTATCCTGACTAACCTGAGGACGAGGGTATATAGTCTAGCAATAGCGTAAGTATGAGTAATTATCCATTTCAAAACTTCCAACCCATTCCCAACCCGGGAATCCCATGCCTTGGCTGTGTGAACTCACCTTGGTTTGCTTGGCAGATACACAGAAAAGTTCAATTAAGCTATATGGTGGTCAACCACGTCCTACCATGGTTACCATACAAGTTAGGTTCGTATTCAAGTAGTGCACGTATGTTCCACACGTATTGTACACAAGTAACGATCTTAGCATACACATATAATCATGGCAGATCAACAATAGTATAGTCACGTAAACAATGTCCAAGTATGCGGCCCAAATGGTTGGGCTCGTAACAATGTTCAGGGTCCAAAACAGTGTGCACGTGTTCCCGGTCTCGAGTCGAGACTAGTGATCTCGAGTCGAGACTAGGCGGTCTCGAGTTGTGCTGGCCTCCAGGTCTCGAGTCGCAACAAGGAGGTCTCGGGTCATCATGTACTAGTCGAGACTTCACGGTCTCGAGTCGCAACCAGACTTCCTTATTTGCAGCTCATGATTTCCGTAACAATAGCAAACAACTTTGGCAGTTTCACAATCAGATCAATCAACAGTTTCAATCACGTTTTCAAACGAATCAAAACAGCAAATCATAATCATTTATCAACCTTAATCATGATCTAAGCAATAACCATCAACCAAATCATCATACGAAACATAAAAATCGGATCCTTGAACCAACCGATTCTAAACTAGCATGCACCCTAGTTTATGCGTACATACTTTCAATTCGTTCAAGTTTATATAAACATCAACCAATATACATGAGCCGATTTCAAGCATAACAACCTTAACAGTTTAGAACATCATTAACCATACTCACCACATAAAGCATGCATATCACAACATCAATTAACATGAAATCGGTAAACACACACTAACCGGTTAGAGAAGGAATGATCCGAAACAAAGCTTCGAGAGAGAGATGGGGTGTTCGCCGTCGCACAAGGGAGAGGAGAAGAGAGAGCTCCTAGGGTTTGTGTATGTGATAAGTGTTTTGCAAGTATGAGGAGTATACCCCTACTCCTAGTGCTATGCGTGTAAAGAGAGGTGGGCCGAATCCCTCACTTGGGCTGCCCTCGATCCGTGTGCAAGTGTAAAGCCCGAATGGGTTGTGCGATCGGGTGTGAGTGGTGTATTTGGGCCGATTACATACATACATACATACAAGCGCAAATCAAGCATAACATTCATTTAATCAATAAGGTTCACATAAGCACGTAACATTACACAAAGTAGGTTCGAATTACGAGTTGTCACATAAAGATAGTTGCAATGATTGCACCGAGGTTGCTTCCCACGATAAAATCCCTTAAAGGGTACTGAGTGTGACACCTTTATCACTTCAACCATCAAACAAATACCAAACCAATGAAATAGTGTATTTCATACTTGGGATTTGTAAAAATATGTGTATCATTTGCACATATCAATTCTTGTTCGATTTCGGGCTCTAAATCGCTTTCTCGAAGGTTATACGCGCACTGATGCGTAAATATAACCAGTTTAATGCAACAAACACTCCGGAAGAGTGAAATAGGCTTAACATACCTTAAATAACCTTTACATAACTTAGAAATAAGTTTTGGAAGGTTTGGTGTGCCGAAATCAAGTTTATTCGCTTACAGGGACTAAATTCGACAAACTACGAAAGTATGTCAATTTATACTGTAACAGACATTCCAGAACTTGACCATAAGTTAAACATACCCTAAATATCCTTTACATAGCTTAGAAATAGGCTTTGAGGTGTTCGGTGTGCTAAAATAAACTTTCTGGTCATTCAGGGACTAAAAGCGTCAAAAAGTGCATAAGTTTGCATTTTCGCACATAACTTACTTTCTGAATACATCCGGACATCCAAAAAATTTATGCAAGCATTAAAATATTTTATTTTAGTGTTTGGCATGAGAAAAATCCATTCGTCGCGCAATTTGGATCGTTTTTCGCGCTTATGCGCATTTCGTCGTAATTAAGCAAACATCACGGTTGTACGACCAAACGAACCGACATCCGGCATATTTTTGAGCATGTTTCATGTCCAAAATGTTTAAGCATCATTTTAGGGCCTTAAGGTTGGCTTAACAGGCCTTAAACATGTCGGAAATGGCTTTAAACACCAACAGGGACTGAAACTGTCATTTTTCAAACTTGGTTGCTGATCAGAAGGCGCAGGCGGCCCGCGTAAGCCCCCATAAAACCTTACGCGGCCCGCGAGAGAGTGTCAGACCTGCAAAACTAGTTTTCACAGCTGTTAACAGCGGTTATTGTAACACCCCCAAAATCCCACTAGCGGAAATCCCGCGAGGCGTGTTACGTATCAGAGTTCGAGCCACCAATCACATTGAACCAATAGTAAATACTTAAATAAAATATAATATCAAATCCCAAAGTATTGTGTAGCGGAAGCATTTAATAAATCGTTTAGCAATTGTTTCATAATACTTAAAACCAAAGTATCCAATGTAAATAAATCCAAGAGCCTCGATCCATGACCACTCCAGCACTCCCAGATAGCAAGTCCATGTTCCAAGTGTTAATGACCTACAAGCATGCAAACAAGTGTGTCAGACTACGCTGGTGAGTTCAAGGTTTGTACATGAGTTGTGTTACCAGATATTTGTTAATACGATTCAATGATATGTCACGATGTTGCTCAAGTTAGTTACCCTAGGGAAACCGCCCTTACGTAACCGAGGAGTGTGCCTCTAAACAACCATAGTGAAACCCAGATAATTAGTACCTAATAGCGCTATCAACTAATTACCCCCATTGCCCTCCAGGCAATAACCAAAACCGATTAAGTTGTTTACCCAATGTTTCCCATCCAATGTTTACCAGTTGTCCCAAACCACCGGGACGCATGCTTGAGAAAATGCAATGAACTCACCTGGGATTGCTCGGTATGATTCACACAGTTCAATTAAGTTACAAAGTGATCAACCCTGTCCTACCAAAGTTATTATGCTAGTCAGATTCGTATACAAGTTGTACAAGTATTCGACATCATATTCCACGTATAGGCATCGACGTAAACAGTCACGTAAACAAGCAAAGTCCAAGTGTTCAGCCCAATCAGTTGGGCTCGTATTGTGCAGGCCCAATATCAGCATGTACGGTTATATGGTCTCGAGTCGCAACAAAGAAAGGTCTCGAGTCGCAACCAGCGATCTCGAGTCGCAACGAGGGGTTTCGAGTCGCAACTGTGGTTTACGAGTCGCAACAGAGATTACGAGTCGCAACAGTGGTTTCGGTTTGTCATGGTCTGGTTACGAGTCGCAACTGGACTCGCAACCACGGTTTCGAGTTGTGCTATGTGTGTACCAGTGTGGGGTCTCGAGTCGTAACTAGACCCGCAACTATGGTCTCGACTCGCAACCATGTGTCGCAACCAAGTGTGTAACAGTTTTCCTGATTTGTAGCATCTAAATTCCATAACAGATTATGCATAATTTTGGCAATTCAATCAGAATCAATTAACAGTTTTGTTTACCATTCAAACGAATCAAACAGGCAGTTTTAACATAATTCTCATGAACCCTAGTCATGATCAAAGCGTGAACATCAATTTTTCACCAAACATAAATCGGTTTAGACCCTAAAGCATAACAATTTCCCAGCTAAATCATAATCAAACCCAAGATACCATTAACACATCATACAATATATATCCGGTAATCACATATAATAGCCGATTCATGAACATTAATAGTTAACATCAAAATCAAACATACTATCATGAACCCTAGATCATCATACTAGATTATCACACATAGAATAATATCATCAATCATAATCAGACACTAACCGATTAGAGTACACAAAGGTGATCCGAGTAAGAAAGATCTTCGGTTGTGCGTGTGGATGCCGTCGGGTTTCAGCCTAAGCCGAGAGAGAGAGACGAGAGTCTTATGTGTGTGTGTTGTTACTAACTAAGGGCAATAACCCCTAAAGAGGTGTTTGTTTGCGGGCATGAGAGTGGGCCGAGCCCCACATCTCGAGTACAAATATTACGGCCCAAAGGCCATGTTGTGTGGTTCGGTTTGTTTATGACATACATACATGCATTCATATAACACAAAACACAGAATCATAACGTCATATCAATCGTAATAGTTCACATCGGCACATAATGTTACACAGAAGTGGGCTCGAACTACGAGTTGTCACAGTATCCCCAACTAAAAGGAAATTTCGTCCCGAAATTTAGTACGCACACACTGAGAAAGCTAGAAAGCTAGATAAGTTCAAGTTAGGTAAGTTATATCGTTTGCTGGTTTTCCTGGGGTGTCACATCCTCCCCAACTTGAATGGGAATTTCGTCCCGAAATTTACTAGTTGCATCAGTACTGGTTTTGCTAGGTTTTGACTGGTCTTCGGGGAACAAATGTGGATACTTAAGTTTCATCTGGTCCTCGCGTTCCCACGTGAACTCTGGACCACGTCTGGAGTTCCAACGAACTCTCACAATTGGTATACGGCTGTGTTTACGAACTTTAACCTCCCGATCCATAATCTCAATTGGTTCTTCGACAAACTGCAATTTGTCATCTATCTTTAGCTCTTGAAAGGGTACTACCAGTGTTTCATCAACCAAACACTTCTTTAGCTGTGACACGTGAAATACATCATGGACATTACCCAACTCAGCCGGTAATTCCAACCTGTAGGCCACCTTTCCTATCCTTTCCACAATTTTGAAGGGTCCTACATAACGAGGGTTTAATTTGCCGTGTTTCCCAAAATACACCACACCCTTCCAGGGTGAAACCTTTAACATGACACGGTCATTAACTTCAAATTCCAGCGGTTTACTTCGCTTGTCAGCGTAGCTCTTCTGTCGGTCACGAGCTGCGGCCATACGATTTCTGATCTGCACGATGCTTTCTGATGCTTCAAGGACAAACTCAGGTCCTGTGATCTGGCTGTCACCCACCTCATGCCAACAGAGAGGTGAGCGACATTTCCGTCTGTACAGTGCTTCGAACGGAGCTGCCTTAATACTTGAATGGTAGCTGTTGTTGTAGGAGAATTCTATCAACGGTAGGTGCTTCTCCCACCCTTTTCCAAAGTCGAGTACGCATGCCCGAAGCATATCTTCGAGTGTTTGGATGGTGTGCTCACTTTGACCATCCGTCTGCGGGTGATAAGCGGTACTCATGTCGAGTTGGGAACCGAACGATTTATGCATTGACTGCCATAACTCTGAAGTGAAACGCGGATCACGGTCTGAGATGATAGAAGTTGGCACCCCATGCCTAGAGACCACTTCCTTAAGATAGATTGCTGCCAATTGAGAAAACTTGTCTGTTTCCTTGATTGCTAAGAAGTGTGCTGATTTCGTGAGGCGATCAACAATCACCCAGATAGTGTCATTCCCAGTCTGAGTTCTGGGTAACCCTGTCACAAAATCCATAGCGATCTGTTCCCACTTCCAGGTGGGTATTTCTGGTTGCTGCAGTAGACCTGAGGGCTTTTGATGTTCTGCTTTGACTTTAGCACAAGTCAAACACTTGCTGACGTAGGTTGCTATATGAGCCTTCATGCTGGGCCACCAGTACGTAGTTTTTAAGTCGTGGTACATCTTATCTGATCCAGGATGTACAGAGTAACGTGATTTATGTGCCTCTTCCATTACAAGTTCCCGTAAATTGCCAAAGAATGGGACCCAAATGCGTCCAGTTACATAGTAAGCGCCGTCTCCCTTCTGTTCTAGTCGTTGTCTCGAGCCACGCAAAGCTTCAGCTCGAATGTTCTCTGGTTTCAACGCTTCCAATTGAGCGTCTCGTATCTGGGAAGGGAGGTTGGACTGAATCGTGAGTTGCAATGCTCGCACACGCCTAGGTGCATTATCCTTTCTGCTGAGGGCGTCAGCTACAACGTTCGCCTTGCCCGGATGATACTTGATGGCACATTCATAATCGTTCAATAATTCCACCCATCGTCGTTGTCGCATATTCAACTCTTTCTGGTCGAAGATGTGCTGGAGACTCCTATGGTCGGTGTAGATGGTGCATTTGGTACCGTACAGATAGTGCCTCCAAAACTTCAATGCAAACACCACCGCTCCTAACTCCAAGTCGTGTGTCGTGTAGTTCTTCTCGTGCACCTTTAGCTGACGAGAAGCATAAGCTATCACCTTCTCGCGTTGCATCAACACACAACCGAGACCCTGAACCGAAGCATCGCAATAAACCACAAAATCTTCGGTACCCTCTGGTAATGACAAGATCGGTGCACTGCAAAGTTTCTGCTTTAACAACTGGAAGGCCTCTTCCTGCTTCGTTCCCCAAGAGTACGCCGTGTTCTTCTGTGTTAGTGAAGTGAGAGGTTGCGCGATTTTCGAGAAGTCTTTAATGAACCTTCGATAATACCCTGCGAGACCAAGAAATTGTCGCACCTCAGACGGAGTCTTTGGTGCCGCCCAATTCTTTACCGCATCCACCTTCGCAGGATCCACATGTATCCCTTTCTCATTAACAACATGCCCAAGGAAGTGTACTTCTCGAATCCAAAAGTCACACCTAGAAAATTTCGCATACAATTGTTCTCTTCTCAAAAGTTCCAAAATGAGACGTAGGTGGCGCTCGTGATCTTCCTTGTTCTTGGAATAGACTAAGATGTCGTCAATAAATACTATAACAAACTCGTCGAGATATAGTTTGCATACGCGGTTCATGAGATCCATAAAAACCGCTGGTGCATTGGTCAATCCAAACGGCATGACCAAAAACTCATAGTGCCCGTAGCGCGTTCGAAAAGCTGTCTTGGGAACATCCTCTTCCCTAACCCTTACCTGGTGATAACCCGACCTTAAGTCGATCTTTGAATAGAAACTCGACCCTTGCAACTGGTCGAACAAGTCGTCGATACGTGGTAACGGATAGCGGTTCTTAATGGTCACCTTGTTGAGCTCTCGATAGTCGATACACATACGGAATGACCCGTCCTTCTTCTTTACGAACAAAACTGGGGCTCCCCAAGGCGAAGAACTGGGTCGAATAAAGCCCCTGTCCAACAACTCCTGCAGTTGATTAGACAGTTCCTGTAACTCTCCTGGTGCTAACCGGTAAGGAGCTCGAGCAATTGGAGCCGCTCCTGGTGCAAGATCAATCTGAAATTCTACTTGACGGTGAGGAGGTAACCCTGGTAGCTCCTCTGGGAACACATCCGCGAATTCTCGCACCACTGGTAGATCCTCGATCTTACTTTCTTCAAACTGAGCGTTGGTAACTAGCGCTAACAGTGCAGGATACCCCTTTTGTAGATACTGTTGTGCACGCATGGCCGTGATAATCCCAACCATCGTCCCACTACGATGCCCTTGAACTAACAGTGACTCTCCATCAGGGAGAGGAATACGCACAATCTTCTCCTTACATAGAATTTCTGCTTGGTGCTTAGACAACCAATCCATGCCTACCACTATGTCAAAACTACCGAGCGTAACGGGAAGGAGGTCAATATCAAACACCTGACCCACGAGATCTAGTTTGCACCCGAAAAGAACGTTCGAGGCTTCTATCGTTTTACCATCAGCTAATTCTACTACTTGTTTAACTTCTAGAGGTGTTGGGGTTATCCCTAATCGTTGACTAAACTCTAGGGACACATAACTCCAATCGGCACCCGAATCAAATAATACAGAAGCAATACGATCATTAACAGGAAACGTACCAGTTACAACGTTGCCGTCATTCCTGGCATCCCCTGCTCCAAGCTGAAACACTCTGCCCCGAGCACCATTACCCCCGTTGTTGCCGTTGTTGTTGTTGTTGTTGTTGTTCCCAGCGTTGTTGTTATTATTCGGGCGGTTGTTGTCGTTGGCGTTCTGGTTTAACTGAGGGCAATCCCGCTTAAAGTGACCCTCGTCACCACACTGAAAGCACCCCTTCCTGAAACCCTGGTTCTGTTGGGGTGGTTGTCCTTGTTGTCTCTGATTCTGCTGGTTTTGTTGCTGCTGGTGTTTGGGTTGTGAGGTTCTACAATCCCTGGCCTCATGGCCTGGCTTACCACACTTGTTACACGTCCGCCCACACGGCCCCCAATGATGATAGCCACATTTGTTACACCGTGGCTTTCTCCCTGCATATGAACCCTGGCTGTGGCCACTCCCCTGGCCTTGATTGACAGAAGACGACTGGCTGACGTTGCGGTTGCTGTTGTCTGGCCTTTTCTGAGTCTGACCAGCACTGGATGCTTTGTCGTAGTCGCTCCACTTTCGTTTGTTATCATTAGCAGGTGTAGTAGCAGTGGGTGTCGCAGCAGCAGTGGCTGAAATGCGCGGAGGTAACGAATCGCTTTCCACCTCTTGATCCACAATCTTGTGAGTCAGACGAATGATCTGTGTCAAATCATTGAGATGGGCTGCAGTGACCAAGCTCTTCACACGCGGAGGCAACCCTTTGATGAATAACTCAATCCTCCGGGACATAGGCCGAGACAAGTTCGGGCACATGTCGGCCAGTTCGTACGATCGCTTCACATACGCTTCGACTTCAGATCCAACCATCTTCAAGTCGTAGTATTCGTTTTCCAACTTCTGGACCTCGTCCCGAGGACAGTACTCCTCCCTGATCAGTTCTTTAAAATCTTCCCAAGTTGTGGCATTCGCTGCCTCGATGCCCAACAACTGTACCTGGGCGTTCCACCACGTTAGGGCACCATCAGCCAAGGTACCCGCAGCATATTTCACCCTGTCCCCAGCGGGACAGTTACAGATAGCGAACACAGACTCTGCTTTCTCGAACCATCTTAGAAGTCCCACAGCCCCTTCAGTCCCGGTGAAGGTCTGTGGCTTGCAGTCCATAAACATTTTGAATGTACACGCAGGCTGGTTAGGTTGAGGTTGCGCTTGTTGACCTAATTAACGGGAGGAAACACATTATAGGAATGAAAAGACGTGTACGTGGTATAAGAGTAAAGAGTACTTGGTACATTCCGTACCAGCTTGATAGGCTGCTAAAGCCTCAGCCACGCGGGTATTGATTAGGTCATTCAACTCAGCCTGAGTCATGTTGATGTTGCCACGTCCGTGTCCTCATCCACTCATGTTTCTATAGTTGGGAATAAACCGATTTAGAAATCGAAATGGAACAGGAGTCAAGTATCATACTGATATTCGCGTACTACTAAGTTCACACATAGTAAGGCAGAACCCTTCTCACGCTCGATAAGCCTCACTGGGACTTGCATGCACCCCGCGATATTATTAAGTGTGCACCCATAATAATAAGGCAATTTGCATGCTTATCTCAGTGCCTCTTAACTTACGCTCGAAGTTTCCCCCGTTCAAACAACACAACAGATGATATCACAAGTCTATGGTTCACATGAGTCGAAGAGTAGTGTCACACCATCAAGTCACTATGGTGTTAGATGTTTCAGTCGATATATGTTATGAGTGTGTGGCTGCTAAGTAAATAATGTATAAAGTGAAAGAGACGAACCTTGCAATCTGGAGCTGAGTGTCATGATCGAGTTTCGAAGTTGTTCGGTTATAGTCTGGTTTTACAAAACGTTTTAAAACCTAGTTCACTATAACCAGTGGCTCTGATACCAACTGTAACACCCCCAAAATCCCACTAGCGGAAATCCCGCGAGGCGTGTTACGCATCAGAGTTCGAGCCACCAATCACATTGAACCAATAGTAAATACTTAAATAAAATATAATATCAAATCCCAAAGTATTGTGTAGCGGAAGCATTTAATAAATCGTTTAGCAATTGTTTCATAATACTTAAAACCAAAGTATCCAATGTAAATAAATCCAAGAGCCTCGATCCATGACCACTCCAGCACTCCCAGATAGCAAGTCCATGTTCCAAGTGTTAATGACCTACAAGCATGCAAACAAGTGTGTCAGACTACGCTGGTGAGTTCAAGGTTTGTACATGAGTTGTGTTACCAGATATTTGTTAATACGATTCAATGATATGTCACGATGTTGCTCAAGTTAGTTACCCTAGGGAAACCGCCCTTACGTAACCGAGGAGTGTGCCTCTAAACAACCATAGTGAAACCCAGATAATTAGTACCTAATAGCGCTATCAACTAATTACCCCCATTGCCCTCCAGGCAATAACCAAAACCGATTAAGTTGTTTACCCAATGTTTCCCATCCAATGTTTACCAGTTGTCCCAAACCACCGGGACGCATGCTTGAGAAAATGCAATGAACTCACCTGGGATTGCTCGGTATGATTCACACAGTTCAATTAAGTTACAAAGTGATCAACCCCGTCCTACCAAAGTTATTATGCTAGTCAGATTCGTATACAAGTTGTACAAGTATTCGGCATCATATTCCACGTATAGGCATCGACGTAAACAGTCACGTAAACAAGCAAAGTCCAAGTGTTCAGCCCAATCAGTTGGGCTCGTATTGTGCAGGCCCAATATCAGCATGTACGGTTATATGGTCTCGAGTCGCAACAAAGAAAGGTCTCGAGTCGCAACCAGCGATCTCGAGTCGCAACGAGGGGTTTCGAGTCGCAACTGTGGTTTACGAGTCGCAACAGAGATTACGAGTCGCAACAGTGGTTTCGGTTTGTCATGGTCTGGTTACGAGTCGCAACTGGACTCGCAACCACGGTTTCGAGTTGTGCTATGTGTGTACCAGTGTGGGGTCTCGAGTCGTAACTAGACCCGCAACTATGGTCTCGACTCGCAACCATGTGTCGCAACCAAGTGTGTAACAGTTTTCCTGATTTGTAGCATCTAAATTCCGTAACAGATTATGCATAATTTTGGCAATTCAATCAGAATCAATTAACAGTTTTGTTTACCATTCAAACGAATCAAACAGGCAATTTTAACATAATTCTCATGAACCCTAGTCATGATCAAAGCGTGAACATCAATTTTTCACCAAACATAAATCGGTTTAGACCCTAAAGCATAACAATTTCCCAGCTAAATCATAATCAAACCCAAGATACCATTAACACATCATACAATATATATCCGGTAATCACATATAATAGCCGATTCATGAACATTAATAGTTAACATCAAAATCAAACATACTATCATGAACCCTAGATCATCATACTAGATTATCACACATAGAATAATATCATCAATCATAATCAGACACTAACCGATTAGAGTACACAAAGGTGATCCGAGTAAGAAAGATCTTCGGTTGTGCGTGTGGATGCCGTCGGGTTTCAGCCTAAGCCGAGAGAGAGAGACGAGAGTCTTATGTGTGTGTGTTGTTACTAACTAAGGGCAATAACCCCTAAAGAGGTGTTTGTTTGCGGGCATGAGAGTGGGCCGAGCCCCACATCTCGAGTACAAATATTACGGCCCAAAGGCCATGTTGTGTGGTTCGGTTTGTTTATGACAGACATACATGCATTCATATAACACAAAACACAGAATCATAACGTCATACCAATCGTAATAGTTCACATCGGCACATAATGTTACACAGAAGTGGGCTCGAACTACGAGTTGTCAAAGTTATACTCACAAAACCCAATTGCAAATGGTTTCCAGCAAACTATGGGCTTAATCTAGGGGCTCCAATGGTTTTGTAAAACTATGGGCACGAGGTGTACGGCCTAGATCGACGATCCTAACGGTTGTGCCATGCCTATATAAACCCAACCCAATTTCACTCAAAACCCACATTTGATCTGATTCAAAACTCTCTAAGTGGAAGTATATGCTTCCTACCTGAGAGTGAATCGGGTCAAATCTTGCGGGGACCTTCTGTAAGTATTCTTTCGCGTTTTTTCGTTCATTTTAGCGTTAAAGTCAAACTGCGTTTGACTTTCTGCATTGACCAGTTTATAGTCAACATGAAGTTCGGTTGAACTTCATAACATGAGCGTAATCACGATGGTTATATTCCCTAGTGACTATACCTACTGATTACCATGTTATCTAGGCTCAGTGACGAGTCGTAGTTTCGGCCAAAATGCGTTTTCTCACGTATTTTGTAACCAAACTACTCTAGGGTATCAAAACCGTTTGTTTTAATACCAAACATGTTTTCTAACTTAACTAAACATGTTCTAGCATGTTTAGCTCGTCACTTTTAGTTTTGTGCTGTTTAGGGTCGTAAAGGTAAGCGATCTAATCAATCGCTTATACTTTCGAACCCGACCCATTTGGTCAATCATTAGGATCTGACCAAACACTTTAGGTGACCATAGTTGTATAGGGAATAACCTTCCAAGGTTATACCTTATGGTCACGTCGTTTAAGTAGTTGTATGATAGGTAGTTTATATGCCTTAGATAACTTACCAGAATACCCTTTTTACGCATAAATTCATTTTAAGCATATGTAACTTAATTTTTGACATCTAAACTGATTTAGCAACAATATTACACATGTTAAGGCATATAATACCTGTCATACGACTAGTTAAGAGGTCCGAACGCGTTTTACGCGAACGACGTGTTAAAGTAGCATAAGCTACCTATATGAGTCGTAATGGGTCGTAAGCACTTAGGTTAGGTTTCGTTTTAGTATGTAGGCTTTGTTAAACCATATTACATAAGTTCACACACTTATTTGGTTTACGAACCCTCGTACTACCCGATCCTCCGATAGGTCCGTTTATTTATGTAGTTATCTATATAGGGTGCCGTTTGATTCCGTGATCCCTCTAGCTTTGCTTGGTTGTTGTTCAAGACTTCGAAGCACCCTCAAGTGAGTACATAGACCCCTCTTTTACTGTTTTCAAACTGTTTTGGGGTGGAACACATGTGCCTACTTGTTACTTTCATGTTTTCATGCTTTTATATCATATACTTGCTATGTTCATTAGTACACTATTAGTACATGATTTCATTATGTTTGCTATGTATGTTTACTTAACATGCTAGCACATTGTTTTACATGACTTTTCTGCTTTGTATGGTTACTTAGCATACTTAGTACATTGTTTTACATTGCATCTCTGTTGCGTATGTTCTCGTAACATATGGACACATTGTTTTACATCTCTACCTTGTATGTTTACTTAGCATACTTGGTACATTATTTTCATAAAACATGCTTACATTTGGTATAACATTTGGTTTGTTTAACGGGTCTTTATTACATTCATTAACACCGATCATGCCGCTCGGTAGTAGGTAGTGGTACCATAGGACTTGACAAATCCCGTTCCTAAAATCCTAGGTTTGTTTGGATGGATGGAATGACCGAATCCGAAAACATTTCTTTTTGATAACTTTTACTCTAAGGTTATCCTACTGTCTCAAGGCTTGAATGTATGCGTTTCACAAAACCGTATAAATGTTTGTATCAGTATAGCATGCATTCCCACAAAACATAACATTGATTTAAACTGAGTTTTACTTCAATACTTTGTTTTGTGCATTTTACCTATGGTTTAGTTGATGCATTTCGCTAGCCATACATATCATTGTTGGTTACACATTACATGATTTACATTTGACACATAAACATTTTTGACATTGGTTATACATTACATGATTTACATTTGACACATAAATATTTGACATGTTATTCAATACAATTGGCAATTGGTTTAAACATCGACATTTTACATTGGTGGTTTGTTTGGGTAAAGTGATTTAAGTAACGTGGCGTGTGTAATATGATACTAGCATGGTGGATATGCCGCTGGTACTTCCTATATATAAGTGTTAGTATGATATTACATATCGCAGCGTTGTTTTAATCATTTCAGTTTAGACAAGTAACATATTTTTCACAAGACATTGTTTTACAAACAACTTATTTTATACAAACTTATTTTTACTTGGTTATTCATTTAACCTTACATTACTCTTTTACATATCATCTACCTTATTATCGCTTTTCAAACATTTTATAAAAGCAAACACTTAAACTGGATTCATGACAAGTTTTCATTAAACATTTTATTAAACCTATGTCATGAATCCTATTTTCACAAAACCTATGTACTCGCCGGCATTTTTATGCTGATGTATTTTCACATGTGTTTCAGGTACAATAGTTGATGATATTTGATGATGATATTGATGCATGCTCACGTAGGATTTGACGAGGCCTTATTGACATTAAAAGATGCAAGACCAGTTAAATTTTGTATTACTTCTTTGTTTGTTAAGACATTGTAACTCTTAAATCAATAAAACAACATTTCAGTTTTCCATGTGTTATGAAACAATGATTCTGTTACAACACTCCCTGACGATTCCGCCACGTTTTGTTGTTTTACGTCGTCGGGGTGTGACAGAAAAGTTGGTATCAGAGCTCATGGTTATAGGGAATTAGGTTATTAGAAATGCTTTGACCTAGTCTATAACCTTCCTAGGACCCTAACGCGAGTTTACTTGCGTTTAGTCATAAAACAATACCGTCACCTATCCTTAGGCGACAACCACAACAAGAACATAAATTTCAATTCTGCTTTGAAAACCAATCATCTGTTCTAGGATGATTTATTATAAGGTTTTGAACCCTCTAAGTTTTCAAATGTCGTCAAAGTTTAGGTCTTATAATGTGAACACGTGCAAACTTGAAGGGTGAATGCCTGTACTCTGAGTTTTCTGTCTAAGGCTAGAGTGTTCGTACAAATCCACAGTATCGGACCAGTCACTCTTACCTGGGAACTCTTGAGGTGAGTGTTCACTTATGGGCAAGCATGTCTTCAGCGATACATTATTATGACCCGCTTACTTTGATTTGTCACCGTCTCATTTGTTTGCCTTAGGTAACAAACAAATGATCGCAATTTTTATGCATTACCATTCTATCCGATAACATTTTACTTGTTTCTTCCTATGTCTTTCATTTCCTTCTAGAATGTCTCTTCATCTCAACAACGGTCAAATGTCCGAGCAAATAGCCAAATTTACCCAGCAAATAGGCGAAGTGATACTGAAGTCTGTGGATCTAGGCATTGCCATGTCTCGTCTCAAAAATAGAGCTACTCAAGAGTCACCGAAGGAAGCAAAAGTTGAGCCTGCACCAAAATCAAGGAAGCGTAAGGCTTCAAGGAAACCCACAGCTAGTGCACTAAATCAAGTAGGACCTAGCCAAGTGGCAACGCCACTAGCTAAGATGCCTTACAACGGAACTGCACCCTTGTGCAACCGATGTACCCTTCATCATCATGCCAGTGTAAAGTGCCGCAAATGCCTATTTTGTGGACTTATTGGCCATACAGCAAAAGTTTGCCCAGCTGCAGCAGCACCAAATCAAACTGGCAACAATCCTACACAAGCTCGTTCTTGCTACAACTGTGGCGAGATGGGCCATTTCCGAAGGGGTTGCCCAAAGCATGCTAATGCAAATCTGATCCACGATGAGCATTTGGCTGATTAAAAGATGCTGTTGTTTTAAATAATTCGTATCTGTTGCTTTTGTTGAACTCGGAAACAATGTGTTTAGTTTATGAATAAATTGTTGTTCACAGTTCTGATGTACAAGTGTAGTTACATATGTGTATGGCATTTCCCTATGATACCTATATCAAAGAACTATGTTCTTTACAAGCTACTCTTGTGAATATCCCATTCCTATGTCTGCTCATGTCTGCTCATGATTCCCTCGTAATTTTTCAGTACTCGTTTCATTCTAAGAAACAAAGTACAAGAAAAAAAAAGAGTGACATTATGAGTAAATATGCTTTTTGCACATCTGTGCCCATATCATTACACTCTGGTTTTTATAACAAAATACCTAGTATAGGTTCATTTTCAAAAACAACCCCCATGATTTCAAAAACATTACCTATATTTTCAAAAACCACCTCCATGATTTCAAAAACATTGTCTATGTTTTCAAAAACGACCTTCATAATTTCAAAATATCATTAATACGGTATAACTACTTATATCAAATGCATGATTTCAAAAGCGTCATTCATGTTTTCAAAAACCTTATACATAATTTCAAAAATTTCACCTAGCATGATTTTAAAACATTTTTATCTAATACACCTACTTTATGATTTCAAAATTATTATACATAAGATTTCAAAAACATTGGACACATTTTTCAGAACCCCATGCATAGTTTTCAAAAACATCTTTTCCATGCATTGGCTTAACCTTCAAATTCCGATCAATATGTCGCCTTGGCATATCTAGCATCTCAACTTCTTCAGCATTTTTACTTCATGTTTTGACTTAAGCACATCCAGTGCAAGGTTTCAAAACACCTTCAATTTCTAAAATCCGTATGGGATCTTTTTATCTTCGCAATTAGACCCTCGTGGATGATTATCATTCAAATCAGAGTTCTTAATTGGATTCCTTGTGTACTCTAATTCGAACATTTCGGTTCCTTACAACCGAAATCGAATTTTCTCTTTAAGATCTTTCTACCTTCAGAGTTAGATTCTTGTTAATGTTTAAAGTACCAATTGAAATCCACGGAATGGATTCCTAGTGTGCTTTAAATACTTGTGCGCAATTAACAAAATGATGACAAATTTAAAATAAACAATTACGTGATTATGTGTTTATGCATTTTGTGTTTTCTTTCATGCATTTTTGTGTTTTTGAATACTCTGGATATTTGTTATCCAAATCCTCGTAGAACCTTTCATATCTTCATATGAGGGATTCGTAGTAGGATATTCAAAAGGTACTACCTTAAATCCTTAATTGGGCTTCTACGTGATAGTTAAGACCCATGGATTTTATAGTGCCATTCCATCATTCAAAAAAGAGACCCCCTTTTAGTGGTCTAGGTCAAAAGATTGATTCAAAATCTGGTTAAGAATGACATGTGATAAGCTGAAAAGACTCCTTGGTTGTCTATTTAAATCATCTATTGATTTAATTAAAAGGACCCTATGGTGGTCTAAGCACAATCATCACTGGCTCGTTCATTGTTTCCTTCCACTACACATTATAAGATGCGCTACGTGACTATGCAAGGAATAACGTAAATATGGATGCATACATAATTACAAAGTTCAGTGCACGGAAACCACGTAAGTAAGACTTATTATGTGTAAGAACCAATAGTGGCAACCGTAACAAATGTGAACAATGTAATAGAGGTACGGTGGACGCACCAATAACACTTTATATACTTGTATATAAGTGTCCCTCTCACATTTCAAGCATGATGTTATTTAAAGTTACTAGAAGTTCAGGACTCTAACCAGTATTGTTCGATCTTTTCAACTTCATATTTCAAGCTCTCACAAGTTTCCTCTAAGATAAATTTCGGGACGAAATTTCCTGAAGTAGGGGAGACTGTGACACCTGTGTCACTTCAACCATCAAACAAATACCAAACCAATGAAATATTGTATTTCATACTTGGGATTTGTAAAAATATGTGTATCATTTGCACATATCAATTCTTGTTCGATTTCGGGCTCTAAATCGCTTTCTGGAAGGTTATACACGCACTGATGCATAAATATAACCAGTTTAATGCAACAAACACTCCGGAACAGTGACATAGGCTTAACATACCTTAAATAACCTTTACATAACTTAGAAATAAGTTTTGGAAGGTTTGGTGTGCCGAAATCAAGTTTATAAGCTTACAGGGACTAAATTCGACAAACTGCGAAAGTATGTCAATTTATACTGTAACAGACATTCCAGAACTTGACCATAAGTTAAACATACCCTAAATATCTTTTACACAGCTAAGAAATAGGCTTTGAGGTGTTTGGTGCGCTAAAATAAACTTTCTGGTCATTCAGGGACTAAAAGCGTCAAAAAGTGCATAAGTTTGCATTTTCGCGCATAACTTACGTTCTGAATACATCCGGACATCCAAAAAATTTATGCAAGCATTAAAATATTTTATTTTAGTGTTTGGCATGAGAAAAATCCATTCGTCGCGCAATTTGGATCGTTTTCCGCGCTTATGCGCATTTCGTCGTAATTAAGCAAACATCACGGTCGTACGACCAAACGAACCGACATCCGGCATATTTTTGAGCATGTTTCATGTCCAAAGTGTTTAAGCATCATTTTAGGGCCTTAAGGTTGGCTTAACAGGCCTTAAACATGTCGGAAATGGCTTTAAACACCAACAGGGACTGAAACTGTCATTTTTCAAACTTGGTTGCTGATCAGAAGGCGCAGGCGGCCCGCGTAAGCCCCATAAAACCTTACGCGGTCCGAGAGAGAGTGTCAGACCTTCAAAACCAGCTTTCACAGCTGTTAACAGTTGTTATACTCACAAAACCCAATTGCAAATGGTTTCTAGCAAACTATGGTCTTAATCTAGGGGCTCCAATGGTTTTGTAAAACTATGGGCACGAGGTGTACGGCCTAGATCGAAGAATGTTTCTCGACGAACGATCCTAACAGTTGTGCCATGCCTATATAAACCCAACCCAATTTCACTCAAAACCCACATTTGATCTGATTCAAAACTCTCTAAGTGGAAGTATATGCTTCCTACCTGAGAGTGAATCGGGTCAAATCTTGCGGGGACCTTCTGTAAGTATTCTTTCGGTTTTTTTCGTTCATTTTAGCGTTAAAGTCAAACTGCGTTTGACTTTCTGCATTGACCAGTTTATGGTCAACACGAAGTTCGGTTGAACTTCATAACGTGAGCGTACTCACGATGGTTATAGTCCCTAGTGACTATACCTACTGATTATCACGTTATCTAGGCTCAGTGATGAGTTGTAGTTTCGGCCAAAATGCGTTTTCTCGCGTATTTTGTAACCAAACTACTCTAGGGTATTAAAACCGTTTGTTTTAATACCAAACCTGTTTTCTAACTTAACTAAACATGTTCTAGCATGTTTAGCTCGTCACTTTTAGTTTTGTGCTTGTTTAGAGTGGTAAAGGTAAGCAATCTAATCAATTGCTTATACTTTCGAACCCGACCCATTTGGTCAATCATTAGGATCCGAACAAACACGTTAGGTGACCATAGCTGTATAGGGAATAACCTTTCAAGGTTATACCTTATGGTCACGTCGTTTAAGTAGTTGTATGATAGGTAGTTTATATGCCTTAGATAAATTACCAGAATACCCTTTTTACGCATAAATTCATTTTAAGCATATGTAACTTAATTTTTGACATCTAAACTGATTTATCAACAATATTAGACATGTTAAGGCATATAATTCCTGTCATAGGACTAGTTAAGCGGTCCGAACGCGTTTTACGCGAACGACGCGTTAAAGTAGCATAAGCTACCTATACGAGTCATAATGGGTCGTAAGCACTTAGGTTAGGTTTTGTTTTAGTATGTAGACTTTGTTAAACCATATTACATAAGTTCCCACACTTATTTGGTTTACGAACCCTCGTACTACCCGATCCTCCGATAGGTCCATTTATTTATGTAGTTATCTATATAGGGTGTCGTTTGATTCCGTGATCCCTCTAGCTTTGCTTGGTTGTTGTTCAAGACATCTAAGCACCCTCAAGTGAGTATATAGACCCCTCTTTTACTGTTTTCAAACTGTTTTGGGGTGGAACACATGTGCCTACTTCTTACTTTCATGTTTTCATGCTTTTATGTCATATACTTGCTATGTTCATTAGCACACTATTAGTACATGATTTCATTATGTTTGCTATGTATGTTTACTTAACATGCTAGCACATTGTTTTACATGACTTTTCTGCTTTGTATGTTTAGTTAGCATACTTAGTACATTGTTTTACATTGCATCTCTGTTGCGTATGTTCTCGTAACATATGGACACATTGTTTTACATCTCTACCTTGTATGTTTACTTAGCATACTAGGTACATTATTTTCACAAAACATGCTTACATTTGGCATAACATTTGGTTTGTTTAACGGATCTTTATTACATTCATTAACACCGATCATGCCACTCGGTAGTAGGTTGTGGTACCATAGGACTTGATAAATCCCGTTCCTAAAATCCTAGGTTTGTTTGGATGGATGGAATGACCAAATCCGAAAACATTTCGTTTTGATAACTTTTACTCTAAGGTTATCCTGCTGTCTCAAGGCTTGAATGTATGCGTTTCACAATACCGCATAAATGTTTGTATCAGAATAGCATGCATTCCCACAAAACATAACATTGATTTAAAGTGAGTTTTACTTCAATACTTTGTTTTGTGCATTTTACCTGTGGTTTAGTTGATGCATTTCGCTAGCCATACATATCATTTTTGGTTACACATTACATGATATACATTTGACACATAAACATTTTTGCATTGGTTATACATTACATGATTTACATTTGACATGTTATTCAATACAATTGGCAATTGGTTTAAACATCGACATTTTACATTGGTGGTTTGTTTGGGTAAAGTGATTTAAGTAACGAGGCGTGTGTAATATGATACAAGCATGGTGGATACGCCGCTGGTATTTCCTATATATAAGTGTTAGTATGATATTACATATCGCAGCGTTGTTTAAATCATTTCAGTTTAGACAAGGAACATGTTTTTCACAAGACATTGTTTTACAAACAACTTATTTTATACAAACTTATTTTTACTTGGTTATTCATTTAACCTTACATTACTCTTTTACATATCATCTACCTTATTATCGCTTTTCAAACATTTTATAAAAGCAAACACTTAAACTGGATTCATGGCAAGTTTTAATTAAACATTTTATTAAACCTAAGTCATGAATCCTATTTTCACAAAACCTATGTACTCGCCGGCATTTTTAGGCTGATGTATTTTCACATGTGTTTCAGGTACAATAGTTGATGATATTTGATGATGATATTGATGCATGCTCACGTAGGATTGGACGAGGCCTTAGTGACATTAAAAGATGCAAGACTAGTTAAATTTTGCATTACTTCTTTGTTTGTTAAGACATTGTAACTCTTAAATCAATAAAACAACATTTCAATTTTCCATGTGTTATGAAACAATGATTCTGTTACAACATTCCCCGACGATTCCGCCACGTTTTGTTGTTTTACGTGGTCGGGGTGTGACACTGAGTTCAGTGGAGCAGGTGCAGGAATTGCAAAATTCTTTGAAGCCTTGCGGTTCCTAGAACTTTTAGAAGATTCAGCCTTTGATCTTTTCAAATTCTCATTAACAGACTCAGCATCTTGTTTCTTGTCTCCTTTTCGAAACAGTTTCCCTTTTCTAACCTGAGAGTCGGTTAATATAGCAGCTAACTCCTTAACCTCCCTAAGCGTTGTAGGTTGGCTGCCAGTGACAATATCTTGGACAGGGTCAGGTAAACCATCGATGTATTTCTCAATGGCCCGATCCAAAGGTGTGACCATAGTGGGGCAAAGTAGGCTTAACTGCTCAAATCGGTCAGTGTAGGCACGGTTTTCCCCACTATCCTGTTTTAAATAATAGAACTCATTTTCAAGTGCCCTTATTTTGCTTCGTGGGTAGAATTCCTTCTCCATAAGATCCTTAAATTCTTCCCATGTCAGTTCCATTGCTACCTCGGCACCTCGGTCTCTCATAATACCATTCCACCAAGTGAGTGCTCTCCTTTGAAAGACACTCGAAGCGAAATCTACCTTACGCTCATTAGGAACTGAACATGGTGGAATGTGCTTTCTATACTTTCGAACCATTGTAAGAGTGCGGTTGCTCCTTCAGACCCAGAAACTTTTAGCGGTTTGGCTGAATTGAAGGTCTTGAAATTACACTGGGCGTTGTTGTTGTTATTGTTGTTGTATATCTGATGAATCTGGGTTACCACGTTCGGAAGCACAGCAGCCATCTGCTGAGTGACAAGGGCTGCGATTTCTTCGTTGGTTTGAGGTTGTGCATCTCGTCGAGGAGGCATTTCGAAAGTGCAGCTATAGAGAAAAACAAAAAGTTAGATTTATCCAATTGTTATGAGTTTGTAACATTATTATATTGTGAAAACTTTGATCTAGTAAAATTTTGTTCATTGGTCTTGTTCTCGTACTTAAAATATATGGTGTTGTGGATTTTTGTTTTGAAACAAGATTTGTTTGAAAATAAACTTTTGTAATATTTTTGGATGCGAGAATACAAACCGGGTTAATGGTTTGTATTGTAAATTCTTTACCTGTTAAAAATTTATTACTTTTAAGACAAAATTTTTTTAAATTAAAATTTTAAAATAAAGAATCTTTGTGTTGAAATTTTGAAAATTCTCATTCAAATGGTAAAAATTTGAAATTTTAAAAGACAAAGGTAGTATTTTGAAAATAAAATAGGATCTCGTAGAGTCGTGAAATGAAATGAGATTCATTTCAACTGTATCGAATCAAACATATCACCGAAGGTAATATGATAAAATGGTATTGGGAAAGGAAGGATGATTCGATTATCATGAAGAGCAAACACATTACCGAGGGTAACATGAATGAGTAGGGTTACAAAGGTCGTTTAAAAATCATTCGGTAGGGTCAAGATGGATAGGTCTTTATAATGCTTCACGAAGACATGCTTTAGCCTATAAGTGGACACTCACCCTAAGAGTTCCCAGGTAAGAGTGACTAGTCCGATAATGCGGATTTGTACGAACACTCTAGCCTTAGACAGAAAACTCGGGGTACAGGCATCCACCCTTCCAGATTGCATGTGTTCACATTATTAAAACCCAAGATTTTGATGAAAAACGTTTGAGAAAAACATCTGAGAAATCTTTTGATACAAATCGTTTATAAAACATGTTTGCGAAATATTTTGACAAAAACATTTAAGAAAACATTTTGAAAAATATTTCAATGAAAATGTTTTGAGAAAACATTTTGAGGAATACCCCAAGGCATAAAGCCTAAGGTTCAGGATAAATCATCTAAGGTTAGATGATTCGTAAATCATAGAGTAGTCGTGGCACGATTAAAGATGAGGATTTAGGAAAGAGTTCCTAAGTCTACTCATGTTTGGGTCCTAGGAAGGTTATAGACTAGGTTCAAGGCATGCTAATAACGTAATTCCCTATAACCAATGCTCTGATACCAATCTGTAACACCCCAATCGCGTTATACAACAACACGCGGCGGAAATATCGGGGAGTCACGTCACAAATTGCTCACAACTACTGGTACTAAATTGTTTCAATATCATTAACATTGTTTTACAAACAAAGAATACATGTAATTGTTCTGTTGTTTTAGAAGTCTAAGGCCCAAATGCAGTTCTATGCGTTGCATGCTTGAAACAGTCGAAAACCTGAAACATATGTGAAAAACAGTCAGCATAAAAATGCCGGCGAATACATAGGTTTTATTAGCCAAGTAAATGGCAAAACATTTGGTATTGCAATACTTTAACACTACGAGAACTGTCAATTGAAAATAAATCTTGAAGCCAAAGAATGGCAAAAATTTAGTATTTGCAATACATAATCTTAAGTGTGAAAACTCATGAAAAAATAGGTTTGTAATCTTGTTTATATCATCGTAAAAACTTGTTAATATATTATTAGAAATCCAATTGAGGATTAATAATAATTGTTTTGAATCAAATCAAAACTTCTGTAAGTATTCTATAAATCAAATCAATGAGTCATGATAATACTTCAGATATCTTTCTAAGAACCCAACATATAGAGATATGGAAGATTCTACAAAGATTTGGATAATTGAACAATTATACACAAAATCCTAAAGTGATCCAGATAACGCTACAAGAATAATAAAATAAGAACACTTATATATAGGAAGTACCAGCGGTGTATCCACCATGTTCTTATTTTATTATACCCGTTTCGTTATCTAAATCACAACTACCACATAACACATAAGTCGCCAACTTGTACCAACTCGTAAACACGCATTAAAGCACACAATGAATTCAATCAAGGACTCCAATATCAGTACTTTAAACATCCTACAAAAATCAATCCATGAAGATAGATAGATGCTATAAGGATTCGGTTTCTGTGACATTGTCTACTCACATACGCATTAAAGCACACAATGAATCCAATCAAGGACTCCAATATCAGTACTCTAAACATCCTACAAGAATTAATCCATGAAGATAGATAGATGCTATAAGGATTCGGTTTCTGTTACATTGAACCAAAACAATCCTAAATCCTAATGGTGATTCGGGATAACGCCACGAAAGGTAATACAATAAGCACACTTATATATAGGAAGTACCAACGGCGTATCCACCATGTGATTATTGTATTATCTAGTTTCGTTATCTGAATCACCAACCATCTACACAAAACCAACCATCGAGTTGTAAAGTACTTCTTAAAAACCTAACTATGAAGATAGGAAGATCTAAGACTGTAACACCCCAACCCCGCTAGGGCTGACGTGTCACTCTTACAGATATCAAAACTAAAAACTAATCCATATCATTAAATGAAAGATCCTAAATACATTTATTACGTTACTGAAATAAAGAATCTTGGCCGGCAACTTCCTAACGCTCCTCACTGAAATCCCAGATCATCCCATATTACCTGTAAAACAAATAGGAAAAACACAAAAAGAAAAATACGGCTGAGCCAAAAATTTCTCAGTAACGGAGAAATCAACAGTAGAAGTAAAGTCATATCAGCGGAAGAAAAAAAAACACAACAAAAGATAACTGAGACTGAACTGAAACGATTACTGAAACGAGTACTAAAAATAGATGAAGACATAGGACTGATACAAAAACTGATACGCGAACCCATCTGGAACTGTAACAGAAACCGATACGGAAATAAAAGGCAGACCTATACATAACTGATACCGAGCCCAACACAAATCCGATGTAGAGACTGATACATTGTTGACCATGATGACTAAAATAATTTTTCTTGTATAATGGGACTCATTTTAAACGTCGTTAATTATCTACTATTTGTAAAATAAGAAAAATTTCAAACCTATTGTCTGTAATAAAATGTTTGAAGGAATTAGAAACTATTAACTATCAAATATTTCAAACATCGTTTAAAAGTGTTAATATTTTTAAAACGAGTTACTTGACAAAGATAATTTCTTGTAGTGAACGTTTAGATTTATTAAAACCAAAATAATTTACAAAATTCATAGTGGCTCATTAGTAGAAAAAAAATAAAGTTTTATAACTTCGAATAGCTGTATTTAATAAATAGAACAATTTAAATAACCTGGATTTCAAAATAAAATACTTATAAAAGTTTGGTAAACCGACATGGAAAGCCGATACAGAAACAAAACCAAATACGTAAGCCAAAACACTTTAAATACCATTTAGGATCTCATAATCTTTAAAAGAAAGGAGTGTCGAAACTATTATCTTTAAAATAAACGTTTAGATTCAATTTCATATCTATTAGTTAATCAATATTCATAAATTATTATTTAGTCATAATAACTACTTTTATAACTTTAGAGATTCACCCTTAGTAATCAAAATACTTTAGATAATCTGAGTTTATATGTAGAATAATAAAATCCTTATGAAAGTCCTTAAACCAATTGGAAAATCGTCACGAAACAAAGCAGATTCAACGACAAATATCGAACAAACATCGAATCAAATACTAAATACAGATATTGACTGGATACAAACTAAACGTATAACACGGAATCGAAATCCAAATTGAGACTGATAATGAGACGAAACTGATACAGAGAGACTGAGTCAAAGCAGGCATAACTAATACATAACATAATCGGATACTGTACATAATCAGAAGCATAATTAACCGAATACATGATCTGAAACAAACAAGATGCGTACAAAACATACCAGACATATCAGAACAGATACTGAGCATATTCGGATACAGAAACACATACTGACTTACACGAGAAATGTGTATATCAACAAAATTAATCGTGTAACACGGAAGCACCCAAAGCCAGAAACATAAACAGACTGGTACATAGCTAGCTAGTCCATGCACCTATGAGACGGTGAGTGTGGCGTGCACCCATTATTCCATCTCCAGACAAACAAACTCAGACTCAGAGCTAAGATCGATCTATACGCCTCTAGTGGCCAAGGTGCTACACAAGCACGAGCTAGAGACGCCGTGAACTTTTATTACGCACTGTCACGATAAGTGTCATGCCGTTGACGCCCAAACGACAAGCCAGACATGCTTGGGTGACAGAGTACAAATACTAAGGCCATATAATTTACATATAACTAAAATTAATTACCGACAGGAACATGCGACCATGAGTACAAGTCTGAGGTAGGGCATGCTACAACTCACTAATAAGCAAGCAAACAAAGACAATACTAACTCAGATAACGTATCACATATAAACGGATAAAGACACCAAACCATGACAATCAGACTTCAAAACAAGGACGAAGATCCGTATTAAAGAGTAACGAAAATAAAATTATACTACGACGTCAAAACCCAAGATTTCGTACTCGTATAAGGAAATTGGAAATTATACTACGATGAAAAGAAAACAGAATCCGTACTACAAAGTAACATATACAAATTTATACTATGATGAAGAGGAAACGAAATCCGTACCTTAGTTTAGCCATGCAAAGCAAAAGCAAAACAGATCAAGTAGTCCATAACGAACGAACATGAGGGCCTCCGGAGTCGAACATAAACTATTCAAAGATTATGGCAGCGGCCGGTGGTTTGTGGCGGAGTGCGATGGTGAGCGGCGGTAACCACTAACCGGAAGGATGACGGCAACTATCAATGGGTTTCGTGTTGAACATGGCGGCACGGTTGTGTATTATGGTACGATGACTTGTGCGTGGCAGCGACTACCACACGGATGGAGGGGATGTAAGAGGGTCGTAGGGTTGAAAGTGATAAAGCTAATCAGATCTACAAATCTTTGGCCGGTGGTTAAAGTTTTGAAAAGGGTTTACAAATTAAGCATGAACGAAAACGTAGGAGTTGACAAAAGTGTGTGGCAATTGAAAGATATAATAATAGTAATAATATTTCTTTGTAATGGGGCATTAATACTATATTTTATTCTTGAACTGCAATTTGAAAGAAACGTGCTTTCTCAAAAATATCAATCAATGTAATTCAATGCACATTAAATTTAGAAAAGATAAATTTGTTTTAACACATTATTTAGATTGCCATGTTTTAAATAATAATAATAATAATAATAATAATAATAATAATAATAATAATAATAATAATAATTGAATTTGTATTCATATACTATGCCATTTTACTTAGAATGTTACAATTCTACCTTCTTAAAAAAAATTTCGTCCTCGAAATTGTTAAGTAGAGCACCTTGCATAATATATACAAATATCTTATCCTTATATCACGAAGCATCAAAGCCATATATGATTCACGATTTCCGATGAAAACTTAAAATTTAGATAGCAGATAAATAATATTATATTAAAATTTAAGCTTAACCATAGTTCGTTTAGATATTTAAAAATACCTTACATCAAGATACATATCGTATTGGATAAATAAAATACATGTAGTACCTTTAGTTAATTGGTGATCTAACTAACTAAATCACTAACAACTTATTTACAATTAACGGTTTTTATTCAATTTATATAATATTTTTATCTTCCATTCCTTGGAATTAATGGTATTCTAAAGCCACAAGTTACGGCAAAATTCTACATCAAAATAAAATCTAAACTAATCAAAATGTCATGTTATTTAATATTCTACCTCATAAATTTCAAGTCATCGAAATTTAAATCTCACTAACAAAAGTTTATATCTTAATAGTGCGGATGGGAGGCCAAGATAGTAATACCAACTTATTTATTTGTTTATTTATTTTTCACAATCTATAAATTCTCAAAGATGAGTAAGTCTTTTGTCTATGAAATTCAAAAACACATACGGAACAAATTTCATCAGATTGCATGAATGTGTATCATACACTAATAAAATAATATGGAGTTACCAACACCACAGGGTAAACAGGGATTGAATCAAATCATATTCAAGCGTGATCAAAACGAAATCGAACAAATTGGAAATAAGAGTACTAAGACATAAATGGATTCGAGTAGACACCAAACTAGATAACAGGAATCTTAAAGCGCACGTATGTACCTATAATTCACAATTACGTTCATGACCATAATTTTCAATCATCTTACATAAGTGCCCTAATGGTCCTCCCGTCATGCATCTCGATGACTTATCCAAATTGTAAGGCAGGCAGAGTGACGATAGACTAATCAAAGTTAAATGTTATAACTCTAAGCAATAATGAGATGATAGCTAAAGTAGATGTGCCGATTCCGCAAGGATATATATATACTACTTATGCAAAACGCCTCTTGAAGCACGTAGGGTTTGCAACGTCCATGTGGCGCATACTAGAGTTCATTCGACGACAGTTACTCCAATCGTGTCATTTACCAAGTTTCGAATCGCTCATGGACTCCGCAATCATAATAGAATATTTATCTAACATAATTGGGATGCAGAATATAGAAGTAGTAATAAATAATAAAAGCCTTTATCAGATATCAAAGATCACAAACTAATGATTACCAACATTGATCGGAAGACGAAATCCTAACCCAACGTCTACCCATTGCCTCACAGGTTTTATTTTAAATTTTAATTTTACTACAGGAAAGAGCCTTTGCTCTGATACCATAATTGTAACACCCCAACCCCGCTAGGGCTGACGTGTCACTCTTACAGATATCAAAACTAAAAACTAATCCATATCATTAAATAAAAGATCCTAAATACATTTATTACGTTACTGAAATAAAGAATCTTGGCCGGCAACTTCCTAACGCTCCTCACTGAAATCCCAGATCATCCCATATTACCTGTAAAACAAATAGGAAAAACACAAAAAGAAAAATACGGCTGAGCCAAAAATTGCTCAGTAACGGAGAAATCAACAGTAGAAGTAAAGTCATATCAGCGGAAGAAAAAAAAAACACAACAAAAGATAACTGAGACTGAACTGAAACGATTACTGAAACGAGTACTAAAAATAGATGAAGACATAGGACTGATACAAAAACTGATACGCGAACCCATCTGGAACTGTAACAGAAACTGATACGGAAATAAAAGGCAGACCTATACATAACTGATACCGAGCCCAACACAAATCCGATGTAGAGACTGATACATTGTTGACCATGATGACTAAAATAATTTTTCTTGTATAATGGGACTCATTTTAAATGTCGTTAATTATCTACTATTTGTAAAATAAGAAAAATTTCAAACCTATTGTCTTTAATAAAATGTTTGAAGGAATTAGAAACTATTAACTATCAAATATTTCAAACATCGTTTAAAAGTGTTAATATTTTTAAAACGAGTTACTTGACAAAGATAATTTCTTGTAGTGAACGTTTAGATTTATTAAAACCAAAATAATTTACAAAATTCATAGTGGCTCATTAGTAGAAAAAAAAATAAAGTTTTATAACTTCGAATAGCTGTATTTAATAAATAGAACAATTTAAATAACTTGGATTTCAAAATGAAATACTTATAAAAGTTTGGTAAACCGACATGGAAAGCCGATACAGAAACAAAACCAAATACGTAAGCCAAAACACTTTAAATACCATTTAGAATCTCATAATCTTTAAAAGAAAGGATTGTCGAAACTATTATCTTTAAAATAAACGTTTGGATTCAATTTCATATCTATTAGTTAATCAATATTCATAAATTATTATTTAGTCATAATAACTACTTTTATAACTTTAGAGATTCACCCTTAGTAATCAAAATACTTTAGATAATCTGAGTTTATATGTAGAATAATAAAATCCTTATGAAAGTCCTTAAACCAATTGGAAAATCGTCACGAAACAAAGCAGATTCAACGACAAATATCGAACAAACATCGAATCAAATACTGAATACAGATATTGACTGGATACAAACTAAACGTATAACACGGAATTGAAATCCAAATTGAGACTGATAATGAGACGAAACTGATACAGAGAGACTGAGTCAAAGCAGACCTAACTAATACATAACATAATCGGATACTATACATAATCAGAAGCATAATTAACCGAATACATGATCTGAAACAAACAAGATGCGTACAAAACATACCAGACATATCAGAACAGATACTGAGCATATTCGGATACAGAAACACATACTGACTTACACGAGAAATGTGTATATCAACAAAATTAATCGTGTAACACGGAAGCACCCAAAGCCAGAAACAGAAACAGACTGGTACATAGCTAGCTAGTCCATGCACCTACGAGACGGTGAGTGTGGCGTGCACCCATTATTCCATCTCCAGACAAACAAACTCAGACTCAGAGCTAAGATCGATCTATACGCCTCTAGTGGCCAAGGTGCTACACAAGCACGAGCTAGAGACGCCGTGAACTTTTATTACGCACTGTCACGATAAGTGCCATGCCGTTGACGCCCAAACGACAAGCCAGACATGCTTGGGTGACAGAGTACAATTACTAAGGCCATATAATTTACATATAACTAAAATTAATTACCGACAGGAACATGCGACCATGAGTACAAGTCTGAGGTAGGGCATGCTACAACTCACTAATAAGCAAGCAAACAAAGACAATACTATCTCAGATAACGTATCACATATCAACGGATAAAGACACCAAACCATGACAATCAGACTTCAAAACAAGGACGAAGATCCGTATTAAAGAGTAACGAAAATAAAATTATACTACGACGTCAAAACCCAAGATTTCGTACTCGTATAAGGAAATTGGAAATTATACTACGATGAAAAGAAAACAGAATCCGTACTACAAAGTAACATATACAAATTTATACTATGATGAAGAGGAAACGAAATCCGTACCTTAGTTTAGCCATGCAAAGCAAAAGCAAAACAGATCAAGTAGTCCATAACGAACGAACATGAGGGCCTCCGGAGTCGAACATAAACTATTCAAAGATTATGGCAGCGGCCGGTGGTTTGTGGCGGAGTGCGATGGTGAGCGGCGGTAACCACTAACCGGAAGGATGACGGCAACTATCAATGGGTTTCGTGTTGAACATGGCGGCACGGTTGTGTATTATGGTACGATGACTTGTGCGTGGCAGCGACTACCACACGGATGGAGGGGATGTAAGAGGGTCGTAGGGTTGAAAGTGATAAAGCTAATCAGATTTACAAATCTTTGGCCGGTGGTTAAAGTTTTGAAAAGGGTTTACAAATTAAGCATTAACGAAAACGTAGGAGTTGACAAAAGTGTGTGGCAATTGAAAGATATAATAATAGTAATAATATTTCTTTGTAATGGGGCATTAATACTATATTTTATTCTTGAACTGCAATTTGAAAGAAACGTGCTTTCTCAAAAATATCAATCAATGTAATTCAATGCACATTAAATTTAGAAAAGATAAATTTGTTTTAACACATTATTTAGATTGCCATGTTTTAAATAATAATAATAATAATAATAATAATAATAATAATAATAATAATAATTGAATTTGTATTCATATACTATGCCATTTTACTTAGAATGTTACAAAGACTGTACTTCAAATATCCTATATGAATCTAACTATGAAGATAGGTAGATCACTTAAGGATTCAGATAAACATCGCATTTGCATAATCGGAATAATACACATAAAAGCACTTAGTGAACACATATATGCCATACATTTTGAAAACAAATCGATTACACATATGAATCACCCCAAAACATTTAAAAATGGTAAAAGAGGGGAACTATGTACTCACCTGGGGTTGCATATAGTTCCGGTTCAAAGGGTAAAACAAAGCTCAAAAGACGAATAGTTCAAGTGTTGAAGCGGTTCCTAGTGTAACAGACACTAAGTTAGCGAATCGACACCTAAATCGGAAGATTGGATAAAATGAGGTCTTGTAAACCAAACGAGTATTGGAACTCATGTGATATGGTTTAACAAAATCCTACATTCTAAATCGGAACCTATCCTAAGTGCTTACGACCCATTAAGGTAGCTTACGCCACTTTAACGCGTCGTTCGCGCAAAAGCGCGTTCGAGACGCCTAACAAGTCCTATGACAAGTATTATATGCCTTAACATATCAAATTATGTTATTTAATCAGTTTAGATGTCAAAACATGTGATACATATGCTTTAAATGAAATTATGCGTTAAAAGGGCATTTTAGTCATTTTCCTAAGGCATATAAACTACCTATCGTACGACTAACTAAACGAAGTGACCATAAGGTATAACCTCGGAAGGTTATTCCCTATACAACAATGGTCACAATACATGTTTGGTCGGATCCTAATGATCGACCAAACCGGTCGGGTTCGGAAGTCTAAGCGGTTGTCAAAACCGCTTGACTTACGCCCTATACAAGCACTAGACTAATAGTGATGAGCTAAACATGTTAGAACATGTTTAACTAAGTTAGAAAACAGGTTTTGATATCAAAACAAATGGTTTTGATACCCAATAATAGTTTGGTTGCAAAATACGTATAGACGCGTATTTTGACCGAATTATGACTCGTCACTACACCTAATCAACGTGGTAATCAGTAGCTATAGTCACAAGGGACTATAACCATCGTGATTACGATCACGTTGCAAAGTTCAAACGAACTTGGTGTTGATGTCAAAGCAGAAAGTCAAACACTGTTTGACTTTCATGCTTAAAAACGCATAAAAAGCACGAAAGAATACTTACAAAGGGTCCAAGCCTGGAAGATCTTGATCAAACTACTCAGGAATGAAGTTCTTGAACTCCAACATAGAGTAATTCAATCAGATTGTGAGGAACAAGGAATGAAGGTGATGGGTATTTATAGAAAACTCACAACCGTTAGGATCGTTCCTCGCAATCAGTACTTCGATCTTGGCCCTCCATGTGGGCACATGGTATTGAAATACAATGGGACATGTAAAACCATCAAATAACAGCCCACAGAGTGCAAAACAAGGGATCAAAACCATCAAATTCAGCTGAAATGACCAAATTCAAGCAATCTTTGGCAGATTGTCAGTTTTAGTCCCTACAAGCCCAAAAGTTGGTTTTTGATGCATTTTTGACACGTTTAAGCCCCGTTAATCCCATTTCAAAGCTCTAAAATGAATTTAAAGTATAGGGAACTTAAAATATGCTCAAAAACATCTCGGATGTCGGTTCCTTTGGTCGTACGATTGTGTTGTTCGGTTAACTACGACGGAAGTCGTAACGAACGCGAAATCGATCCAAATTACGCGACGAGTGAAATTCTAACATTCCAAACACTAAAATAAAATAATGATTACAAAAATTTTTGGATGTCCGGATATGTTCAGAACGTAAGTTATGCGCGAAAATGCAAATTTATGCACTTTTTGGCGCTTTTAGTCCCTATTGATCAAATAAGTTTATTTTTGTGCACCAAACACCTCAAAGCCTATTTATAAGCTATGAAAAGGATATTTAGGGCATGTTTAACTTATGATCAAGTTCCGTAATGTTCGATACTATGTGAATCAGCAGACTTTCGCAGTTTGACGCAAATAGTCCCTGAGTGTGAATAAACTTATTTTTGACACACCAAAGCTTTCAAAACTTATTTCTAAGTTGTATAAAAGTTATTTAAGGTATGTTAAGCCTATGTCACTGTTCCGGAGTGTTTGCCGCATTAAACTGATTACGTTTACGCATCAGTTCGCGTATAACTTCCCAGAAAGCGATTTAAGGTTTGAAAATGAACTAGAATAAAAACGTGAAATTGTAAAACCAAAATAAACAAATTTTTTAGACCAAAACACATTGTTTCTTTGATAAAAAATAGTGTCCTACATTGTGTGTGTTTATGGAGCACAAGTGTCACATCAAACTCCATATATTTTCAACGAAAATGTATATTTTTTATATTAAAAGGTATGTTTCAATCCAAAAACATTATTAAACCCTTTTATTGGTGTGTTCTATGCCCCAAAATATATACAAAGCAGTAAAAGAGGGGTTTAGTGACACTCACCTTTGAGTGCGTATTTTAAATAGCGCAATCTCAGAGATTGATTTCTACACGTCTTATTATATATATAGGAACGATTTTTATATCAATATAAATATCACAAAAATACTAAGTTCCTCTGTTTCTTAAAATTGTCACATAACTTTGAGATTTTCTCGAAAAGTTCACGTTTTTTATTATGTTGGCACGTTAATATACTTATGAGTTCATATATATATATATATATATATATATATATATATATATATATATATATATATATATATTTAAAATATTGCGATTCGAACGATTTTATTGGTGACCGTTATCATGTAAATCCATTAACATTCCCGTTTATACGTAATATATCTACGATTTGCGCGTTGTAATATATATACATAAACGTTCACATAACTTATTATCGAAACACGCGTATACATAAAATATTTTATGTGTACCAATTTTTATGTGTACCAATTTTTATCTATTTTGTCATTTTTAAAGCAAGTATACATAAAATATTTTATGTGTACCAATTTTTATGCTCGACAAACAAGCTACACATTTAACGCGATTTTCACCGTTTCTACGGCACAAAACGCACAAGTATACATGCATAAGCTGAATTTCCAATATCATGTTAAAACTTAACATATTTTCACATTCACATGTTTAAATCACATAACACATCTTAACACATAAGGTTCACCCAAAAATTACCCATACTAGTGTTCATTGAAAAATGCGTATTTTAGCGATTCGGTAACATTTTCGGGCGTCGGAAGTCACATATGACCAACCAAACACCAAGTAAACTTAAAATTAGTTAAAATACTTATTTTTAAATTAAAAATATCAGTTTACTTACTGATCTAAATCAGTTTATAAAAATAATTCGAAAAGACGATTTTCGACCGTTTTAATGCATAGTTTTGCGTTAAACATTACTATAATCATCCCAACTCGAAACGACGTGATATTTTAACACAATAGATGTTATTTATTGATTAAAATAGTGGTTATAATCAGATTAGTGCAGTTTTTGTGTAAGTCACATAAATCATGCGATTTCACGTATTTTACAACTTTTAAAGCACCAAGTACGACATGCAGGGCTAGTAATGTTTTGGTCAAAAATCACACAAGGATAATGAAACCAAATCTGATTTTATGAGGTATGATGCTTGATTAATTGGTCGAATGTATGAACAACAAGTATATGAAATGAGTGATGAACATAAGGATTTATACGAGGAAAAGCCCTTGATCTTTAGAAGATCTCCGGCATAAAAAACCTCGGGTGATGGAAACTACCGATCACCAACTATATTAAATAAACAAGGTTTACAACTCGGGATGATAACAAGCTTGGTACAAGGATCACTAGTGTGCAAAAGTGTGTAATCGCAGAGAATTCTTGAGAGTTCGAGTGTATTGTAAATCACTAGGCTAGATAAGAAATTGGAAGAATCCAATATAAGGATGACTTGTGTGATTTTATCGAATCACATTTGCCAGGAGTGCTAACATGTTTTGAGATGTTAACAAGGGTTTAAGTCTTAAAAAGGTTTTACCATCTAGGCCATGTCTAAATGACATATAGGCTAGGTTATACCTTCAAGATTTTCTTTCAATATTCAAAGGCAGATCAATTACAAAAAGGAATGATATTTTGATTTATTTTATATCTTATATTCATACATATAAGGACAAATGAAACTTTTAAATTAAAATATTCCATTAAATGGAAAAAGTACGTAGATGCCCTAAACGAGACTTTTAAACAAGGAATTTGTCCACATAGGAACTAAAAGATAACTATGTCCTTATAAAGACTAATAAGGAAATGAAATATAACAAGGAAATTCCTTCTTCATTCTATTTTAGAAAGTTTTCTCCATGGGTTTCCGAGTGCGATACAGATGCTGAAGGTTTTTGCGGGTAATCGAAATCTTCTATTTTAGGAATCTTTTGCAAAAGTGGAATCCAAGGATTTTATGGCTAATGAATAATATAAATCATGAATAAGGTTAGAACAAGGATAATCCAAGTTTGGGATTTCAAGACTTGGAGGTAAGAAATGTGAGTCCTTTGGGTTCATAGGTATAGAATTTTGAAATATGGTTAATGGGTTCAAAAGGTCCTTTCTCCATACTGGTCATACGTTTATTCGAGCTGTAGTACGAAGCTTTTCATTCTTAAACTTCGGATTTGGAGAGCCTCCACCAATGGCAGCTTTGCTCGGTGACATGTTCCTGAAGTACACAAATATCGAAAACAATGTATACATACAACAGGGATGAGATCATTCCTAGTTCAAGTCTAGACTCGGAAGTCAAGGAATGTGCTACTGTGTCATTGAGATTAAACACAAAAGGCTAGTGTGTAATTCACTCAATGTTGGCTCTGATACCAACCTGTCACACCCCGATATTTCCACGTATTACCGGTGGGCCCGGTGGGGAGTATCGTGACGTAGTTGATATCATCATAGTCAAATAATCACAGTTCAATGCACAGCAGAAGTCTAAAGTAAATAGATTACAAACCGATTCAAAAGTAACATCAAATATTACAAACGGATTGTAAGATGGATCCACAGGCGGATCTTAAAACAGAAATATAAACACTGTTCAACAGACTTTAGACGTTTAGAACTTGCAAGATTCCCTATTAATGCCCTGAGCTCACAGCCAAATTACGTACAGTACCTATCACTTAATCTTTTTGGAAAATACGTCAGTTTACACTGGTAAATACAATTAACTGACTCTTTTGAAAACATTTATGAAAATTGATTTAAATGCACAAGGCACAAATATCCTTTTATAACTTGGGACAATTATATAAAAATAATCTTATATACAGATTTACATGTTTGTTATACATTCAGGGCCCGATGTAGAAACCGGGTCAAGATTAATAGACACACCACAAGTATAGGCCCACAAGAGAGTGAGATACCGTTTTTCCTATGCAACTGTCAGGTGTATGCCTACACCCCGTGCTTAAGATGTGGCCATTTCTTAATAATGATGCCAAGGATATTCGGGACATGGTCATTAACCCCCAAAGGCTTTGTTTCAAACAAGACATATTAAAACGGGTTACCACAATAATTTAACCACTAATCGATTAAAATTCAATACCCGACCAAGCGGTATTATTATAATTGTGACAACTCCACTTTATGGTAACTTTCTTACACTTAAAATACTCATTTTTAGCTACATTTTTATTCATTTTGAACATCCGAACTACTTATTTCGTGGCATACCCTTAGAATACTCAAGGAATACTTACTTAGGATGCATATGATCCATTTTTATTATGTACATTTGAAACAGTTTAAACAATGCATCGAAACTACTAGAAAAGCACCTAATATACTAGTATTCTAACGAAAACGCAGAATCCGCAAAAATCATCTAAACGACATCTTTAGGACATAGACGAAGGTCCAACATCTAATATATATTAAACCCTAACTAGGAATGAAAGGGTTTGATTTAAAACCTTTCCGAAGTCCGATTACACTAAAAATTGCCCGAAAAGCACTAAAAGCGACGATTTCAACGCTTTTCCGCAGAAATTCTGCAGAAATCAGCTTTCTAATATTTTTACGACATGTAAAAATATTATTTAACATAGTATTCATGTGAGGATACATTCGGGTATCATCCGAGCCAATAACTACATCAATTCACACAAGTTACACAACTTAGCGTTCAAATAACGTCTAACGGAAACAATTCGAAACGAATACCCGAACAATACCAAATCTTTTTTTAATGACCATCTAGTGTTAATTGTATCATTATGGACTAGTAATGGTCACTTAACACCTTTTTAACACATTTATACACTTGAAACATTTAAACACCAAAACACCTAAACTTTGCTAAAAGTTTCTAACACTTTAAACACTTAATAACATTTCAACAATTCAAGACCCCCCCCCCCATGTTGTGAATGTTTTAAGTGGGTCCCATACCCGTCCCCACTCTTTTTTTCAACTAGTTACCACAAATATCTAGATATTTTTACTACATGTTGCAAGTTGATGCAAGTGGTGAAAGATGATCATTACTAACAACTAGTTACTTCATTTTCTAACCATTTCATCACAACTTTTAAACCATCCATTTTCACACACAAACTCTCTCATCATCTTCATCCATTTCACCAAGAACACCATAAAAACCCACTTCACTTTAGTCATTTCTTTGATGATCAAGATGATTTTCTATGGAACCTAAGATGATCTAAAGCACTTACAAGCTAAAGCAAGTGTTTTCATCCATTCAAGAGCATTCTACCATCAAGATCATCATCTTCTTAGTTCTTAATCATCCTCTAGATCATCCCTAGCCTAGTGCTAGAAGTAAGCTTCTAAATCTATTTTTTTTCATACTTATTTATGATTATGATTGTTTTTATAACTAGTAAAAAAAAAAAAACTAAATAATCATACATAATAATATGAAGATATAAAGAAGCAAAATAATAATCATGATATAAAAGTGTGTTTATGTTGTGATTTAATGATGATTACTTGCATATTTGATCTAGTTTTGATGATTAGCATACAAATAACTTGTTAGATGATGTTTAAAAACATAATCTAACAAGTGTACATGAAAATTTTTAAGGGTTTTGTTAAACATAAAAGATTAGATGGATGATCATGATCTTTGTTTTTGTTAAAGTATATAAAGTTTTTAACTAAAAATAATGCTTTTACAAGATTATGAAAAGTAACATACAAGTTGAGATTTTTATAAAACTTGATGAAACTAGAAGTAAACATGGATTTTAATCTAGTAAACATATGAAATGATCATACCGAAAACCCTACATGACTAAGAGTTCATCTTGATAAGTTTATGTTATAAATCTCATATGTTTTTATTAAGAAAAATATGAGAAGATCAGTGGTGATTTTAAAAGAAAAAGATATGTTTTTATTAAACATATGGTAAATTTTTCTTAAAAATATGGTAAATTTTTCTTAAAAATCATAAGTTATAAAAACTGTTATTTTTGACAAAATCTTTATTAGATTAAAAGATTCTAAAGAATAGTTTTTATAAAAGCAAAGTTTGATATAAATATATATTTTTGAGAAAATATATATTTAGTTAACTTAATAACTTAAGTGCTATGTGTTATATGTTTGTATTAGTTATATGTATTATAACTAGGAACTTGAATACAATGATACAAATGAACACAATGTACATTTCGACTAAAGTCTTACAAGACTACATTTAAATACACCTTAAAGCACACTTACGGATATTTGGAGCTTTCGAACACAACTTATGGTCAAAACGGACCACGGGCGAATCTATGAACATATCGCCATTCCGAGGAGTTACTACGACGTCTAGGCGATCTTTCGACACGAATACATACAAATCACCGACAACAATATCCGGATGTTTTGAAACTTATAAAAACTATTGTGTATTCTTTTAACTAAAAAACCTATACTTAGTAATTTTTATAAAAATGAAAGAATATATTTTATAACAAATGGGCTATTTTACAAATGGGCTTATTTATAACAAATGGGCTATTTTACAAATGGGCTTATTTATAACAAATGGGCTATTTTACAAATGGGCTTATCATCCTAATTGGGCTTAACATAAACATATGGGCTAAGCCCAATATCAAGACTCATGGGCTAAGCCCAAAACCAAACATTGGGCCAAGGCCCAATAATATTAGGCCCAATAATAGTAAGCCCAATAACATTTGGGCCCAACACTATTTTGGCCCAACACTACTCAGGCCCAACACTATTGAGGCCCAACACTATTGAGGCCCAACACTATTGAGGCCCAACATTTTTTTAGCCCAAATAACATAAATTCTTGGGCTAAGCCCAATGACACAATTAGTAAAAATACAAGATTACATATATATATATATATATATATATATATATAACAGTTTAACAATTCATACATCTAATACACAGTTCAACGAACAAATAAAGACATACAAGTCTTACACATATTTAAGACACGAGACTTGTACTCAAGTCATTTACAAAGACCGAAGTGTCTAACAAATATAAGAACATTTGTAGGTCGCAACCTTGTTCAAGACGACCACACGTAAGATCACAAACACTTATCATTCACAGACGCAATACTGTGAGTTCATGTCCCCTATTCATTTAAACGTTTTACAACTTTACAACTATCGGGGAAAATACATGTTCAATCGTATGTTAAAGTTAGGGAATGAAACACCTTAGATCATGTGCGAACTAGGGTTATACATCTAAGCACCATTAATCCAGTTTGGACCTAGGTACAAGTGGTTAGATCTAATGGGTATTGGCGAGCCCCACTCTTGGTCGTGGACCCATACAGAAGAGTGCTTTTGTGTCCCAGTCGATAGGAGTCGACATAAAATCGTCTAGGTTTGGATTGCTTCCTTTTTCGTCACACATATTAATGTCCTTGCAAAACATTAATGATCAACGATTTCATTGACACTTTACATACTACAACTTACATTTTAAATACATCTTTTACAACTAAACTGCATGAATTCGCCAACTTTTGTTGATGTTTTCCAAAGTTAACATGTATTTCAGGGAATTAATGGACCATGTCGGGATTCTCAGTCAAGATAACAAGTACCAGAACTCCATGCCATCTTTTGGAGGGTTTAACTGTTATATTCCGCTTCTTTGCGGCAATATTATGGTTTAAACCTTAGTAGTTTATTTTCATTTTGATGTATGAACTATAACACTTTACTTTTATGTTAATGGTTTGTAACCGACACACTAAACTTATGTTGTGATCTTCTGAAAACAATTATGTAATGGCAATGGAGTATGTTTTATTCATATAGTTTGTTCATGTACATCGATATTTATGCAATGAAAACCATACAGATCACACCTCGCGCTTCCGCTATGAGCGGGTGTGACAGGTTGGTATCAGAGCATCGATTGTAGTGAAACAAGATTCTTTCTCGAGTCTAAGTCTACAATCACTAGGGATCTCTCACGAAAACCATTTAAACACAAACAAATGTTATCATTTGCATAAACAGTTTTCATGGTCCATTCTCAACAAGAATTCATCTCATACAAATCATGCAAGGACATTAGTGTCTTAGTCATCTAAATGTTAGACATGCAACTTTAAGTTAATCCACACAACACAATTAGGATAACTTAAAATGAACGTTATGTGAAAAATACATTTCGTGTATATATGTAAAGTAACAAATAATCATACGTGTCGAACAACTTATTTCTCAGGTCACCATGTCTTCATCTGAAGGAAGCAACGTTTACGACGACGTAGACCCCATGGAGATTGTATCTGACGAGATTACATACCGGAGGTTCAGGTCATCTTATCTGATAGCGACTCTACATCTGACAGCGACATGGACGACTTCCAACTGTTTGCACTTCTGGGCGACATCATCGATGATGATGTGTTAGCTATTCCTCCTCCACTTAACGATATAGTTATTATAGGTCACCCATAGGGTGAGCATGTAGTCGAGGTTATACCCTTAGTCGTCGCTCCTCTTGACATTATGCCATTTATCGTTGACCTCGACGATGACGACGACGTCATTCCGGTGATTCCAGTGGATCACATGGATGCTGATTTGGGAGACGGAGAAGTTCACGATGTGGTTATCTTAGACATTGCATCACCAGTGGTCTCGGTGATCGATATTTCTTCTGATGCGGATACCGACTCAGATGCTTCCTCTTATACATCCGTTACATCGTCTGCACTACAGGCCATTGGCCTACAGCGAAACGCAGACTTTGGGGATGACGTCATGCCAGCAGAGCCAGTCATCCCTGCACCTATTCCAGTCCCTGCACCAGATGCATCTCCTGAGCACATTCGCCTCCTGCACCCCACACCTATCATACCACATACTAGTCATACCGATGAGGCCGGGCCATCCAGACATGCCCACATACCACCCAATGATATGGACCTATACTATCAGCAGTTTCGCTCAGTCCCACAGGTCCCTGCCGAGCCTCTTACTACGCCACACTCTCCACTTCATGTTATGCCCAGGTCGGATCCATACCACCCATTGCATTACCCAGCTGTTACTACCGACGATCTTCTGCTATCTCTACAACTTCAGGTCGACATACTCTTTCGCAGAGTCCATGAGCTTCAGGAGCATGATGATGCTTGACCACCACCACAGGCTCCACCACCACCACCTGCTTTTCCACCTGACTTACGTGCTCGTGTGCTGACACTCGAGCAACAGATAGACTTTCTCATCTGTCGAGTTCATGAACTCGAGGAGGAGCTTACTCACCTTCATGGTTTGGTACTTTTGATTCCACCACCTATCCCACCTCCACCATAGACGTTCACTTGCAGGTTATCTTTTGTAACGGGATGTAGTTACCCATTTTTGTGTACATATTGATGCTCCACCAAGTTTTGAAGACAACCGACAGGCAGCGGATCACACAGTTGGAAGGAAGATTTTGTTATCTCTTTTGTTGTACTAGACTAGTATGACCGGGTTATATTGCCCGAGTCCATTTTGTTTCCTTTCAAACGATTATGTAACCGGTTGACTGATATATATGAAAAACTTGGTGTTATCTTTTATTTGCATCTGAATGGTCTGGTTGGACATATGTTATTGCTTATGTTAACTTATTTACTCGCATTATATGTTTCTTGGTGATATTGCTATGAATATTTTCTTTTCTCTCTTCTTACTTAGTAAAAATATTAACATCTAATCTTTATCCTATTTCTCCTTTGGAAGAATCATGCCACCAAGGAGAGCTTTACGTTCATAGACAGTTAATCCACCTCCACCCTCACCAATGCCTACGACTGAGGCAGAACTGAATGCACTAATTGAAGAAAGGATAACACAAGCCATATCACTGTACGAAGCATCGCGCGTCAAAACCAGTGGCGGCACTGGCGGAACAGGCGGTACTTCAAACGGAAACAATGCTAATGGCACTGTTTAGTCACTTTTGTGACAACTCATTCAAATCCTTTCGTGATCTATTCGTACGATTCACTGTTTGCTCATTCATAATCCGTTTATCCAATTTCAGGGTGCACATTCAAGCAGTTTCTGGACTGCAAGCCAGTTAACTACGATGGCACAGGCGGTGCTGTGGCTTTCGTGCGATGGACTGAGAAAATGGATTCCACCATCAGAATGAGCAGATGTTCCGCTAGTCAGCATGTCACTTTCGTTACTGGCCTGTTTCTCAACGAGGCCCTTACATGGTGGAACTTACAAGTGCAAACTTTGGGTGATAACACTGCTTATGCGTTGACTTGGGATGAACTGAAGGAACATATGAGGGATAAGTACTGTTCTCGTGCTGAATTCCAAAAATTGGAGAACGAGTTTTGGCACCTTACCATGGTCGGAGCTGATATCACTGGATATACGCAAAGGTTTCATGACCTGTCCCGCGTAATTCCTTATCTTGTAACACCTGAATACAAGCGTATCGAGCGCTACATCTGGGGACTTTCTCCCAAGATTCGGAGTTTGGTTACTGCAGCTAAGCCCACGACTATTACTTAGGCTGTGACTATAGCCGTGAGCCTCACTAAAGACGGAGTCCGGATGAATATATTCTCAAAGAAAGGTGATGAGAAGAAGGAAACACATGTCGAGTCTTCCAATAGTGGGGAGAGGAAGTACTCGAATTTAAAGAAGGGAACCCGTGGTAATAACAACAACAACAACAACAGTAACAACAACCACAACAACAATAACCCCAACAATAACAACAACAACATGCGACAGAATAACTCGCAAAAGGATGCAAAGGCGTTTGTAGCCACAAACGACACTAGTCCTAAGAAGTACGATGGTACTTTACCCAAGTGTGAGCGATGCAAATATCATCACTTGGGCGATTGTCGGGTTGTCAAGTGTGATAAGTGTGGCAAGAATGGCCACCGTACTGAATCGTGTTGGGGAACGGGAAATAATACTGGATCGGGAAGTGGAAATGGTAACAAGAATGGGAATGGAAATGGGCGTGGTCAAGGATGCTTTGGATGCGGAAGCAAGGATCACTTCAAGAAAGACTGTCCTAAAGAAAACCCAGCTCAGGGTAGGGCATTTGTGATCGGAGCAAAGGATGCGCGCCAAGACCCTAATGTGGTCACTGGTACGTTCCTCATCAACAATCATTTCGCATCCATATTATTTGATACCGGTGCCGATTTTAGTTTTATTTCTATGGACTTTAAAAATATTCTGGGCATAAAAACAAGTAAGTTAGATGTGCCTTACTCAATAGAATTGGCAAACGGTAAACTAGTCGAGTCCGGGGAAGTAGCTAAGGGATGTTCCTTGGAACTTGGCGAACGAACATTCATTATCGATCTCTTACCCGTGGAGTTGGGTAGTTTCGACGTAGTGGTTGGCATGGATTGGCTATCCAATAACCGAGCCGAAGTCGTGTGCCATGAGAAGATCATACGCCTACCACTACCAAACGAAGAGACACTTGTTATACATGGAGAGAAGCGTGACACACCGATGCGGATTATCAATTGTATGAAGGCACATAAGTGCTTACGGAAGGGTGGCATTGCATTCCTTGCGCATGTTGTCGACAAGAAGGCCGAGGGGCTGCAGCTGAAAGACATTCCTGTGATAAGAGACTTTCCTGAAGTCTTTCCTGACGACTTGCCGGGACTACCACCAATTCGACAAGTCGAGTTTCACATCGACTTAGTACCGGGAGCAGCACCTGTAGCCAGATCTCCATATCGATTAACACCTTCTGAGATGCAGGATTTGTCCACACAACTTCAAGAGTTTTTGGATAAGGGATTCATTAGACCAAGCTTCTCGCGTTCTTTTTGTGAAGAAGAACGACAGGACATTCAGAATGTGTATCGACTACAGAGATTTGAATAAACTCACCATCAAGAATCGGTATCCACTACCGAGGATTGATGACTTATTCGACCAACTGCAAGGTTCGAGCTTCTACTCCAAGATAGACTTACGATCGGGGTATCACCAGCTACGAATACAAGAAGAAAGCATACCGAAAACGGCCTTTCGAACTCGTTATGGTCATTACGAGTTTCTCGTTATGCCTTTTGGTTTAACGAACACACCGGCGGTCTTCATGGATTTAATGAACCGCGTGTGCAAGCCGTATCTTGACAAATTCGTCATAGTGTTCGTTGACGACATCTTGATATACTCACGATCGGCAGACGAGCATGAATGACATTTGAGAACCATCTTAGAACTACTCAAGAAGGAGAAACTATACGCGAAATTTTCCAAATGTGAGTTTTGGATTCGTGAAGTGCAATTTCTCGGGCATAAAGTGAACGAGAAAGGCATTCAAGTAGACCCCTCAAAGATCGAAGCAATTAAGAACTGGGAAGCACCCAAGACTCCAACTGAAGTCCGACAGTTCTTGGGATTAGTGGTATATTATCGGAGGTTTATCGAGAATTTTTCAAAAATTGCTCAACTACTAACCTCCCTTACCCAAAAAGACAAGAAGTTCGATTGGGGAGAGAAACAAGAAGACTCGTTTCAACTACTCAAGGATAAGTTGTGCGAGGCACCAATCTTATCACTACCCGAGGGTACCGATGACTTTGTAATATACTGTGATGCATCGCATCAAGGTTTGGGATGCGTACTTATGCAACGGAATAAAGTTATCGTGTATGCATCCCGACAGCTAAAAGTTCATGAGAAGAACTATACCACTCACGACCTCGAGTTAGGCGCAGTGGTATTCGCTTTGAAGATATGGCGGCATTACTTATACGGTACTCAGTGTACAATTTTCACGGATCATAAGAGTCTTCAGCACATATTCAATCAAAAGGAACTTAATATGCGTCAGCGACGCTGGATTGAATTGTTGAACGACTATGATTGTGAAATTAAGTACCATCCGGGCAAGGCAAACGTTGTAGCAGACGCCTTGAGCCGCAAGGAACGGGTTAGAACTTTGAGAGTTCGAGCCTTAGAGATGACAATTCACACGGATCTTACCACACAAATCCGTGAGGCACAACAAGAAGCACTTAAGGAAGAACATCTTGAAGCAGAATCACTTCGAGGCATGGAAAAACAATTAGTGCCAAAAGAAGATGGAACTTTATACCTTATGGGTAGAATTTGGGTTCCACTCTTTGGAGGCCTTCGAGATGTTATTTTTGAGGAAGCTCATAGGTCTAAGTACTCGATCCATTCTGGATCAGATAAGATGTACCAAGACTTGAAGGAGTACTATTGGTGGCCTAACCTTAAAAGGGATATCGCTATCTATGTCGGAAAATGCTTGACCTGTGCGAAAGTCAAGGCAGAGTATCAGAAACCATCGGGTTTACTACAACAACCCGAGATTCCCGTTTGGAAATGGGAACAGATATCGATGGACTTCATTACGAAGTTACCCAGGACCTCAAAAGGCCATGACATGATATGGGTAATCATCGATAGGTTGACAAAGTCCGCACACTTCTTACCGATTCGGGAGAAGGATAGTACAGAGAAACTGGCGGAAATCTATCTCAGAGAAATAGTGGCTCGTCATGGAGTGCCTATTTCAATCATCTCAGACCGAGATGGTCGCTTCATTTCAAGAATTTGGAAATCTTTTCAAGAGGTCTTTGGATCTCATTTGAATCTGAGTACGGCCTTTCATCCACAAACTGACGGCCAGAGTGAGCGGACAATCCAAACACTCGAAGATATGCTTCGTGCGTGTGTTATGGATTTAGGCGGCAACTGGGATACTCATCTACCATTGGTTGAGTTTTCCTACAACAACAGCTACCATACAAGTATACAAGCTACGTCGTTCGAAGCTCTCTACGGTCGAAAGTGTCGCTCTCCGCTATGTTGGGCGGAAGCGGGCGATAAACAACTCATCGGTCCAGAGTTAGTCCAAGAGACTACTGATAAAATCTTTCAGATCAGAGACCGTATCAAGGCGGCCCGCGATCGACAAAAGAGCTACGCAGACAAGAGACAGAAGCCGTTATATTTCGAGGTCGGAGACAAGGTCTTATTGAAAGTCTCGCCTTGGAAGGGCGTAGCAAGATTTGGTAAGCGTGGAAAGCTTAACCCCCGTTATGCAGGACCCTTTGAAATCTTGGAAAAGATTGGCACCGTTGCCTACAAGCTGAAGTTACCAGAAGAACTAAGTAGTGTACACGACACGTTTCATGTGTCGAACCTTAAGAAGAGTCCAACACAAGAAACAGTTATCATCCCGGCGGATGAAGTTCACATAGACGACAAACTCCAATACACTGAAGAACCTGTTGAGGTCATGGATTGGAAGATCCAGAAAACAAGGAGAAGTCGTATCAAATTGGTAAAAGTTCGTTGGAACTCTCGACACGGACCCGAGTATACTTGGGAACGTAAAGATCGAATAAAGGCAAAATATCCTCACCTGTTCCCGAAGACTCCTGCAAAGGATGACTCAGCTAGAATTTCGGGACGAAAATCTTAATAACAGGGGGAGAATGTGACAACTGCCAATTTACGGTAACTTTCTTACACTTAAAATACTTATTTTTAGCTACATTTTTATTCATTTTGAACATCCGAAATACTTATTTCGTGGCATACCCTTAGAATACAAAAGGAATACTTACTTAGGATGCATATGATCCATTTTTATTAAGTACATTTGAAACAGTTTAAACAATGCATCGAAACTACTAGAAAAGCACCTAATATACTAGTATTCTGACGAAAACGCAGAATCCGCAAAAATCATCTAAACGACATCTTTAGGACTTAGACGAAGGTCCAACATCTAATATATATTAAACCCTAACTAGGAATGAAAGGGTTTGATTTAAAACCTTTCCGAAGTCCGATTACACTAAAAATTGCCCGAAAAGCACTAAAAGCTACGATTTCAACGCTTTTCCGCAGAAATTCTGCAGAAATCAGCTTTCTAATATTTTTACGACATGTAAAAATATTATTTAACATAGAATTCATGTGAGGATACATTCCGGTATCATCCGAGCCAATAACTACATCAATTCACACAAGTTACACAACTTAGCGTTCAAATAACGTCTAACCGAAACAATTCGAAACGAATACCCGAACAATACCAAATCTTTTTTTTAATGACCATCAAGTGTTAATTGGATCATTATGGACTAGTAATGGTCACTTAACACCTTCTTAACACATTTACACACTTGAAACATTTAAACACCAAAACACCTAAACTTTGCTAAAAGTTTCTAACACTTTAAACACTATTCAAGACCCCCCCTACCATGTTGTAAATGTTTTTAAGTGGGTCCCACACCCTTCCCCACTCTTTTTTCAACTAGTTACCACAAATATCTAGATATTTTTACTCCATGTTGCAAGTTGATGCAAGTGGTGAAAGATGATCATTACTAACAACTAGTTACTTCATTTTCTAACCATTTCATCACAACTTTTAAACCATCCATTTTCACACACAAACTCTCTCATCATCTTCATCCATTTCACCAAGAACACCATAAAAACCCACTTCACTTTAGTCATTTCTTTGATGATCAAGATGATTTTCTATGGAACCTAAGATGATCTAAAGCACTTACAAGCTAAAGCAAGTATTTTCATCCATTCAAGAGCATTCTACCATCAAGATCATCATCTTCTTAGTTCTTAATCATTCTCTAGATCATCCCTAGCCTAGGGCTAGAAGTAAGCTTCTAAATCTATTTTTTTCATACTTATTTATGATTATGATTGTTTTTATAACTAGTAAAAAAAAACTAAATAATCATACATAATAATATGAAGATATAAAGAAGCAACATAATAATCATGATATAAAAGTGTGTTTATGTTGTGATTTATTGATGATTACTTGCATATTTGATCTAGTTTTGATGATTAGCATACAAATAACTTGTTAGATGATGTTTAAAAACATAATCTAACAAGTGTACATGAAAATGTTTAAGGGTTTTGTTAAAAATAAAAGATTAGATGGATGATCATGATCTTTGTTTTTGTTAAAGTATATAAGGTTTTTAACTAAAAATAATGCTTTTACAAGATTATGAAAAGTAACATACAAGTTGAGATTTTTATAAAACTTGATGAAACTAGAAGTAAACATGGATTTTAATCTAGTAAACATATGAAATGATCATACCGAAAACCCTACATGATTAAGAGTTCATCTTGATAAGTCTATGTTATAAATCTCATATGTTTTTATTAAGAAAAATATGAGAAGATTAGTGGTGATTTTAAAAGAAAAAGATATGTTTTTATTAAACATGGCAAAGTTCATATTTCTAATAAAATATGGTAAATTTTTCTTAAAAATCATAAGTTATAAAAACTATTATTTTTGACAAAATCTTTATTAGATTAAAAGATTCTAAAGAATAGTTTTTATAAAAGCAAAGTTTGATATAAATATATATTTTTGAGAAAATATATATTTAGTTAACTTAACAACTTAAGTGCTATGTGTTATATGTTTGTATTAGTTATATGTATTATAACTAGGAACTTGAATACAATGATACAAATGAACACAATGTACATTTCGACTAAAGTCTTACAAGACTACATTTAAATACACCTTAAAACACACTTACGGACATTCCGAGCTTTCGAACACAACTTATGGTCAAAACGGACGACGGGCGAATCTATGAACATATCGCCATTCCGAGGAGTTACTACCACGTTTAGGCGATCTTTCGACACGAATACATACAAATCACCGACAACAATATCCGGATGTTTTGAAACTTATAAAAACTATTGTGTATTCTTTTAACTAAAAAGCCGATACATAGTAATTTTTATAAAAATGAAAGAATATATTTTATAACAAATGGGCTTATTTATAACAAATGGGCTATTTTACAAATGGGCTTATTTATAACAAATGGGCTATTTTACAAATGGGCTTATTTATAACAAATGGGCTATTTTACAAATGGGCTTATCATTCTAATTGGGCTTAACATAAACACATGGGCTAAGCCCAATATCAAGACTCATGGGCTAAGTCCAAAACCAAACATTGGGCCAAGGCCCAATAATATTAAGCCCAATAACATTTGGGCCCAACACTATTTAGGCCCAACACTATTGAGGCCCAACACTATTGAGGCCCAACACTCTTCAGGCCCAACATTTTTTTAGCCCAAATAACATAAATTCTTGGGCTAAGCCCAATGACACAATTAGTAAAAATACAAGATTACATATATATATATATATATATATATATATTTGATGAAATATATATATATATATATATAACAGTTTAACAATTCATACATCTAATACACAGTTCAACGAACAATAAAGACATACAAGTCTTACACATATTTATGACACGAGACTTGTACTCAAGTCATTTACAAAGACCAAAGTGTCTAACAAATATAAGAACATTTGTAGGTCGCAACCTTGTTCAAGACGACCACGCGTAAGATCACAAACACTTATCATTCACGGACACAATACTGTGAGTTCATGTCCCCTATTCATTTAAACGTTTTGCAACTTTACAGCTATCGGGGAAAATACATGTTCAATCGTATGTTAAAGTTAGGGAATGAAACACCTTAGATCATGTGCGAACTAGGGTTATACATCTAAGCACCATTAATCCAGTTCGGACCTAGGTACAAGTGGTTAGATCTAATGGTTATTGGCGAGCCCCACTCTTGGTCGTGGACCCATACAGAAGAGTGCTTTTGTGTCCCAGTCGATAGAAGTCGACATAAAATCGTCTAGGTTTGGATTGCTTCCTTTTCCGTCACACATATTAATGTTCTTGCAAAACATTAATGATCAACGATTTCATTGACACTTTACATACTGCAACTTACATTTTAAATACATCTTTTACAACTAAACTGCATGAATTCGCCAACTTTTGTTGATGTTTTCCAAACTTAACATGTATTTCAGGGAATTAATGGACCATGTCGGGATTCTCAGTCAAGATAACAAGTACCAGAACTCCATGCCATCTTTTGGAGGGTTTAACTGTTATATTCCGCCTCTTTGCGGCAATATTATGGTTTAAACCTTAGTAGTTTATTTTCATTTTGATGTATGAACTATAACACTTTACTTTTATGTTAATGGTTTGTAACCGACACACTAAACTTATGTTGTGATCTTTTGAAAACAATTATGTAATGGCAATGGAGTATGTTTTATTCATATAGTTTGTTCATGTACATCGATATTTATGCAATGAAAACCAGACAAATCACACCTCGCACTTCCGCTATGAGCGGGTGTGACAATAATACCGTATCCCAAGCCCGTATAGGGAAAATAAGTTAAAAGTATTTACCTGAGCTTAAAATGCAATTTATACTCAGCCGTGTATTCTAATCAGCAAGCACAAGTACCTCTACTGGGGCTCTTAATCTGGAACGAAGGTTTTATTAACCTATTAGATTCCTAACGGGTCTTATTTAAGTTGCAACTTAGACCGGTTAGTTTTAAGGAAAGGTTTACGGTTCAAAACGCAAGATTAAGTGAAGACCGGATTAGAATGTGATTAAGGCCCGACAAATATGGAGACTTGTATAATATGGGTGAACTAAAGACATTCTGAATTTTGAAGTGAAAATGATAAGGTTTGACCCGTTTCGGTTAATTTATGCAAACTAGTTACATAAAACGTACCGAACGCGAAAAATGCATAACAGGTAACCAAATGAGTGATGAACATGTTCCACAAGTTAATATGCCTTAAATATGTTGTGATATCAGTAGGATATCTTCCATTATACCCAAAACGAATTTGAAATTAATTTAAGCCCCGTAGGGGTATTTTGGTTATTTAAAAAATTATAAAAGAGGTTAAATGACAATCTGAGGTTCTGGTCTAAAATGATCAGTAAAAATATTTGTTTTAGTAGGTTATATCAGTAAAATATCATATATGTGTGAAATTTATCATTCACGACCAAACTATGCACCATAGGGGCATTTTAGTCATTTTACATAAGCCTTAAAGGTCAAATTTGGAAATCTGAGTTCAAAAATTTTACTTACTGTTAAAGTATAAAAATTTATTCATAGCATCAGCGGGTAACAAGCTTTAGGTGCCAAATATGGTTTTAAACCATACTATGCGCCTAAATCGCATAAAAGTCGGTATTTGACGATTTTCGGGTTGATTAAGGAAATCTGAGATTTTGATCAGTCTTTACTGTTTAAAATAACTTATTTAATATATAAAATCAGTAGAAAAAGATTTGGTATGCAAAGTATGTGTAAAACTCATTTTATTAGCGAAAATGGCATTATCGTCAATTACTGAGTCTATGCGAGAACCCTATGTTATGATCAGTTTAAAAATAAATAAAAATCTCTAAAAATCCCAAAATATTATATTATATCAGTGGGAAAAAGGTTTGGTGTCAAAATTTGAGTTTAAATATGTTTTATGCCGAAATTGCAGTTTAATTAATAAAAAGAAGAATAAGATTGAGTAAAAAAAATTAATAAAAAGGCTTTAATTTACGATATTGAGCATAACTCCCATTTTAGACTACGAACTAATGTGAAATTTTAAGGACATGTTTATAAATTAGTAACAAAGGTTTTTGTCCTCTCACATTTTCAAAATTCTTGTTTAATATCAAAAGGGCATAATAGTCAACTTTAAGCATATAACGGAAACATGCAATGAACTAGGATTACTATGGAACCAAGTTGTATAACCTCAGAGGGTTATACTAACCTATAACATGGTCCTAAGGAATCCTAAAGAATATCTAAACTAAGCTAAATCGGGTCAGAACTGAAAGTCAAAGCAAAAGTCTACTTTTGCGACTTTTGGTTCCGAACCGAGCCTAAATTCAGAATTGTCGGGTTGAACATGCCTAGACATGTTCAATTAATATTTACCCAATTATTAAAGTGACAAAACTGATTTTATTACCTTTATATCATTTGTTATGAATTTTTTTAAAAAAAAACCGACTCGTTTGACTTTTATTTTAATTACTTTGACCCGACAATTAACTAAGCAGACATGGTAATTAGGGGGTGCCCTTTTGAGGGTTTAATACCTACCTAATTACGATCACGTAGCCATGTTTTTTGCAAACAATGGCTCGATCGTTTAAAAGTCAAAGCGTTTATCGCGAACGCTTGATTTTTCGGCTTTAAGAGCCAAACAATTGAAATAAGCACGAAAGGAACACTTACAAGTGGTCCTTAGGACAGAAGGAGGTTCTCAAAAAGTTCAAGATCCTCTTAGAATGAGAGAGCAAGCAGATTGGAATGAATGAAGTGTGAAGAAAACCAAAACAAGTGGGTATATATAGGATTTTGAGAACCGTTAGGATCGTTTCTCGTAAACCGAGCTTCAATCTTGGCCCTCCATGTGTACCCACTAATTTGGAATACTATGGGTGTCCAATACCAGCTCATGGTATTGAGAATTTTGCATAAATAACCCCTGAAATTCGATCTAGTTGCTAAACCAAAGAATTTGTCGAGATCAGTCTCTGGCGCCCCGTGAGAGGCCTCTCGCGCCCCGCAAGAGACCAAAATGGCAGAATTTCAACTTTGGTCCCTGAATGTGTAAAACTTGCTTTTCAATGCATTTTTGACACGTTTAAGCCCCGTTAACCTCATTTCAAGGCTCTATAATGAAGTTAAAGTTAAGAGAATATGAAACGTCCTTAAAAACATCTCGGATGTCGGTTCGTTTGGTCATACGATTGCGTTGTTCGGCTAATTACGACGAAACACGAATGGACACGAAAAATGATCGAAATTACGTGACGAATGGGATTTTATCATGCCAATAAATAAAATAAAATATTTTAATGATTACATAAATTTTGGGATGTCCGGATATATTTAGAACGTAAGATATGCGTGAAAATGCAAACTTGTGCACTTTTTGACGCTTTTAGTCCCCGCTTGACTTAAAAGTTTATTTCTTGCGCACCAAACAACTCAAAGCCCATTTATAAGCTATATAAAGGATATTTAGGGCATGTTTAACTTATGATCATATTCTGGAAGGTTCGATACCATACGAATCGGTATACTTTTGTAGTTTGACGCAAAGAGTCCCTCTAATGCGCAAACTTACGTATATCATTGTTTAATAGCATCGAAGCCTTATCTAATCCATATTAGGCATTCTTGAGAGTATTATAAAACATCATGATGCTTCGGGTTCATAAAAAGGTCATTCAGAGGTATAATTAAACATATTGACACTTTTAACCATTTACCTTAAACTTGCAAAGTTGCGCGTAACGTCACTTAAAGGCATAAAAACCTTAGACGGCCAATATTTGGCATCCCTGAGAGTATAATCAACCATCATGAAGCTCTCGGTTTGTTAAAAGGTCACTCAGAGGTAAGAATTAACATGTTGATGCTTTTAACCCTTCATCGCGCAAACTTTCAATTAACGCAAACGGCCCACTCTTGATCAACAAGTGGCTCATATGTGAATAGGAACACCGCGTAACGTCATTTGAAGGCTTATACTAAGCATGTTGATACTTTTAGTCCTTTCTTATTCAAAGTTTTTGATTTTTCAAAAAATTAGTCCCTTAAATTCAACGTTTGACTTTATTAGGGTTTATTACACGTGTCAATACATCATTGGACGTGATTTTATGAGGTGTTACATTTCGACTAAGAGATGTAAAACTCGAAATCCCATGGTTGCGACTGGAGATCTCTGTTTTTGAGTCGAGACCACATGGTTTCGACCGCCTGGTCCACCTAGTTATTAGGTTGTTTAGTGTTGGGCCACGTAGTTGAATGTTATGTTTGGGCTATATGTTACTCTACTGTTTACTGTTCATAGTTGGGCTAGGCCTAATTACTTTACATAGTTTGACATGCATGACTACGTGTTAGTTACGTATAGAATACACGTGAATTATTTGTCCCCGAACCTGACCTATGCTGGTAACCATAATAGGACGTGGTGGACCAACAAAAAAACCAAGTAAACTATCTGTCGAGCAAACTGAGGTGAGTTCACAACTTTTACTAAAAGCATGCGTTCCTGGTGGTTGGGAAATGGAGCAAACAACGCTATCTCCTTATGTGGGATACAAACAACGCTATCTCCTTGTGTGGGATACAATCAACGCTATCTCCTTGTGCGGGATACAAACCAACTTTTCTCCCCTTGTGTGGGACGCCCAGTTAATTACTATTTATATTAGATGCAACAAGCGTACTAAACAAAACTCTATCACGAAAGTCCCTACTTACGATACCCATTAGTCGTCGGGGCTTGGTGAACGGGTTATTAGTTGATAGCGCTATTTAGGATTCACCAACCTCACATTGTGCTTTTGAGGACGTGCGTGAACTAATAGACTCAGGTAAAACCCGTCAATGATGATAGACATTGACAAAACAGAGCAAAAAAACATGAGGTCGCAGAGTATTCCGTATAACGCAGTTTAGTAGCTTACATATGGGGTAGCTCCCCATGGCATGATATAAATGAGTAACTTAACTACTTAAACATGTTTTATGGAAATTAAATCTGGACAAACCCATGAACTCGCCAACTTTATGTTGACACCCTACTGCATGCTTTGCAGGTACACAATGACTTAGGAGCTTGCACCTTGGGGATGTGTAGTGGACGTCTTAACCCATGTGTTGGGTTCTTTAATAATGTACTTATGTTTGAACCATTTTGCTTATGCTTCCACTACTTTCTTAAAATGTTGTTTTTAACTTAAAAGCTTTGGACTTAAACTATCAATAATCGTATTGGTTTGATAAAACTATAGTTCGATTATGTTAATTGTTCAATATGATTGGTGGCTGGATCTTGGTCGGTCACACGCCTCGCGGTGGCACTCCCCTTGTGGAATTTGAGGGTGTGACTACCAAAATATTAAAATACATGTATGAATTAATGTGAACTGTTGATCAAAGTAAAAGAAAATGGCTAAGATGTCATACTTGTAATAAATCGAAATTACTTATGATTTATAAGGAAATGATTAACAAACTTAAGCACTTAACACATCATGAATCATAAGGGGACCCGAGGAGCTGGACTTTGGCCAATGGGTAGACCCTACCCGCAGACTAAACACCATCGCTGGTGGTGCGGGTATGTCCCGATGGGTAAGGGTTGGGTGCAATCCACATGCTTTTGTGTGTTTGATTTCAAAATGAGGACAGTTAGAACGTTCAAGCTGTGAATCTAAATAGCGAGCCATGGCCAGCACTCCAACACTTCTGCCGAGATTGTTTGGATAACACATCTACTTCAAGAACTTCATGCTTTGCCTTCCGACAGACCAACTATTTTGTGTGATAATCAAAGTGCCATATTTCTTACTCAAAATCCTGTCTCGCATAAAGGGCTAAACATATTGATGTAGACTACCATTTTTTGCGTGAGTTAGTAATTGCGGGGAAATTAGCAACTAATTTTGTTCCAACCAAGCTTCAGGTGGCTGATATTTTTACAAAATGTCTTCCAAGTTCTCAGTTTAATATATGTCATGACGTGCTTTGTATTGGTCCAGAACCGTTCAGCTTGCGAAGGATGTTAGATAATATTTTTGTAAAACTTTGTATTGTATAGGTACCTAGGTGTAATATTTGTTTCTATATATATATATATGTATGTATCTTGTAACCTTTACAAGGAATATACAAGAAAGAAAGTATTCACCTATCCTTAGCTTTAGATAACTAAATAAAGAATAGAAGTATAAGTCCTAATGTTTTGTGTTATCAACAAAAGGCGAAAGAAATCTGGGATCAGGTCTTGTGGTGGGTGAAGTTATCAAGAAATCGGCAAGGTGATACGGTTCATAAAAGATTAAGAAGCATTGGCGAATTGTCAGAGTCAAACATGTAGAAGAAAATATTACATGCGGTATTTTCACAAACATTATGGAGCATTTTGAAATGCAAGAAATGGTATGGTATTCAAAGGTAAGGAGATTAATACATACAAAGTGGTTAAGGAAGTGAAAGAATGCATTTTCGAATGGATAAGGTGCCTGTAAAAAATTCTGGAAACTACATGGGGCAACTATAGAAATTTTAGACTTCAAGTTTCAGTCCTAATGTTTTGTGTATTGTTTTCTGTTTTGGCTCTCCAAATTGTAATCTTCCAATATAGCAGCTTGCAATGTTTGTTTTGTGTTAAAAAAAATAAAGACTATAGGTTTCAACTCATCCATATGAAAACATGACAATTTAGTTACACATTTTTGATAATGGTCAAATGAGTAAATTTTAAAACTAGATCAAAGTGAAACGGGCCACAAATAGATCATACATGTTAGATGGGACACAAATTTCAACCAAAATATATGTTTTAAACGCTATGAAACCATAACTAAATCACACCATAATCACAAAACTTTAACCACAAACTCCCACATACTCTTAACAAATTCATTCACCCATGCTATTTTTACACCATGTCTCAGGAGTTTTTCACTTTATCGTTTGAAATCCGGAATACATTATTATCAGATGATAGTAGCCTACACTATTTTTTGAATGTCGCCGAGCAAGCCTAATTAGAAGACACAGGAACATCTAAAAAAAGAGTTGTGTCGCGTGATCGTGAGAAAGCAAGAAGCATTTTGTTTAAAGATTATATTTCCGACAAGCCCAAATACCACGAAGATATATTCAAGCAAAGGTATGTTGAACCGTGTATTTTTTAGAATAGCAGCCGACATAGAAGTAAATTTCGAGTGGTTTCGAGAGGGTGTGGACGGACGAAAGAAAAAGAATGTTACGCATATACAAAAATGCACACTCGTCGTTAAACAACTTTCAAGAGGTAATCTGCTAGAAAAGTACTATGAATATTTGTGTATGGCTGAGAGGAGTTTGCATGAATGACTAGTCTATTTTTATAAGGTAGTGATTAGATTATACAACGAAGAGTTTTTACGAAGTCCGACAAGCCACGACATTGTATGCTTGTACCAAGCACACGAAGAGAGACACCACCTTCCAGGTATAATTGATAGCATTGACTGCACACATTTTAATTGGAGAATATGTCCTAAGGAGTTGTGAGGACAGTATATGAGAGGTGATCACCAATACCCTACAATCTTACTAGAAGCGATTGTGTCACAAGATTTGTGGTTTTGGCATGTTTTTTTTTTGTTCTCCCGGATCACTAAATGACCTAAATGTTCTCCAACAACTCCACTTTTTATCAACCAACAAAATGGAACCCCGATGTAGTGTTTGTTTAATTCATACAAATGTGGATACTATCTTAGTGATAGTATTTACCCTACTTGGTCAACGTTTGTGAAAGACCTTTCCCTATCCCACTGATCCGAAGGAAAATAAACTCAAGAAGGCATAAGAGGTGGCAAGAAAGGATGTGGAGTGCTCGTTTGGAGTACTAAAGGGGAAATGGGGTATACATAATCAATCATTACGGGCTATGACACTAGACAAGAATAGGAGCGCCGTCTATGAGTGCATGATATTGCACAACATGATCTTGAAGAACGGGGGTCATGCAATATCACCGGTCCATATAAGAGAACCTCATGTTGCGCTACTTTTTGACAACAACGTCCTTGCGGAGTTGCATGATGAAAACATAAATTTCTAGCTCTGGTATGATCTCACTGAACACATTGCATCTCTAGATCGACCCCACCTTGAGGAGTCGGACTCGGAGTAGTTTATCTATGTTTTTTTTTTTGTTTTTTTAGATTATTTGGATTTTAGGGTGTGTCGCATTTTTACTTTTAATTGTGTGGTGAATGTTTAATTTTAATTATTTGGAATGTGTTTTTTATTTATTTTTAGGAATGTAACTTTTTTGAGGAATATATAATTTTTAATTTCTATTAGTAATTATTTATGTGTTTAATTATTTATATTTGTAATATAAAAAGTAAAATGTAAAAGGGTAGGAAGGTCTAAGTGACGTCAATAACGAGGGTGGTTTAGGGTAGTGGATGGTCTAAGTGACGTGACACAATGAGATGGGAGTGAGTTAGAGTAAGGATGTCTAAGCACCCTTCCCCCTAACAGATTTAATAGAAACCTAGATTTTGGTAAATGAAAACGATAAAAATTCAGGTTATGTAAATACATGTGTTCTAACTGTTTAAACTTAAATTTTTAATAAAACTTACTTTAAATTCAGAACAACAAATAAAATTCTAAATTAGTTTTCAAAGTTCAGAAAAAGGTTGTAGAACGGCGGAAAAATTTACAGAAAAAAGATTATAAAATTACTAATTTTATTAGGTTTATTTAGAAAAGAAAATAACTAAACTGAGCAAATGAAAATATAAATATGTAACAAAATAACAATCGACAAAAATAGTATTGCTATAAATTAAAATTCAGGTTATGTAAATACATGTGTTCTAGCTGTTTAAAACTGAGATGACTAATAAAGCTTACTTTAAATTCAGATCAACAAATAAAAATTTAAAATAGTTTTCAAAGTTCAGAAAAAAAAGTTGTAGAATGGCGGAAAAATATATAGAAAAAAGATTATGAAATTATTAATTTTTATTAGGTTTATATAGAAAAGAAAATAACAAAACCGAGAAAATGAAAATATAAATATGTAATAAAATAACAATCGGCAAAAATAGTATTGCTATAAATTAAAATTGATAAATAAATCATTAATACCTAAAGATAAGCTTATAAAATAAGAGTAAAGATATCGTACAAATACGGTTAGTATATAAAACATACGAATAGAGGCTTTTTAAAATTTAGGTGGTGGTAGTATTGTAATTACTGCCACCCATATAATACAACCAGTCTCAACCATTTTTACCCCCTAAAATCAATACCTATTTAGTTATCAAAGTAAGCAAAGACCAAATTCTCCTAAAACTAATCAAATTCAATTCCAAAATCATTAGATTAACTTCCTATAATCATATAATTCCACTCCTGAATCATTTTATTTAGTTCCTGTTGGGTTATGTGGGATCTGTTGATGATGAAAGATGAAACCCAAGGGAACCATCATCTCTGCTTGAAGAAATAAATTAAAGTAGAGTCACAAGTCTAGCAGTTTCTCTTCCCTTGAAAGCTTCTCAAAACAACTACCCCAACTACTACTGCATCAAACTAGCACCTTCAAAGAGCAGAGTATAGAAGAACAAATGCTGATAGTCAACAGCAAAGTCAACCAAAGTCAAAGACTGAAAACTAGAAGACCAAGTTAACAAGTCAAAGACAGAAGTTCTGGATTTCTAAAAGTGCTGGTTCTCAACCAGCAGTTTAGACTAAATCATATTAGAAGCAACAGTTCATTGCAATAGTGTAGTTATACATCAGTTTTCATAACTACTTGCAGTTACACCATTTAATGAAGCTGTTAAGGGTCGCTTTCATGGTGATGTCACTAGTAGTTCACTCCTCCTATATATAGTTTCTCATTGTAATTGTGATTTTTTAACACTTACAACCAAAATGCATAAGAACTAAGTGAGAGAATGTTCACCTAGGGAGGGGGAGTACTGTATGTACCGTTTGTGATTGTATTACATCATAATGAATTCAATGAAATCATTCAACAATCATTATTCCGAATCCAATGGTCTTAAATTGATGTGTTTGTTTATTAATGAATGATTAAATTTCCAATTTGATTACTTGTTTTATCAGAAAAACACATACTACACACACTCTCAGATCCAACAATTGGTATCAAAGCCTGTTTCACTGAATTGACCTCAGCGATGATTCATAAGACAAAGTATCTCAAAATGATAACTAATTGAGTGATCAAGGGACATTAAGAAGAATTAGACCAATCAGTTCAACAAATTGTTTCTGATACTCTGGTTTTTGAAATAAAAATTTAATAGAACTCAAAGGGATGTCAATCACTCATGATCATCAAAATACCGGATCAACAAACAAGCCTCAGATGTCCGTTTGTCATGAATTCAAGATATGGAAACAAAGAATGGGTCACCACTTGTCACAATAGAACATTGGTTTCTTGAGATCAGTGGTATACGATCCTCAGGTTCTCTCTATTCCAAGTACCGAACAACCAAGTGTTAATATTCCTAAGAAACCCATAGATTACTCATAGCAAAATTTACAAAAGTTGGAGCTCGATGCAAACGCATTCGAGATACTGGCCATGGCCTTACCCAACAAAATCTATGTTGGATTGCTCCATTGTGAGTATGCCAAGGAGTTGTGGGATGCTTTGAAAGAACAATTCGGTCATACAAATGAAGTTCAAGAGAACAACAGAGATATGTTAAACAAGTAATATGAAACATTCTCTCATATCAAGGGAGAGTCTCTTACTTAATAGTTTGAGCGGTTTATCAGCCTGATTAGTGAGCTAAGGCTTGCAGATCAAACTTTCATAAATTCTGTTTTGAGACACAAATCTATGAGATCTCTCCATGATGAATGGGATACGGTCCATATGTTTTGAGAAACTATGTTGATTTTAAGGAAATGCCTCTAACACAGCTTCATTGCAAACTCCTCACTTATGAGAGAGAGCTTGGCCAGAAAACAAAAGATGATGTCATCAGGCAAAATTGTCGATGATTATACATATGGTAACACAACCCTGATGATTCAAGATGAGTCATTATCATCAACTAGAGTAAATGAATAGGGTTATCATCATTTATTTGACATAAGTGTTGGTATTAGTTCTCAAAACAACCCATTACAGATTGGAAATCCCAATTTTGCTTTGATGATGCATGATCAGAGACCAATGGACCTAATTGACCAGGAAGAGTTTGACCTCCTTGAGCAACTTGCACAATTGAGCAATGGTTAAACCACTTCCTTCCCATTTTATAAATAATGTTTTATTAATGGTTCCTCTTTTAAAATTGTTCGTACTTAAAAATGACGATAGAGTTTCATACCATGCTCTTGGTGCATGCTTAAGTCCATACAAAGCTTTATCCAGCTTATAGACATGATTGGGTTGATGAGCATCTTCAAAACCTGGAAGCTGGCATATATAAACTTCTTCATTTTTCCCATACATAAAAGCACGCTTGATATCCAATTGGTATACTTTCATTTTGTGGGTTACAGCAAATCCAAGAAATGATGGCTTCTAGTCTGGCTACTAGAGAAAATGTTTCATCATAGTCAATACCTTCTTCTTATCTAAATTCTTGTACTACCAGTCTTGCTTTGTTTTTCACAACAACAGTTTTGTTTCTGAATACCCATTTAGTTCCAATTAGGTATTTTCCTTAAGGTGAAGGAACTAATTGCTAGACTTCTTGTCTTTTGAATTGAAGAAGCTCTTATTGCATTGCCTCAACCAAGTTATTTTCTTTTAAGGCATCTTGATATTTCATAGGTTCATCCATATTAAGAATCCAATAGACAAATAAATGTTTGTTATTTGACTTCTTGGAAAAACCACTTTGCTCATGTCCCATATTACCTATTCTCGAGGATGAAATCTTAAGAAAGGATGACCACCAATATATGGGATGGTATCAGTGATGGTGTTGGAAGAGCAAGTCTTCAGATTGATTATTTGAACAGGCTTTAGGTGAATATGAGTATTTAGGTAATGGTGGGATTGAACCAAGAGGTTCTGTGAAAGTGTTGTCAGCTTCCTTAAAGACACAAGTAGTTTGTGCTTCAAAACTATTGGAAGGAGAAAATTCATATGATCCTTCACCAAACAATTGTTCTAAAATCAAAGCTTTCATTAGCACTTTTGTCATTGTTCTTTGCTGGAGAGAATGGTGGTATAGAAACTTCTGTTTTGTAGTCTGTTGGTGCCACCTAAGCAGTTTAAGTGTTATTGGAAATTCCTGGATCAATCCTGGTTTCAAATTTTAGAATTTCTAAATCTAACAATTCAAATGGATTAGTAGGTATCTTGAGTGTGGGCATTTCATTGAACTTTACATTAAAAGTTTCTTCAATCACTTTTGTTCTTGAGTTAAAAACTCTGAGAGCTTTTGTTGTTGAAGAGTACCCAACAATGTAACCACAATCAATTTGGCTGCAAATTTTGAGACTGAATTCTTAAGATTCAGAAAGAAAACATGGGCACCCAAATAACGTAAAGAATGAAATCAGAGGTTTGAGTTTAAACAACACTTCATAGGGAGTCTTTAAAAAAAAATTGTTTCGTGCATAGATTAAAACTAAACCTGTATTTGTTTTTCTAAATTTCTAACATTGAAAACAAAAACATTCACACATCCACATCCGAATCCGATTAGTTACAATTTTTATAACTACTTTTTACTATATTTCAAACTAAACATCATGCAAATACAATATATTGTAGAATCTGAGTTTGTAATACTTGTGAGTTTAAGCAATTAAAGAATAAACAATTTGCAATTTGCAGTATAATAAGATAAACATACAAGTAAGAAGTTATATCAAGACTGTTTTTCTATTAAAATCCAATGATTACATATACAATATAATGATTATACAAACTCCCCCTTAGCTTAATCACACACTTTAGTGTTCGTACAAAAGGAATAAATGTGATCAAATTGATTTCTAACACATGAGATCTATTTATAAAAGTACAAAATCTCTGTTTGCAAGCACCTGACGTCACCCTGATAGTGACATCTAACATTCCTAACAGAAAAGATTCCACGGATGTGATGCATGGACAAAAACCAGTGCTTAATCGTATTTAAGTTTATGTTTTTACATGAATTTTGGTTTCGAATGGCCTGCTTTGATTAGAATTGTGTTTTGTATGTCTAGCGGAGTTTAAGGAGCTTTAAGAAGCATCGGGGAGCAAACGAGATCAACCGGATACGCGAAATGGACAAAACAGAAAAGCAAAGCGGCACGTTGCGTCAACAAGAAATGGCATAGATATTGAATTAACGCGTCGTCAAAAAAGCAGACGTAGATAACGCATCACCGATGCCATGGTTGGTCATTTTTAAGAGCCAAGTTTGGTCATTTTTACAAGGATTACGCATTTTGAAAGTTCTCAAGTCTTCTTGGAGCCAAGAACCACCATCTCCAATCCATCTGATTCACCATCAATCATCCACCAATCTATCCTAACCCTAATTCATCATCGGTCACACCCCAACCGATGGCGGAATCATCGGGGCACAACACTGAGCGAAACAGATTGTCCAGAAGTTTCCATAACAACTATATTTACCAAATATTTAAAGCAACACGTCCCATACCATGTCATAAATGATAATACAATTATTATAGAAAAGATCTAGTCAAATTGTTCTGTTCCAACAACTCGGATTTTTTATTACTGACGATTGTTTATTGTTGACCTAGGTCTTTCCTAGCCTCGATTTCACAGCAAAGTAAGCAAATAAGCATCCTAAGCACCTGTCCATACGTTAAAGTAGAAGTCAATACACATAGTGTAAAGGTGAGCATACAAGTTTAGTAGATATAATAGAGTTCGAAATAGATTACGCATAACCAGCACGTACACAGTGTGAAATGAGGCGAGTTAGTTATCGAGATGAACCTATCGATACCAATGACTGCGGGTTGACTGCCCAAGGCAGTACGCGATACACACTCACCACTGTGAGTCATGTAACTAATTGTCCTTGTAGGATCGAAGAATCGACCTAAGGAGTCGATCAGAAGAGTTCTAATCCAAACCAAAGGCGGAATTCAATGATTCGAACATGATTGCAGCTTGTTTAACACTAAGAATCACTTTAACTGTCGTTTAGATTGATTTGAAACTGATTACAGATCGTACGACACTTCGGCAGCACTTCGTCTCCGGAATCAGAAAGTTACAAATGAAATCATGAGCTCACCTATTTATAGGATTCACCAGTCCGCACGAACCACACTTCACCAGGTCGTGCGACCTGGTCAGTTCGTACGAACTGGTTCAGCCAGTTCGCGCGACCTAGTCAATCTACCCTAAACTCCTATTTTCTAGTCTACCAAGCTCCAGTCTATCCAATCTGGATTACATGACTCGATACAAGACATAAGACGAAGTCAATAGACATATGCACCAACAAACTCCCCCTTGAAGTGGAGCAGCGGTAGTGACAGCACAGTTCTTGTTACTGGAGCCGCTGTTGTTGTTCTTCCTCTTGTGACGAGAGGACTTCGATGACTGAGATGCGGTGGCGGTGGTGTCGGCAGCTGGTGCGGCAGTAGCTTGGTGCAGGCTCTTCGAAGCTTTATCCCAGTAACCAGCTTTTACCCGATTGTCGTTGATTTTAGCGGCATGCCAGTAAGTTTCTTCGATCGTTGCTGGTTTGGAGGCTTGCACAAAATCTGCAACACAATCCGGCAGAGCACAGATGTACTTCTTGATCGTTATGTCAGCAGTCTTCACTTGATCGGGGCAGATGATACTGAGTTGCTTGAAGCGGGCAGTCAGGACAGCGTTGTCACCATCTTTCTGCTTGATGTGCCAGAACTCATCCTCCAGCTTTTGGCGCTCATGGGGAGGACAGAACTCTTCGAGCATAACGTTCTTCAACTCATCCCATGACAGACCATAGGCTGCATCATTTCCGCACTTGTTCCTTTCGGCCGTCCACCAGTCTATAGCGCGTGACTGGAAGACGCCGGTCGCATTCAGTGTGCGGAGATTATCAGGACATCTGCTCTGTCGCATGGTGACTTCGATCGAGTCAAACCATTGAAACAAAGCCGTAGCGCCTTCTTCACCAGTGAACTCTTTCGGTCCGCATTCCTTGAACTGTTTGAAGCTGAAAGCAGCTTTGGGAGTCTCGGTCCTGGATTCTTCAGACGACTTGCTCATGTTTTCGTACAATTCACTAACGACTTGGGGTACGACCTTTGCCATTTGCTTAGTAATCAGGGCAGCGAGGCATTTGTCTGCTTGCTTTCGGCGAGCATCTCGGGTAGCATGAGATCCAGATGACGACATTGTCTGCACAGACATCGCCACAGGGCTCAACACCACAAAATCGAATCTCACCTCACAATCCTAATATTACTAAAGCTCAGGAACACATTCACATAAACACATAAGTACCTAAACACATATTCACATAAGCACAGAAGCACATAAGCACGTAGGTCACAGAAACACAGAAGCACATAGTCCTCCTATAAGCACATAGGAGTAGTCAGAATACAGAAACCTATCATTCAAAGCCTGCGCGCGTTCGGGAATAGCGTTCGCGAATATTATAGCGAGTAGTAAAGTATAATTGGATATCTTAGCAAACAGTAGGGCATAAGGTCATTCTCACGTGTAGTAGCGATTTGTAAGCGTTTTGAGATAAAGGTGCAATGCGAGTCGTGTGTGCTGATCGAAGCGAAAAGTGAAAGCGAACAGTCACCAAAAATTCGAAACATATAAACAGATAAAGTCACATAAAGCACATAAAATCCACAAAAATAGCAAGTATCAGAGTCGGCAGTAGTGATCTCATAATCGAACACATAAAAATCGAGAAATGGATTGTCTGCGGCTATTAGACAGCGACTAACCAAAGTGATTCGACTATTCACAAGGCCTTTAGTTCAAACTTTGGCCTTTGGGACTGTGCTCTCGCCTCGAATCTGGGCTATCGGCACGCATCCTTCCAGTCATATCGTGACTTCAAGTCGTTGGAGTCCGTCGAGACTTTGGTCAGAGTTTTATAAAACCAAAATGGGGTCGGAATGAGTCTTCAAGGTTCGGGTTTCACCCTTGGCTTAACAACTTTGTTCCTATTTTGATAAGGACACAGAGACGAAAATTCGCGTCAAAGTGGGGATTTCACTCCTGGTTCAACGCGAATTCTCGCGTTTTATAGATAAATACAGATCAACAAGCAATTTAATCGAGAGTTGGCGGTTTTCACACCTAATCATGATCAAATTACTTGTTTATTTTCGAATAATTGTGCAGTGATAGTGTAGTGCAGGCGAGAATAGCGAGAATAGTAAGCATGCTCGTACATAATCCCTACTGGATATGCACAAGTCGGTCTGTTGGTACCTAACTATTGACTAGGTCGTTTCTAAGACATCGACCCGAACTAGGTCGAGTCTTGCCTAATTCCCTATAGTTATGGCTCTGATACCAATCTGTCACACCCCAACCGATGGCGGAATCATCGGGGTGCGGCACTGAGCGAAACAGATTGTCCAGAAGTTTCCATGACAACTATATTTACCAAATATTTAAAGCAACACGTCCCATACCATGTCATAAATGATAATACAATTATTACAGAAAAGATCTAGTCAAATTGTTCTGTTCCGACAACTCAGATTTTTTATTACAGACGATTGTTTATTGTTAAACTAGGTCTTTCCTAGCCTCGATTTCACAGCAAAGTAAGCAAATAAGCATCCTAAGCACCTGTCACATACGTTAAAGTAGAAGTCAATACACATAGTGTAAAGGTGAGCATACAAGTTTAGTAGATATAATAGAGTTCGAAATCGATTACGCATAACCAGCACCTACACAGTGTGAAATGAGGCATGTTAGTTATCGACATGAACCTATCGATACCAATGACTGCGGGTTGACTGCCCAAGGCGGAATTCAATGATTCGGACATGATTACAGCTTGTTTAACACTAAGAATCACTTTAACTGTCGTTTAGATTGATTTGAAACTGATTACAGATTGTACGACACTTCGGCAGCACTTCGTCTCCAGAATCAGAAAGTTACAAATGAAATCATGAGCTCACCTATTTATAGGATTCACCAGTCCGCACGAACCACACTTCACCAGGTCGTGCGACCTGGTCAGTTCGTACGAACTGGTTCAGCCAGTTCGCGCGACCTAGTCAATCTACCCTAAACTCCTATTTTCTAGTCTACCAAGCTCCAGTCTATCCAATCTGGATTACATGACTCGATACAAGACATAAGACGAAGTCACCAGACATATGCACCAACAAACTCCCCCTTGGATGTTGACGAGTCTTCAGTGTATTGAGTCTTCACTCTTGATCGGTCTTCTCGCTCTTTCCAAAGTATCTGTCTCTATAAGCATCCTTCAATCTCTCTCTTTCTCTTGCTCATCAGCATCAGCAGCTTCTATCTCGAGCAATGATCCAGAATCTGAGTCTGGCTCTTTTAAACTTCAAACTTCCCTTTGCTAACATACTCCCCCTTAAGTTGTTCCGGGATCGTAATCTGACATAGCTCTCCTTCTAAGATCGTGTCCTGGCTCAAACTTTGCTCAGGCTTAGACATAGGGATCTGCACAAATCTCTACCCAAAAGTAAATTTCATAATTTTTAACATTTAACAAATTTACAAACCACAGGTAGATATCATTCATCATCAACAATAGTTATATCAAGTTCAAATTAATGACCTAGATTAACTAACACTGATTTTACTGATAGATTCTCAAATTACTATAACCTCAAATTCATTTTTCATTTCAAACACACTCTCCCAAACCTGTTGTTCATCATGTTTAGCACTTAGAATTTTGTACATCAGCTTTTCAACATCAGTTGTCGAAAATAAGATAAAATAAAATCTTTTTGATATTTCAAAATTTTATGCTAAAACACTCCTAAACTCTTTTTGAATTTTTTTCTTTTTTAATGAAAAGCAATAAAGAAATATTTACACACAATATTTTTGTGAGTTTGTGTAAGAGGATCATATCAGTTTATGAGACAAGTCACAAACACCGTTGAGCTTTAAACACTTTAAGTTCTAAACGATTCACTTAAATTGTCAGTATACTGATCCATTTAATTTTTCACACAAAGTTCAATTGATTCGAGATATGAATTTAGTGTTTTAAGGACTTAACTTATTCGCGTGTACCACCTCAGAATATACTCCCATATCCAGACTCCTATATTCAGTCTTATAGGTGAATGTACACTAATGATATCTGTAAACGGGTACTGCGAGACCATGAGAGCTCAGGTTAGAACTTCCGTTCAGACAAAGAGATGATGGCTCGACTTTTAGGTATGTCCCATTTGGGGATCTTTTCTTCAACATCACATGATTAGCATTTTTCAATGTTTCATCATTTTTTATGCTGAGGGTGGGCTTTATTCATAAAGCTGTGCAGAATATTATACGAGGACTAGGCTATTGCTTCCGCAAAATCAGAAGTCCTGGTATAATACCCCAGATATCATCATGCACAAAGACCTAGTATGTCAGAAATAGGAAATCTTTTTCAAACAAGATTTCAGGGGTTACCTATATATCCGAGAGATGTTCCCCACGAGATAAGAAAGTATTTATATTTAGATTTATATCTCGAGAACAATCTACTAAGCGTGCAAAAATCTACTGGCATATCATCAGTGAGACCATTTATCACTTTTGACTTTCCATTTCTTTAGCATGCTGTGATTATCTACTAATGTACTATCATTTCCTCTTTTTCACAACAAAACCCAATTTTTGATTTTTCGATGTTTTTGGTTTTTTAGATTTTATCATGTTTTTGGAGTTTCCAAATTTTAATTTCTAGATTTTTACTCCTCCTAAAATCAAAAATATGTTTCAATTTTTTATTTTCCGGGAAAATTTGAAAATAAACGCAATAAACTATACAAATAAACTGACAAACTGATGTGAATTGCTTCAAATCTCCATTCTCTTGGCTTAAACAATCAAAACTCCCCCTGACAACAAACTATTTTCCCATTATGATTTCAAAACACTTAAGTTTGTTTTAATCAAAATAGTTTTTCTGGAAAATTAGTTTTGTTGAATTCACACACCATGGGGTTTAATTCATCATTTTGTTCTTTTAACAGCTTATGAATGAATCCCTTTTTTCTTTTAACCACTTGTAAAATCTAACACTTGTAGGTTTTTCACAAAAAAACATTTTTTCAAGAATGGTGCCGATTCGTGCTCCACGATTACCAACTTGGGAACTCCGGCAAGTCAGGATTTTACTTCTTAAAGAATCTCACCCATGCCTGATCAATCATGGGTAAACCATCCTCATTTGGTTTAACAATTTTTGATGCATAAAACTCTGTCACTCCTTTCACCTTCCCATCAGCCATCTTACCAAAAATATGTAACACTTTACCATTGAATGCCATTTCAGCATCAAATTCTGCTTTTAAAAGAATAATTGATTTGAAATTTCAATCTTACCAATTTTTGATTTCACGTTTCCGTTTGACAATGGTGGAAAATTTTCATCATCCATTGTTGGAACGGAATTATCACCTTTTAGCACAACAAATGACTCCTCTGACTTTGACGAGTCTGATTCATTGTCAGAACTAACTTCTTGTTTCTTAACAATCCATTTTTGTTTATTAAATTTGCTCTTCGTTTGTAAAAATGTTTCAAACTTTCACCAACTTCAAAAGTCGAATTTTTGAACTCTTTAAATTTTTCTATTGGTTGTTCCTCATTGTCAACACATTTCTCTTTCAATTTTGAGTTAGAAGAAACTCCCTGTTTTGTGTTGGTGGACTTTGATCAATTCCAAGCAATATGTCCAACCTTTTGAGATGTGAAACAAGTTCTTCTTTCAACTCTTGGTTCAGGTTCTCTCAACATATTCTTTTTTCTTTCAGCGAGAAACTCTTTGTTTGACTGTCTCTAGAAAGGTTTCTCCTTCTCCTCTTCAGAACTCGCTCCTGAAACAAATATAGTTTTTGGTTTATAAGTTTTCTCATTTTAATGATTTTCTGGTGGAATAAAGCCTAAACCTTTTCTTTTGAAATTACTATTATGGTTTGGTTTCTTTCGATAACCCGAACCAGAACTGTAACCTTTTTTCTTGTTCAATCTTTGTTGAACTCTTGAAGTGTATTTTTTAGGTTTTTCAGTAAGATTTAAATCTTTTATTTCAGAAATATTAATTTTTGTTAATTTGAAAACCTTGTTAATCATTTCAATTTTAACACTTCTTATTGTAAATTCTTCATCAGAATATAAGTTGTCAGAATCATTCAAAGTATATGTTACTTTGAATGTTTCGTCATTCAAATTATTTTGTGACATCAGAAAATCTTTATTGTAAACCCTTTTGACTGGTGAACTCGAGCTTTTGTCTGATGAACTCGATTTTTCAGATTTAGATTCTGACTTTGACTCTTCATCTTTATCCAACACCTGATCGACCACTTTCTTAATTATCTCGGACTCATGATCAGCGTCAGACGCTGTGAAGGTGACATCAATATCATCTGGCAATCCATCGATAGACTTGGATTTCAGATTCAGATTGAGTGCTCCAGCCACCTTTTAAAAGTCTCGGGGGGTATAGCCATCCCACATTGGATTTGATACTCTGTTATACTTCAAACCAGTTTTCTTACCAGAATTTTCTTCATCATCTGCAAACTTATGAGCTGCCACGGTAGGATAGATGCGATCAATAACATACTCTGAACTTTGATAACTTCGAAGTAAATTGTTCACTCTTTTGGTTTCAATCTTCAGTGCTGCCAATTCTTGTTTCAGCTCAGCATTCATCTCAATATATCCGTTGATTGCAGTTTGCTTTTGAAGAACTGTTGCTTTCAGAAGATTTTTCATCTGAATATCTTCATCACAAGCTCCTTTGTACAAGTTCACTTTGCTGCTTAGGAGATCATATGACTCCTTTATGCTCCTCACATTGTGCAGTAAGTTCTCTTTGAGCTTTTCCAATTCAGCCAACTTTGTATCTTTCTCAGCACAATCTTTGCAAGATACTAAACACTTTACACAAGGTTTTTCAACCTCTGCAATCTTTTCAACTTCAACTATTTTCTCGACTTCAACAATTTTTTCAATTATTTTCTCCACCACCTTTTCAATCACAATCGGTTCTTTATCAAATTCTACCTTTACTTCACTCTCTTCAATCTCGACCCTCTCTGTTAGTTTTTCTTCAGCTTTTGCCTTTTCTTCAGCAACCCTTCTTTCTTCAATTTTTGCCTTTTCTTCAGCAATCCTTCTTGCTTCAATTTCTCTTTTCAGTCTAGCAACCCTTTTCTATTTCAATATCTCTATTTTATCTGCAAAAAACAAATTAAAACTATAAGGATCCAATTGTTTTCTAGCACTATTAATATACTCTTCCTCATCATCAGTGTCTTCATCACTTCCCGAAGACTTAAAAATTGGTTGTCTTCTAGGACGGTTCTTAGATTTGACTGATTCTTCCCCTGAGGTTGAGTCTTCAAAGGTTCGAGCAACAAATGCTTTAGAAACTGAAGGTCTAGATGGATCATAATCATCCAATTGAAATCTTTTGGAATCCTTTCATCTTCTTGATCTACCAGACCAAAACAAGCTCTCTTCTTTCCATCAATCGGAATAGTATTTGAATGTGAAGATTGTTGTTGATATGGTTGTTGAGAAACCTGATGATAAATTGCTTTTCGATGATAATCGTTGTTTCCGAAAGGATCTTGTCTTCCGGTTGCTTCTCTGTTTGTACACTCTCATTTAAAATGTCCTTTTTCTCGGCAACGAAAACAAGTAACCTTCAATTTGTCAAAACCTAGCTGAGATGTTGCAGCTTCACGAAGATCATATCTACCGGTGATCTGTTTGAACTTTTCTGCTCTTCTCAAAACACTAGCTAAACACCACTTGATGTCTGTCACACCCCCAAAATCCACCCGCGGAGTACCACCGCTTGGGAGCGTGACTGACCAGGATCAAGCCATCAATCATATCAAACATAGTATTTAATAATAAAAGTAATTAATGTAAATCATCGTGACATGATTGATGTTCCAAAACTAAACATCGTTTAAATAGCGGAAGCATAGTATGAAATCTCAAAATAGTTATAAGTTCAAATATCGTTCATGATCCAAATCCCACAACGACCTGCTCCTTCCTGTGCAAGCTCCGTAATGTACCTAAGGTCCTGCAAGGCATGCAGCAAATAATCAACAAACTAGTTGAGCGAGTTCACAGAAAGTAAGTTCATAACATAGTGCATAAGTATAGCTAGTGGGGGTTTCCCATACTAGTGTGTACTAAAGGTGGGGGCTTCCCAAACCTTGTGTTCATAATACTGGTGGGGGCTTCCCATGTTTATCCTGGCTAATGAGGGCTTCTCATTAACGGTACTTACTAGACTAACTTCCGACCATGTGTTCTTCTTTACCGAGAACAGGAAAACGTACAGGGTCACGTAGGCTTTACGTGACGTGCCCTTCCCCGAGGACAGTGGTACGCGTGGGGGCTACGTAGGCTTTACGCAGCGTGGCCTTCCGACCTGGAAGCCAGTAGATGGTATTGGGTTACGTAGGCTTTACGTAACGTGTCCTCCCGACCCGGGAGACATATGGCAAATACTGGGTTACGTAGGCTTTACGTAACGTGTCCTGACTATCCTGAGGACGATGGTCTATAGTCTGGTGTATGCGTAAGTACGAGTAATCATTCCATATTCAACATATCCAACCCAATTCCCAACCCGGGAATCCCATGCCTTGGCTGTGTGAACTCACCTTGGTTTGCTCGGCAGATACACTAATAAAAGACTCTTGAACTAAGGGTGGTCAACCACGTCCTAACAGGGTTACCACACAAGTCAGGTTCGTATAAAACACGTAGGTTACTAACACGTATTGATCATGGCAATGAACATGTATTCCAATAGCAGCCCAAAGCAAACAGTTAAACAAATAGCCAAGTGTCCGGCCCAATCAGTTGGGCCTGTAATAGTAAAAGTCCAATAGCAACAGTCCACAAATCAAATCATTGGGCCCGTGACAGTGAAGGCCCAAACAGTGTGCGTGTAGATGGTGGTCTCGAGTCGCAACCGGCGATCTCGAGTCGCAACCGGAGATTACGAGTCGCAACAGCTGGTTACGAGTCGCAATGGTGATCTCGGTTCGTCATGGTCTGGTTACGAGTCGCAACGGGACTCGCAACCGTGATCTCGGCTTGTGCTGTTTGTGGTCTCGAGTGGGGTTCCGACTCGCAACGAGTGATACCGAGTCGCAACCGTGTGTGTAACTGGTTTCCATAATTCCTGCATTGACTCATCCGTGATTCTTGCAAACATCTAAGGCAGTTTCGAATTTAGATCAATCACAGAAATTTATCAGCAGTTTCATATCAACAATAGATCATGTTCATAGCAATTCATATTATTAAGAACAGTAACAATCCATTCAAACCACATGCAATCGGATTACCACACGAGCCTTATACCGAATCCTTAACTATCATGCATCCTAACCGATTAACAACATATTCTCGGCAATTCAATCAGTAATCAGCCCATGAACATCATTAACTTATGAACCGTATCATCATACTAACATGCCACTTAACACACATGTGCAAATAGAATCATCACAGCCGGTTACGAACATCAATACGGATCGAAAAACAAATCACTCATGCAACCTATTACAGAAGTCGATTCACAAGAACACAATCAACATACACACAAACAATTTCAAACATGACAAGTACTAACCGAATTAGAGAAGAAAAGAGGGTGATCCGAATTGTGGAGGCTCTTGCCGTCGAGTTCCAAGCAAACGAGAGGGAGATAGAGAGCAAGTAGGGTTGTGTGTGTTTGTGTTGCAAAACAATAAACAAAACCCTTAAACTCGGTTTTGTGTTGCGAGTGGGGGAGTGGGCCGAGCCCATCCGGTTATCTAATGGGGTCCGATTTTCAAAGTGTGGCCCAAAGGGCTTGCGTGACCGGTTATAATGTGCAATCGGGTTTTAGTGTGTGGTTTGGGTCCGCGAACACATAATCATTCATATAGCATGCATACACATATGGCACATAACATCATAACATTCGTTAGATCATATAATTTAGTTCTCGTAAGCACGTAACGTTACATCAAAGCAAGTCTAAAGTTCGAGTTGTCACATTATCCCCAACTAATTGGAAATTTCGTCCCGAAATTTGGTATGCACTCACTGAGGAAGCTAGGTAAACTGTATTGTTCACTGATTTTCCTGGGGTGTCACATCCTTCCCCCGTTGATCTGGAATTTCGTCCCGAAATTCCGAAGTAGTAGCTTCAGCCTCAGTAGTGGTAGCATTGGTTTCGAATAACTGGGGGTACTTTTCTGTCATCCTCTCTTCGCGTTCCCAGGTGTACTCTGGACCACGTTTGGAGTTCCAACGAACTCGGACAAGAGGGATTCTCTTGTGTTTGAGGACCTTCACATCCCGGTCCGTGATTTCCACTGGTTCCTCGACGAACTGCAACCGCTCGTCGATAGTGAGTTCCTTAAAAGGAATGATGAGGTTTTCATCTGATAAGCACTTCTTTAAGTTCGATACATGAAAGACATTGTGAACTGCCCCGAGTTCAGCTGGTAGGTTCAACTTGTAGGCTACTTTGCCAATCTTTTCTATAATTTCGAATGGTCCGACGTATCGCGGATTCAGTTTGCCCCGTCTGCCAAAACGAACCACACCCTTCCAGGGTGAAACTTTCAATAAAACCCGGTCCCCGACCTCAAATTCCAATGGCTTTCTACGCTTGTCCGCGTAGGCTTTCTGACGGTCGCGTGCTGCCGCCATGCGTTGTCGTATCTGTGCTATCTTTTCTGTGGCGTCCACTACAATCTCTGGACCCGTGATCTGACTATCCCCCACATCTGCCCAGCAGAGGGGTGACCGGCATTTACGTCCGTACAATGCCTCGAATGGAGCGGCTTGAATGCTGGTGTGATAACTATTATTGTAAGAAAACTCCACCAAAGGGAGATGTTTTTCCCAGCCGTTGCCGAAATCGATAACGCATGCCCGAAGCATGTCTTCTAGAGTTTGGATCGTACGCTCAGACTGTCCATCCGTCTGAGGGTGGTATGCTGTGCTCATGTCTAACCTTGAGCCGAAGGATTTGTGCATTGCTTGCCAAAGTTCTGACGTGAATCGTGCATCGCGATCCGAAATGATAGATGTGGGCACCCCGTGCCTCGAGACAACTTCTTTGAGGTATACGTCTGCGAGAGTGGAGAACTTATCCGTTTCCTTTATAGGTAGGAAGTGTGCAGACTTGGTGAGTCGATCAACTATGACCCATATTGTATCGTTCCCACGCTGAGACTAGGTAAGCCTGTAACAAAATCCATGGAAATTTCTTCCCATTTCCATTGAGGTATCTTAGGCTGCTGAAGTAGACCAGCTGGCTTCTGATATTCTACCTTGACTCTCGCACAGGTCAAGCATTTTCCAACGTACGTAGCGATGTGGGCCTTCATACTAGGCCACCAATAAGTAGTACTGATGTCGTGGTACATTTTATCCGACCCTGGATGTACCGAATAGCGAGACTTGTGTGCTTCGTCCATCACAAGTTCGCGTAGACCGCCATAAAGTGGGACCCAAATACGCCCCGTTACATAGTAGGCGCCGTCTGCCTTCTGTTCCATTTGTTGCCGTGAGCCGCGTAAGGCTTCAGCCTTGACGTTTTCGGGCTTCAATGCTTCTACCTGAGCATTTCGTATCTGTGCAGGAAGGCTAGACTGGATCGTAAGCTGTAGCGCTCGCACGCGCCGTGGTAGAGTGTCTTTCCGACTGAGGGCGTCAGCCACAACATTGGCTTTGCCTGGATGGTACTTGATGGCGCATTCGTAATCGTTAAGTAACTCGACCCATCGTCGTTGACGCATGTTCAAATCCTTCTGCTTAAGAATATGCTCGAGACTCCTGTGATCGGTGTAAATCGTGCACCTGGTACCGTACAGGTAGTGTCGCCATATCTTAAGCGCAAAAACAACAGCTCCCAGCTCTAGATCGTGCGTCGTGTAGTTCCGTTCATGAATCTTGAGTTGACGAGAGGCGTAAGCGATAACCTTGTCGCGCTGCATTAACACACATCCCAGTCCCCGAATGGATGCATCACAATAAACCACGAAGTCATCTGTGCCCTCTGGCAATGAGAGGATAGGTGCACTGCAAAGTCTATCCTTTAGGTGCTGAAAAGCAGTCTCCTGGGGTTCTCCCCAACGATAGGTAACACCCTTCTGCGTCAGTAACGTAAGCGGCTGAGCAATCTTTGAGAAATCCTTGATAAACCGTCTGTAGTAACCTGCCAAACCCAAGAATTGGCGTATTTCTGTCGGCGTACGCGGTGCAGGCCAGTTCCTGATCGAATCTACTTTGGATGGATCGACATGGATCCCATCCTTGTTCACTACATGGCCTAAGAAGTGGACTTCACGAAGCCAGAAGTCGCATTTAGAAAGCTTGGCGTACAACTGCTCCTTCCGAAGGAGTTCCAAAATAAGACGAAGATGCTGCTCGTGTTCCTCTTGACTCTTGGAGTAAATCAGAATGTCGTCGATGAATACTATGACGAACTTGTCAAGGTAGGGTTTGCATACCCTGTTCATAAGGTCCATAAATACAGCAGGCTCGTTCGTTAACCCGAATGGCATGACGAGAAACTCGTAGTGACCGTAACGAGTTCTGAAGGCTGTCTTGGAGATGTCCTCATCCCGGACTCTCAGCTGATGGTACCCAGACCTTAAGTCTATCTTCGAATAGTAGCACGACCCTTGCAACTGGTCGAATAAGTCGTCGATGCACGGAAGAGGATAACGGTTCTTCACCGTTACCTTGTTCAGTTCACGGTAGTCGATGCACATCCTGAACGTACCGTCTTTCTTTTTCACGAAAAGCACTGGAGCTCCCCAAGGCGAAGAGCTTGGACGGATGAAGCCCTTTTCCAAGAGCTCTTGTAGCTGCTTTGATAGTTCCTCCAATTCTGATGGAGCTAGACGATATGGTGCGCGAGCTATGGGTGCTGCTCCTGGAGCGAGCTCGATCTGAAATTCGACCTGACGATGAGGCGGTAAGCCAGGTAAGTCCTCAGGAAACACCTGAGGGTAATCACGTACAATTGGAATATCCTCCAATTTCTTTTCCTTTGCTGGTGCGTCTGAAACAAGAGCCAAAATGGCTGTGTGACCCTTACGTAAGCATTTCTGAGCCTTCAAGAAAGAGATGATGCCAACCACAGCACCACTCTTGTCGCCTTGAACTTCTAGGGGTTCCTGACCAGAACGAGGAATACGAATAATCTTCTCGCTGCATAAAATTTCTGCCTGGTGTTGGGATAACCAATCCATCCCAATCACAACGTCGAAACTACCCAAAACCATGGGAACGAGATCAATAGAGAAGGCTTGGCCAGCTAAGATAAGATTACAACCCTGAACTACGTGCGTGGCTTCTAGACTTTTACCGTTAGCTAACTCTACTACATGTTTGGTGGGTAAAAGTGTTGGTGCACGTTTTAGCAGTTGACACATTTTCACAGACATATAGCTTGTATCCGCTCCCGAATCAAATAAAACAGTAACGTAAATATTGTCGAGGAGAAACTTACCCATAACAACGTTGGGATCGTTCACTGCGTCGCCTCGACCTAGCACAAAAGCGCGTCCCCTAGCTTCGTTGCCATTATTGTTGTTGTTTCCACCGTTGTTGTTTCCGTTGCCCAGATTGTTGTTGTTGCGGTTCTGGTTCAACTGAGGGCAATCACGTTTGAAGTGACCTTCAGCCCCACACTGGAAACATCCCCGGTTTCCACGCTGTGGCTGCTGTTGCTGCTGCTGGTTCTGTGGAGCTGGTTGCTGAGGTTGTTGATTCTGATTCGCAGGCCGTGGACTCCTACAGTCTTTGGCCTCGTGACCCATCTTAAGACACCTTTGACAACGACCCTTGTTACATGGGCCGTGGTGATGCCTGTTGCAGTTGTGGCACCTAGGTTGACTACCCTGATATCTCCTCTGTCTGTGACCACCAGAGGATTGCTGACTGGGACTCTGATAGTGGTCGATTTTCTGCTGCTGAGCTTGTGGCTGAACAGTCGCTGAGCCTTTACTAGAATCTCCTTCCCACTTTCTTTTACTGTCACCAGACGTAGCAGGAGTAACTGAGGTGGTGACATTAGCAGTAGCATTAACACGCTTGGGCAGTTTATTCTGATCCACTGCCTGGTCGGTGATGCGATGAGCGAGACGCTGGATTTCCTGGATGTTTTCGAGGTTAGCCGACGTCACGTGGCTCTGAATTTCTGGCGCCAATCCCTTGAGATACAACTCAATGCGCTTGTATGGAGGGTCCACCATAGTAGGACACAGAACGGCCAGCTCATTCGACCGTTTGGTATACGCTTCGATTTCCGATCCGACCATTTTCAAGTTATACAGCTCGTCTTCCAGCTTGTGAATATCTTCACGCGTACAATACTCACGCTTGATGAGTTCCTTAAAATCGTTCCATGGGGTGGCGTTAGCAGCTGCCAACCCGAGAATTTGCACTTGCGCGTTCCACCAGGTTAGCGCGATTCCTTCCAAAGTGCCAGTGGCAAACTTGACCTTGCGAGCCTCAGGGCACTCGCACATTTCGAATACAGATTCTAGCTTTTCAAACCAATGGAGGAGTCCCACTGCCCCCTCAGTGCCACTGAAAGAATTTGGACGACAGTCCATGAAGTTCTTGAAAGTGCAGACAGGCTGCTGCGCGCGTTGACCTATTGTGTACGAATAGGACGAGGTTAAATACGAGAGTTAATGTAGGATCTAAAGATCCTAGTGTGTGCCTATACTGCAGGATATACTACCTGCTTGAGCTGCTGCAACTGCCGCAACAACTTGAGCTTGAACGAGAGCCTCTAGCTGGGCTTGTGTCATGTTGATTCGTCTAGACATGATCTTCATTGTAACAAGTAGCATACGTAAGAATGGTTCGCGAGTAGGGCGATGACAGAAAAGCGTAAGCACGTAGGGATTCTCATGCTATAGTATCATGTGTATCTAAGCGTAATGCGAGCAAAGTTCTAAGCAGTTCTAGCAAACAGGCAATAAACATAAACCTTATTACCTAGGATGTCGAGTCTTGCACGTGAAGCGAAGCGTCGTTGTGGATCGTTGAGAGCACTGTACTGGTTATAGTCCGGTTTTAATAAAAACGTTTTCCCCTATTAAAACCAAGTTCTGTATAACCAATGGCTCTGATACCAATCTGTCACACCCCCAAAATCCACCCGCGGAGTACCACCGCTTGGGAGCGTGACTGACCAGGATCAAGCCATCAATCATATCAAACATAGTATTTAATAATAAAAGTAATTAATTTAAATCATCGTGACATGATTGATGTTCCAAAACCAAACATCGTTTAAATAGCGGAAGCATAGTATGAAATCTCAAAATAGTTATAAGTTCAAATATCGTTCATGATCCAAATCCCACAACGACCTGCTCCTCCCTGTGCAAGCTCCGTAATGTACCTAAGGTCCTGCAAGGCATTCAGCAAATAATCAACAAACTAGTTAAGCGAGTTCACAGAAAGTAAGTTCATAACATAGTGCATAAGTATAGCTAGTGGGGGTTTCCCATACTAGTGTGTACTAAAGGTGGGGGCTTCCCAAACCTTGTGTTCATAATACTGGTGGGGGCTTCCCATGTTTATCCTGGCTAATGAGGGCTTCTCATTAACGGTACTTACTAGACTAACTTCCGACCATGTGTTCTTCTTTACCGAGAACAGGAAAACGTACAGGGTCACGTAGGCTTTACGTGACGTGCCCTTCCCCGAGGACAGTGGTACGCGTGGGGGCTACGTAGGCTTTACGCAGCGTGGCCTTCCGACCTGGAAGCCAGTAGATGGTATTGGGTTACGTAGGCTTTACGTAACGTGTCCTCCCGACCCGGGAGACATATGGCAAATACTGGGTTACGTAGGCTTTACGTAACGTGTCCTGACTATCCTGAGGACGATGGTCTATAGTCTGGTGTATGCGTAAGTACGAGTAATCATTCCATATTCAACATATCCAACCCAATTCCCAACCCGGGAATCCCATGCCTTGGCTGTGTGAACTCACCTTGGTTTGCTCGGCAGATACACTAATAAAAGACTCTTGAACTAAGGGTGGTCAACCACGTCCTAACAGGGTTACCACACAAGTCAGGTTCGTATAAAACACGTAGGTTACTAACACGTATTGATCATGGCAATGAACACGTATTCCAATAGCAGCCCAAAGCAAACAGTTAAACAAATAGCCAAGTGTCCGGCCCAATCAGTTGGGCCTGTAATAGTAAAAGTCCAATAGCAACAGTCCACAAATCAAATCATTGGGCCCGTGACAGTGAAGGCCCAAACAGTGTGCGTGTAGATGGTGGTCTCGAGTCGCAACCGGCGATCTCGAGTCGCAACCGGAGATTACGAGTCGCAACAGCTGGTTACGAGTCGCAATGGTGATCTCGGTTCGTCATGGTCCGGTTACGAGTCGCAACGGGACTCGCAACCGTGATCTCGGCTTGTGCTGTTTGTGGTCTCGAGTGGGGTTCCGACTCGCAACGAGTGATACCGAGTCGCAACCGTGTGTGTAACTGGTTTCCATAATTCCTGCATTGACTCATCCGTGATTCTAGCAAACATCTAAAGCAGTTTCGAATTCAGATCAATCACAGAAATTTATCAGCAGTTTCATATCAACAATAGATCATGTTCATAGCAATTCATATTATTAAGAACAGTAACAATCCATTCAAACCACATGCAATCGGATTACCACACGAGCCTTATACCGAATCCTTAACTATCATGCATCCTAACCGATTAACAACATATTCTCGGCAATTCAATCAGTAATCAGCCCATGAACATCATTAACTTATGAACCGTATCATCATACTAACATGCCACTTAACACACATGTGCAAATAGAATCATCACAGCCGGTTACGAACATCAATACGGATCGAAAAACAAATCACTCATGCAACCTATTACAGAAGTCGATTCACAAGAACACAATCAACATACACACAAACAATTTCAAACATGACAAGTACTAACCGAATTAGAGAAGAAAAGAGGGTGATCCGAATTGTGGAGGCTCTTGCCGTCGAGTTCCAAGCAAACGAGAGGGAGATAGAGAGCAAGTAGGGTTGTGTGTGTTTGTGTTGCAAAACAATAAACAAAACCCTTAAACTCGGTTTTGTGTTGCGAGTGGGGGAGTGGGCCGAGCCCATCCGGTTATCTAATGGGGTCCGATTTTCAAAGTGTGGCCCAAAGGGCTTGCGTGACCGGTTATAATGTGCAATCGGGTTTTAGTGTGTGGTTTGGGTCCGCGAACACATAATCATTCATATAGCATGCATACACATATGGCACATAACATCATAACATTCGTTAGATCATATAATTTAGTTCTCGTAAGCATGTAACGTTACATCAAAGCAAGTCTAAAGTTCGAGTTGTCACAATGTCCATCAACTCAAGTTACTCAGAATCAATCTGATCATAATCCTCTTTAGTAAGCATCGGATTTCCGATTCTTCCAGCAACTAAGCTTTCATACGACTCTAACACAGTAACAAGAGATGCCATGTGTTGCTTTGCCATATCTGGAGAGAAATTTTGACCATTTTGAATGTTTAATGTAACATTGCATTGCAAAACTTGACCACTAAAGTTTGTTGAACTTTGTGGTTGAGAACTTGGTGTTGAGAAATTTGGTTCAAACCTTGAATAAGATGAAGAATATCCACTGCTTTGATTTGTGTTGCTTGTATTTCTTCCGGAAGTACCATCAGCACTGAACGCAGTCTGAATCTTCAGACTCGGAGTGGTCTCAACTTTGCTTCCTCTATATTATAGACTCACATCCTGTTGAGCACCCGGACTTCTCATTGCAGCAGTTTTTCGCATTGCTAACTCATGTTCTTCCAATTTCTGAATAAACTTACTCAAATTCATATCTTCAATTTGTCGGTTATGCTTTAAAACCAACAGATATGTTCCCCATTCATTTTGTGGTAACACATCGGCTAGCTTATCAACCCATTCATCATCTTCTTTCTTGATGTCCAATCTCTTCATTTCCATGACAAGATGACAATATCTCTCAATAATCGTTCTTGTTGTTTCACCTTCAAGACCTGTAAACATATCAAAAGATTTTTTTAGTAATGCACGTTTATTTTTTATCATATCAGCACTACCATAAACTTTTTAATCAACGCTTTCCAGATTGATCTAGCAGTTCCCTTATGTTGAAGCAAAACGAAAATATCTTCTTTTACCGCTTGTTGGAGAATGCTAATCATCATCTTTTCACTGGTGTATCTTAATTTTTCATCCGGTGTAAACTGACTTAATGGTTTTTCATTTTCAAGATCATCTTTCGGTAAAGTATAATCTCTCTCTAACTAAACCCATGCATCAAACTTATTCGCTTGCACCCAGTTTTCAAAATAATCTTGCCATCCTTTAAAGTCCTCGATGTACATAAGTTTTGGAGGCTTTTGCAAAGTTCCTGTTTCATTCTCGATATTGACAGTTTCGGCAACTGTAACTGGAGCAGCTGGTGCAGTAGCGAAGGAGTTGTAAAATTCGTTTTCCATGTTTTCGGTGAAAAGAATCACAAAATCACAATGTTCAAGCAATCTGGAGTTTCAAACGAACTGAGTTCAAACGATCTGGTTCAAACGAACTGGTTCAAATGACCTGACTAATCTCACGCGACCTGGATCACAATCTCACTTCAAACGACCTGATAACAATTCACCTCGTGCAAACTGGTTCAAATCCAAACGATCTGGAAGTCAATCCGTACTACCTGTAGACCTATTTCACACGACCTGACTGATATCAAACAATCTGAACCACTTTCAAACGAATTGGACCACCTCGTACGACCTGGAAACACTTCGCGCGAACTGAGTGAATCAAACCATGCGACCTGAGATACTTTCGAACGATCTGATATGCTTTTCACGCGGTTTGGTCAATTTTATCAAGTTTTAGGTTGATTTTAGGTCTGACTTGTTCAAGGATTGATTAAAACTCAGTTTTACGTGTTATATCACAAAATCAGGTCATTTTAGCCGTGAAAACGTTCTGATTTTGAAGAATATGTGTAGAAGAATGAGTAGAAATGAGAAGAAAGCAGATTAATCGGTGAAAACAAGCTGAAATGGTAAGAACTCTTCCTCCTGAGCTCTAATACCACTTGTAGGATCGAAGAATTGACCTAATGAGTCGATCAGAAGAGTACTAATCCAAACCAAAGGCGGAATTCAATGATTCGGACATGATTGCAGCTTGTTTAACACTAAGAATCACTTTAACTGTCGTTCAGATTGATTTGAAACTGATTACTGATCGTACGACACTTCGGCAGCACTTCATCCCCGGAATCAGAAAGTTACAAATTAAATCATGAGTTCACCTATTTGTACGATTCACCAGTCCGCACGAACCACACTTCACCAGGTCGTGCGACCTGGTCAGTTCGTACGAACTGGTTCAGCCAGTTCGTGCGACCTCGTCAATCTACCTTAAACTCCTATTTTCTAGTCTACCAAGCTCCAGTCTATCCAATCTAGATTACATGACTCGATACAAGACACAAGACGAAGTCAACAGACATATGCACCAACAGTCCTTAACAACCCCTGAGTGAACAGGTGCTGAGTCCAAACTTGTTAGTGCACCTACGTCTGCTGACTACGTCTTTCATCAAGTCTTGAAGATTGAACAAGATCAAACATGACACGGAATCCTAGAATAGCTTGTTTTGTATAGGATCGCTTATTTGTACATGTCTAGGATCGCTCATGTGTCATTGTGTTGTTATGGATCGCTTATAGGGTAAGGTCTAGGATCGCTTTTATGGACTTGATGTGGGATCGCTTATATGTCATGACATATAAGCGGCCCAGCACATGTATATATAGGTGGAGCGATCCAACACACATAGTAACGGTGTATTCTTCCGGCGAGCCACGAAGTGCTGCCGAAGTGCTGTCAGAACTTGTAATTGTGCTTGAAATCAATACAACAGCGATATTAAAGAGAATACGGCTTCAATTGCACCAGATTATTAGTTTCCGCCTCTTAATCTGGACGAGAGCTTCTCTGAACGACTCGTGAGGTCAGCAAATGTCACACCCCGATTTCCACGTGTCACCGGTGGGCCCGGTGTGGGGTACAGTGACGTAGTTGGCATCGTCATAGACAATCAACACAATATAATAATGCACAGCGGAAGCAGAATAGATACATTTCAACTTTTAAATAAAATGACATAATAACATCATAAGTAGTTGAAACGGATCCACAGGCGGATCAAATAAAAATAAGATAAAATTTGTTCAACAGTTATTTGTCGTCCGAGCTTGCGAGACTATAGTGGACACTCTTAGGAAACAGCCAGCCTAGTTCGTATAGTACCTGCACTTAACCTTTTGGGAAAAATACGTCAGTTTACACTGGTAAATACAAATCGACTGACTCATTTTGAAAATGATTGAAAATTGATTTAAATGCACAAGGCATAAATATTTTTATTAACTTGGGATAATTATACAATATAAACTTGTGAACGATTTACATGCACTCGTATCTTTGGTGGCCCGGGATCTGCTGTCCGGGCTAAAGATTAAATGACACACCACATTAAAGAGTTATACACGCCGAGTGTACGCCTACACCCCGTGCTCTGGTCGTGGCCATCTCGTAAGATAATGCCAAGGATATCCGGGACACGGTCAATAACCCCCCAAAGCCTAAAGTAAGACAAGACTGTTTAAACGAAGTCGCACAAGCTATTCAAGACTGTACACCCATAAGGCGCAGGACTTGTGCGCCCGATCAAGCGGTATTTTAAATACCGTACCCCAAGCCCGTATAGGGAAAATAAGTCAAAATGTATTTACCTGAGCAAGTATAAGTCACAAATGATAAGTGTTGGTAGCTTTTACTGGGCCTCCTAATCTGGAACAAAGGTTTATAATAACCTATTAGATTCCTAACGGGTCTTTTATTTAAGCCTAAGCTTTGACCGGTTAGTTTTAAGGATGATACGGTTTACGCACGATTAAGCGAAAGACCGGATAGAATGTGATTTAGACCCGACAAGTTTGAATACTTGTATAATATGGGTATACTAAATACATTCTGGATTTTGATATAAAAATGATAACGCTTGACCCGTTTCGGTCAATTTACGCAAACTAGTTACGTAAACCGAACCGAACGCAAAAAGGGCGTTACGGGTAGCCAAAAGAGTCAAATGCAAGTTCCCTGAGATAATATGCTTTAAATATGATATAACATCAGTAAGTTATGTTCTATATTGCCCGGAATAATTTTAAACTCAATTTATGCCTTAGAAGGGCATTTTGGTCATTTAAAAGATTATAAAAGAGTCAAATTAGAAATCTGAGTTTCGGGTCTGGTTTATACAGTAAATATACTTCATTTAACATATTATAATAGTAGGGTATGACCCATATACCAAACTTAACATTTAAAATCAAACTATGCACCGTAGGGGTATTTTAGTAAATTCACATGGGCTAAAACTGCCAAAACTGGAAACCTGAGTTCATATACTTATACTTACTGTTATTATATGAAAATATACTAATTACATCAGTAGGTATAAGTCTTATATGTTAAAAATGAGTAGTACGCTTACTATGCGCTAAAAACGCTAAAAATACGATTTAAAGGCGTTTCCGGGTTTTCAAAATAAATCTGGGATTTTTATATTTCCAGAATACTTAAAATAATTTATTTAACATATAAAATCAGTAGGAAAAGGTTTCGGGTCAAAAGAATGCATAAAACTCATTTTATGGCTTAAACGGTCAAAACCGACATAACCCGAAATAACTAAGCGATCTAAGATATGATCAGCCAAAAATTAAATAAAAATCATCAAAAATCCCAAAATATTATATAACATCAGTGGGTAAAAAGTTTTATATCAAAACGTGGCCTGAAATGGGTTATATGCGAAAAGGGCCGTTTATGTAACTTTATAATATAGTTTTACGCTAATGGCCATAACTCACAATCTGGACCGCCAACTGATCCGAAATTTTCGGTGCAAGTTTATATATTAACAATAAAGATTTCTACTCTTTCACTTTTCCAAAAATCACGTTTTATATCAAAAAGGGCAAAATAGTCAACTTTTAAGCATAATCGGAAACATGCAAATGAACCGGCTAAACATAGACTCAAGCAACAAAATTCCAGAAAGTTTTACCAAAATATAAATGGTCAAAAATACTCTCCAATACAGATCTCAAACATGCATGTTCGAATCCGAATCGATAGTCTACGAAATAGTCGTTTTATATGACTTTCGATTCCGATTCGTATTTATACTATAGATTGTCGAGTTGATGATGATAAAACACATTCTTATATGTATTACAAGTTATTTATGATGATCAATCAGATTGCATGTCCTTTACATTACCATCTAAGCTTATTTTTGCAAAAATCACTTCTGTTGACTTTTTAGAAACACGTTTGACTCGACAATTAGCATGCATATAGTGGGAATCAGATAATACCCTTTTGAGGGTTTGTTTCCCACAAAAATACCAACATATTTGTGGTTTCAATTCGAGAAATGACTGAGAGAAATTCGTTTAATCAGAAAGTCAAAGTATAAGAACATTCAGTTTGACTTTTACTAATAATCGATGTAAGAACGAATTAGAGATTGAATTAAGAGCTTACAAAGGTCCTATAGATGCTTAGATAACACTAGGAATCGGCCTTGATGTTCAGATTAGCTCCAGAAGTCTGCCTTGAAGGTTCTTGAGAGTTGAGAGCTTTTGTTTACAATTGCAAGTGCCAAGAATGAGCTCTTTGATCTGATTTAAAGCTGAAATCAGATGTCTTGAAGAGGTTACTGTTGCTATAGGCATGCAAGACATATTATTGGAGCAAAAGGAGGTGGCCACAGCTGTTACCAACTTCAAATTCGGACCAGAAATGCAAAATTCGCGAATTTATGTTACTGGGGGTCTCACGCGGCCCGCTTGGGTCAGTCCAGGCGGGTCGCCTGACCTGCTGATCAGCCAACAACTTTCAAACATTGACAGCTTTGGTCCCTGAACTTGTATGCGATGTTTCGACTGCTTATTTTGACCCGTAAACCCCCAAACTTGGTTTTTAAGAACCTTAGGACATTTACCAACATGGTAATGTCCTCGGATAACTTTGCGCTCAACCGAAAAGCCATGAAATTCGACGTTGACGCTTTTAGTCCCTTAAGTACGGTTTTGGCCATAACTTTCTCATACGTTGACGAAACTTCATGAAATTTTTACCACATATTCTAGTGAGTATATTTTAGCTTCTCAAAGCTTCGGGTCTGCCAAAAGTTCACTCAGAGGTATAAATTAAACATGTTGACACTTTTGGCCCCTATAGTTTGCAATTCCTCACTTTTGTGCAATTTCCGCGTCGTATGATCCATGAACAATCCGTTTAAGGTTATTAACATTATGTAGGGTTATCATAGAGTCTATTTATCCATTGTTGACACTTTGGACCCTTACGTTCCATAGTTTTCACTGTTTGTCACTTTTAGTCCCTCTAAAGTATGTTTTCACATACCGGAACCTTATGACACGTGTCAAGACATTATTGGACGGAATTTTTCGAGGTGTTACAGCAAACGATCCTACAAGTGGTATCAGAGCTCAGGAGGAGGAGTTCTTGCCATTGTAGCTGCTATTCTTCTGATTTTCTACACTTTCTTCACTTTTTCAAAATTTTTCACGGTGAAATCTGCTCAAATTTGCATAGTATGCTCGGAATCATGGACTAATAAAGCCTTGAAAGTTTCAGACTCAAATTCGACCTAGAAAGTTGTTTTTTTGGTGAATCGCTTTTTTTGGATCGCTCAAAAGAATGACGTAAGCAGTTGAACCGCTCGAAATAGTTCATCTGGACCGCTTTTAGTGCATATTTCTGGACCGCTCAAACGGAAATAGCTTGGACCGCTCGAAATTTTGTTTATGGACCGCTTTTAGTGACTAGCTTGAACCGCTCGAAAGGTTAATAGTTGGACCACTCGAAAGACCAACTCTTGGATCGCTCATTTGACAAGTTTAGGACCGCCGATTAGTCAAATTCGTCTGGGCCGCTCCAAATTACTCCTCTGAACCGCTCGAACAGACATCTTTACTTGGACCGCTTAATCAGTCAATTCATTGGACCGCTTTTGTGAACAGATTGAAAAAATTTGAAAATCTTTGTGAATTAGTAAACATTTGAACAATGGATTCTGAATTTTATAACGCTTTTGCTACTCCGACCTCAATTACTCAAAGTGCTTTGATCGAAAATGAAACCAGAACGTCTCAAAAACCACCGAAACTCATGGATATTGATGATTACAATGTGTGGTCGGAACGATTCGGAAATTGGGTTGAAGCTTATCATCTTGACGCGTGGGAACACACTGAAGTACCATATACTAAACCCACAAAAGACAATGTTGAGAATGCTGCTCCGCTAACACTTAGGGAGATGGATACTGCACAAAAGAAGAAGTATCGAGATGAGAAATTGATGGTCAGTCTACTTCAGCAGGCAATAAAAGAAGATATTCTGATTTTGCTTCAACATGACGAAACTGCATATTCAATTTGGACAGAGTTGGAAGCAAAATTTACGGGAAGTGATGAAATGTTAAGAAACAAAATGTCTCTCATGAAAAAGGAATTTGATTTGTTTCGGGGATTGAAAAATGAAACCACCAAACAAATTATTGATCGATATTGTAATTTGGTGAGAAATATGACAAAGTTAGGTGTTAAGAAAAGCACTGATGAATTAGTTGAAAAACTTGCAGATGCTCTTCCACACGAAACATGGGGAACTTTTCTGATGATGCTTAAGTCTAACAGAAAAGATTTCAGAGCTATGACCTTGGGAGATTTTATCAAACATTTGGAAGCTCAAGAAATGGAGCAGAGAAAGATCGCTAGGATGAAGAACTATGATGGAGAGCAGGATATCAGTCTGTATTACAAGCATGGTGCTACTGATTCAACTAAGTTCTCTCCTAAGATCGAAACTGCTTACAGTGTTAAAGATTCTACTGAAAAGAAGACATCTCAGGGATCAAGCAGCAGCACAAGATTTTCAACTTTCGATCCTAACATTTCTGTAACAAAGAATGGTAGAAAACTTCAGTGTAACATTGTGTTAAGCCTTGAAAATGATCAAGACTACACTGAAGATATTGCTAAAAATCAAATGTCTTTGTTAGGAATGATTTTAGAATCTTATAGTTGTTTTGTTGCAGGAAAGATCGGAAATCCAATGCTCACAAAAGAGGATTACGATCAAATTGATGCTGAAGAAATGGAATTGATGGATATAAAATGGTGTATGGCGAGTGTGATGAGACGTGCTGAAAAGTTCAAACAAATTACCGGCCGTGATGATTTTCGTGATGCAAATGTTTCAGCTTTAGGTTTTGACAAATCTAAAGTTACGTGTTTTCGTTGCAGGGAGAAGGGGCATTTCAAGAGGGAATGCAAAAACCATGAAGCTACCGGTGCCCAGAATCCTTTCGGAAACAATGATTATCACAAGAAGGCCATCTATCATCAAATCACTCAACCAGTACAGCAGCATCAAGCACAAACAGCTCATGGAAGAGATGTGGTTGATAAAAAGGCTTGTGTTGTTAGTCAGGGAAAATATGATAATTTTACCTGGGAAAAATATCTTCCAAAAGAAAGCAAAGTGTGTGTAGCTGAACAAAATGACGAGAAGTTGGCTGAAGGATTTACTTGGAATGATTTCTGTACAGATCAAGATTTTATGGCCAAAAATATTTCTCATGCTTTCTTTGCTAATGCTTATGATTTGAAATGTGCAGAAAGATGCAGAAAAGTCATAGAAGCTGCTGAAGAGAGACGAAGAAAGCTCGAGGAGGAGGCTGAAGAAGAAGAGAGATTGAAGGAAGAAGCAAAAGCTGAGAAATTGAGAAGAGCTCGATTTTTAAATTCAGGCAGGACAGTGAAAGAAGTTCCTGAATTTGAAATTAAAGTGAATGCTGAACCGGTAATGGTCCAAGAAAAGTGCATGAACTGTGATTCGCTGATTAAGCAGAACAATGAGCTGTTGCACAACATTCACAAGTTGAAAGAATCGTATGACACAATGAACAGAGAAATCAACAAATACACAGATTCTGGTGGTGAACAAGCTGAAGCTATGAATACTTTGAAGATAGCATATCTGAGACAGCTTGATACAGCGAACTATAACATAAAGAAATGTGCAGATCTTGAGCTTGAGTTGGCAACACAAAAGATAGAAACTGAGAAAGTTAAGAAATTATTAGACAGATACTCATGTTCTACTTTTGTTGTTGACAGGATTTATCCAGTGGTGAAAGATTTGAAGACTTTTGAAGAAGTGAAGATATTTGAAGAAGAAAAATCCGTGACAAAAGATGAAGAAAAATTGAAGACTTCTGGTAAGAAACCGAGTGTATCTTACAACAGATGTCCGCCCCAGTCGAAAATGGATATTCACCTCGAAATCCAAATTCAGAAAGAGTCAATCAAGCAATCAATTTGAAATGGGAGTCTGGGTCGTCGGATAACTTACCAGAAAGTATTGATGTCACATATACGTCATCAGACACTGATCATGAGTCAAAGTTGATAAAAAGTATGGTCGATCAGGTGTTAGACACAGATGACAATGAGGAATCAAAATCGAAGTCAAAACCCGAGTCAAAGTCTGGGTCCAGTGCGTCAAAGCAAACAGTCAAAAAGGACAAACGGGTTTATGATAAAGAGTTTTTACTTTCGAAATCTAATTTGAATGATGAATCAGTCAAAGTGGCATATACTTTGAAAGGTTCTGACAAATTATATTCAGATGAAAGTTTTCCAATAAGAAGTGTCAGAATTGAAATGATTCAAAAGGTTTTCAAAATCACATAAATTAATATTTCTGAAATAAAAGATTTTAATCTTAGTGGAAAACCTAAACAATACACTTCAAGAGATCAACAGAGAATTAACAAGAAAATGGGTTACAATTGTGGTTATAGTTTCCAAAAGAAACCAAATCATGATCGTAATTACAAAAAGAAAGGTCTTGGTTTTGCTCCACAGAAAAACTATAAAAATGAAAAAGTTTATAAACCAAAAACAATGTTTGTTGCAGGAAAAACAACAGAAGCTGAAAAGGAGAAATTTTTCAGAAATCAGACAAATCAAGAATTCCTTGCTAAGCAAGAGGGCATGAAGAAAGAAGACCCGAAAAAGGTTGAAAAGAGATCTTGTTATCAGTGTAAAGCTGTGGGTCATGTTGCGAAAGATTGTCCAAAGACATTTCGACCAAAACAAGAAGTCTCAAGAAAAATGAAAGAAAAAGTTGTTGAAAAGACTAAACTGTCAACCCGGAAGTTCACAGGCTTTGAGAATTCAACTTATGAGAAAGGAGAATGTTCAAAGAGTGCTTCCAAAAGAATAGACAATTCTATAAATCAGAAATGGGTTGTAAAAGGTTCAGGTAACAAGTCTGGTGATGAATCTGATTCCATAAAAGCAGAGGAGCCACGTGTTGAGAAAAAGATTGAAAAGAAAGTTCAGAAAGTGGACGATGTGAATTTTCCGCCACTAAGTGCTAAAAATTACAAATCTAAAATCGGAAAAGTTGATATTTCAAATCAGTTGTATTCTGACAAGAAGAAAATTGATGTTGAAAAAACTTTTAACGGAAATGTAAAACGCATCTTTGGAAAAATGGTCAGTGGTAAGGCCCAAAGCATTCAGGATTTTTATGCTTCCAAAGGATGGGTTTACAGGTCGGTTGAAAGAAACAATGAAAACGATGAGGTTACACCCAAGGAAGGTCAGGCTTGGGTGGATATATTTTTCAAAGAGTAAAAACCTGACTTGCCGGAGATCCCAAGATGGTATTGCGGATCATGAATCGGCATCTTTCTAAATCTGTTTGTGAAGTTGCAGGACTTGCCGGAACTCCCAGGTTTGTAAGCGAGGAGTAGGAATCGGCACCTTGAGAATTCAACCAAAAGATGGTAATTGGTTGAAAAACAGGTTTGAAGAGCTTGAATTGCTAAACTTACAATTGGTTAAATAGTTGTGATTGGTGTAGATCTTACAAGTGGTTAAATCAGGGTCATTAAATTGGACTTGATTTAATTATCATTCAAGAATTTGGTAAACAAAGTGATGATTTGAACCCCATTTTACAAAAGATAAAAACAACTAAACTTATTTTCCGGAAAAACCATTCTGATTAAAACAAACTTAAGTGTTTTGAAATCATTATGGGAAAATAGTTTGTTGTGAGGGGGAGTTCTGATTGTTTAAGCCAAACGGATGGAGAATTGAAGTGTTTTGATATCAGCTGTCATGTTCTGTATAGTTTGTTTTCAATTTTCTTTCGATGTATTTGAATTTTAGGGGGAGTAAGATTTTTTTTTAGAAAATCCAAAAACATCAGAAAATTTGAAAAAGCCAAAAACATGATAAAATTGAAAAATGAGTTTTTGTTGCGATAAAGAGGAAATGATAGTACATCAGTAAACTATCACGACATGCTAAAGAAATGTAAAGTTTAAATGTGATAAACAATCTTACTGCGGATGTGTCAGTAGATTTTCGCACATTTAGTAAATTGAAACGAGATATAAACCTAAATCAAACTTGCTTGATTCGTGGGTAACTATTCTTGGATATATGGGTAACCCCCGAAATCTTGTTTGAAAGGTCCCGTATTCTGAGATACTAGGTCTTTATGCTCAGTGATATCTGGGGTATTATTCCGGGACTTCTGCTGTATGGAAATACTGACCTAGTCCCCGAATAATACTTTCTGCAAAAAGCTTTGAAATATAAGCGACACCCTCAGCAAACTGATTAAACAATAAAATTGGTAATCTTTGCTGTTGTAACAAAGATCCTCTAAAGGGGACCCACCAAAAGTCGAAGCCGTCATCTCTCTGCGTATACGGAAGTATCGACCTGAGCTCTCACGGCCCTCGCACATTACCCCTTTACAGATATCATCTGTGGTATACTCACCTGTAAGACTGAATATTTGGGATCTGGATACGGGAGTATATTCAAGTGGAGTGATACACAATTAAGTTTAAGTCTTTAAAAGATTAATATCGTATCTCGAATCGATTGAAATCTGTGTTGAAAATTTAAGTGGACAAAGATACTGACAATCTAGGTAAATTGTTTAGAACTTAACATGTAATCAAGCTTAACGGTGTTTGTGATATGTTTCAAAACTGATATGATCCTCTTGCACAAACTCACAAAAAATATTGTTTGTAAATATTTCTTTTTCGCATTTACTTTCATTCAGAAAATCCAAAAAGATTTTCAGTGTGTTTTAGCATAAATTTTGAAAAACATCAAAAAGATTTTCGACAACTGGTGTTGAGATGCTGATTTTCGAAATTCAAAGTGCTAAACTTGAAGAACTGGTTTGGGGAGTGTTTGAGAGTTAAATGATGAAGTTGTTTTTGATAAAAACCAGTAATGTTCTTGAATGCAAAATCATTATTTTTGATTGGTTCTATATAGTTTCTAAAATTGTTGAAAAGTTTATCTTTATAGAAACTTATGGTTAGGTAGAGATTGTGCAGGTGTTAAAGTGCCAGGTTTCGATCTAGAACCTGATAAGAGCCTGTTAAAGATCTCAGATCCAATGAAAGATTGACTTTCAGACTACTATCCCAGCTGTGTGAGAGGGGGAGTCTGAAGACACCGAGTCAACATTCAAGAGAGAAGAATTTGTTGATGATGAAGATAGAGAATCAGGATTCTTGGAACGAAAAATTTTTCAGAGGCAGATTGTCGACTGATGAAGATTGTAGATTGCAGACTGGAATGAAGACATTGATAAAGACTCCGTCAACATCCGAGGGGGAGTTTGTTAGTGCACCTACGTCTGCTGACTACGTCTTTCATCAAGTCTTGAAGATTGAACAAGATCAAACATGACACGGAATCCTAGAATAGCATGTTTTGTATAGGATCGCTTATTTGTACATGTCTAGGATCGCTCATGTGTCATTGTGTTGTTATGGATCGCTTATAGGGTAAGGTCTAGGATCGCTTTTATGGACTTGATGTGGGATCGCTTATATGTCATGACATATAAGCGGCCCAGCACATGTATATATAGGTGGAGCGATCCAACACACATAGTAACGGTGTATTCTTCCGGCGAGCCACGAAGTGCTGCCGAAGTGCTGTCAGAACTTGTAATTGTGCTTGAAATCAATACAACAGCGATATTAAAGTGAATACGGCTTCAATTGCACCAGATTATTAGTTTCCGCCTCTTAATCTGGACGAGAGCTTCTCTGAACGACTCGTGAGGTCAGCAAACGATCCTACAAAACTATAGTACTATCGTTGCTAAGGCAGGTAGACAACATTCCATGTGTAAACATAACAAACAAGAATTCATTAAGTCACGTATAACATGCGAGAACAGTTAGCGTTTAAAGTATTGCGTAGTATGTTCGATGTGATTTTAGAATAAGTAACTGTTAGGAAACTTTATTTGTAAGTATTGAAGAAAATCTCAATCAACTGGATCTCTGAAGAGATAACAGTCCTAAAGATCACAACAGGAAGAAGAAGATCAGATAGGACAACTGAAATGCAAAGCATCTACTTCAAAGAATCACAAGTTGATCGAGAGTTGATTTGGATTATCAGAGAAGGTCATTTCTGATGGATCTGATGATATTTCTGATGAAATATCATCAGTTTCTGAGGATTCTGATCATCAGACTTTTTGATGATATGTTCACCAGAATTTCTGATGAAGTGGTTTATCAGAAATTCTGATGAAAACCCCACTTGTCTAAAATCACAACTCTATCCTGCCACCAATGACCGAAGCATGACATTATTGGTTATCATGATTACAAATGCAACTTGAATGTCGGATTCAATGAATATGTCAAATTGCTACTTTATGCAGGACTTATTGCATGAATAAACAAATTGTTTATTCATGTACACAGCCGTCTATAAATAGAAGGCTCGAGAGGCAGAAGATAATTGAGTTTGAAGCTTAGCATTCACATACAAACACCCGAACTCCACTGCTCTTCTCACCCACAGAATTCAAGATTCATTTGTATTAGATAATAATCTTACAATCACCTTGTTAAACTATTTTGTTTTAAAGTGATATAAACTTGATAATTCTGTAGGTCTTGTTTCTTGAAAGTCTGATTTCCATTTCCGCACATCTTTTTCACATATACTGAAATCACTTGCCATATTACGTAAAAAGAAGTTGTTAAGGCCAAACTGGGTCCAACAATTGGTATCAGAGCAGATTGAATAAATTATTTTCAAACGATCAATCGCTCATCTTCTTTTTTCTAAATATGACCAGCTTTCAATCCTGGAATAATGCTTTTAACATTGGTTCTATGTCTAAACCTCCGACTCTGGTCAGAGAGGAATACCCCTAATGGAAAATCAGGATGTCAATTTCCTTAATGGTCATGACCGAGCTCTGTTTCAATCCATTGAAAGGGGTCCACATATACCAATGACTGAAATACCAGCAATTCCAGCAACTGACCAACTACCTGCTATCCCTGCCTCCCGAGCTCCTAAAAGGGAAATACTTTGGAGTGAGGAAGACAAGGAATTGGTAGCTGGGGATGAAAGAGCAAAATCACTCTTAATTATGGCCATCCCCAATGACATATTTTCACAAGTTGATGCTTGTGCATCAGCCAAGGAAATATGGGATCAGTTGGAAAATCTTTGTGAAGGAGGAGAAAGGATGAGAAGAAACAGGAGAACAAACAACGTCTCATCTTATGAAAGGTTTAAAAGTTTACCTAATGAAAAGTTAAATGACACATATGAAAGGTTCACAAAACTTTTAAACAAGCTAAAGAAATTTGGTATAACTAAATCAAATGATGAAAGAAACATAAAATTTCTTGATGCTTTGCCTAGAGAATGGAGGAGTCTATCAATGACTTTGTCCTCAACCTTAGAACTAGGAAACATGAGTCTTCATGACTTATACAACATCTTGATCCCCATAGAGGAAGAAATATTTGAAGAAACCATTCAAAGAGGGGGATCTTTAGCTCTTATCTCAAACCCACAAAGACCAACAATTTCCAATGATCCACAACCATCAAACAGCCAGAGTTTTGAAACTTCTGACACATCATCAGATTTTTCAGCTTTTGCTGAAGCTATAGCACTGCTCACCAAAACATTTGAGCAGAGGTTGAGGGGAGGAGGCCAAAGATACCAGAGGAGTGATAGAGGGAGGATGGACGGTAGATCTAAAGAAGAAGTTAGATCTAAGGATAAAGGGAAGGCTGAGGTGGTGTGCTACAAGTGCAAACAAAAAGGTCATTATGCATCAGAATGCAAGACCAAGAAGCTGAAAGATGTTACTTACTATGAAAAGAAGCTTGAGGAAGCTAAGAAGCAACAGCAGTAAGTCAGCTTAATTGCTGGGACAGATACATGGCTATCTGATGACTCTTCTGATGAAGAAGAAGAAGAAGAAATGGCCAACTTCTGTCTCATGGCACTTTCTGAAGACATACCAGAAACTTCAGGACAACAGGTAAGTTTAGAGAACCTTGATCTTGAACACAAGCTAAATGAGCTCATGTCAGATTTTTTAAAACTGCAAGTTAAACATCAATCAGATGGTAAAAAATATGATGAGTTGCAGAGGACCTTGAATAAAATTATTCTTGAAAACCAATTACTTATAGAAAGTTTAGATCAAAGAGCTAAAATCGAGTTCTATGAAAATGAAAGAAGAGATCTTTACAAGAAAATCAATGATAAAGAAATTAATGTAAGAGGTTTTCAAGAAGCAAAAGAATTTATAAATTTCATTGAGTCCACTCCAAAGAACAAAGGAGAGGGTTTGGGTTATGTAAGAACACGTAACAGGAAACCCACTATCTTTGTAAAAGCAACTTAACATATTTCTAATAAATTTACATCAGAATCTAATTCTGAAACTTGCAAATCAACATGTTCTGAATATTCCTTTGATAAGCCAAACTTTGAACCAAAAATAAGTGAACACAATCAAGAGTATGTAAAAACTCCAGAAGCAGTTCACTTATCTTTTCAAAATTATTCCATCATTCCATCACAAGAAACTATATTAGAAATTTCTGATGATTCTTGTATGTGTGTTGACATACTGAAGCTTGTTCAACAACATCTCCAAAAGAAAAAGAAAAATTCTGTTAATGGCTCAGCATATAACAGAAATTCTGATGAAAGGTCATTTAGAAGAAATAATAAGACTAAAATATCATCAGAAAGAATACCCAAGCATGCCTGGGTACCTAAAACCCTCTAACCATTCCATTTCAGGACCATCATGTGCAGCAGATCTGGTACTGCGACTCAGGAAGCTCCAAGCACATGACTGGGGATAGGAGCTTACTCAGCAACTTTGTCACAAAGCTGGGTAAAATGGTGAACTTTGGAAATGGAGTGAAAGGGAGGATCATGGGATACGGATGTATCAGGTATGGATGTTTGACCTTTGAAAGAGTAGCCTATGTTGAAGGCTTAAAGTATAATTTGCTGAGTTGTGGTCAATTTTGTGACAAAGGTTTTCAGGTAACAATTTTACCAGAAAAATGCTTCCTAATAGGTATGGATGATAACAAAATATATTTAAATGGCAAAAGAATAAGAAAATCAATTTACTACTTTGATTTCAAAGAAGAAAATGAACATCCAAAATTATGTTTATTTTCAAAAATCAACAAAGGAAGTAGTTGGTTGTGGCATAAAAGATTGGCTCACTTAAATTTCAAAAACCTAAGCAAACTAGCAAGTAAGGGTCTGGTAAAAGGATTACATTTCATATCCTCTAAAAAGGATAAAATTTGTGATGCATGTGAGATGGGAAAATCCAAAAGAAGCTCACATAAATCAATTTCTGAATCTTCCATTACACAAAATTTGGAACTTTTACACATGGATTTGTGTGGACCCATAAGTACAGAAAGTTTTTCTGGAAAGAAATATATACTAGTAATAGTTGATGATTTTTCCAGATATACATGGGTTGAATTTTTGAGAAAGAAAAGTGAAACACCTGATCTGATCATTAATTTTATCAAGAAAAATGAAAACCTGTTAAAATTAACAGTCAGAAGGATCAGATCAGACAATGGGACAGAATTTAAAAATTCAAAAATTGAGAGCTTTCTTGTGAGTAAAGGAATCTCTCACGATTTTTCAGCTCCCAGAACCCCTCAACAAAATGGGGTTGTTGAAAGAAAAAATAGGACCTTAGTAGAAGCTACCAGAACAATGCTTGCCTATGCCAAAATGCCCACTCACTTTTGGGCAGAAGCAATTGCAAATGCATGTTTTACTCAAAACAGAACCCTTATCAACAAAAGGCTAAACAAAACACCTTACAACATTATAAATGGAAGGATTCCAAGTGTAAAATTTTAACACACATTTGGTTGTAGATGCTTTGTTTTCAATGATTTTGAAAGCCTTAAAAAATTTGACAGAAAAGCAGAAAAAGGTATTTTTCTTGGATATTTTTTGTCCTCAAAAGCTTATAGAATCTTTATTCTTAACACAAGGTCTATCAGAGAAAGTTTATGTCTCATTTGATGACTCATCAGAAACTGAGGTTTCTGATGAATACATAAAAGAAATAAATTTTTCTGATAAACAAGAAAATTATGAGCATCTCTTTGAAATGATATCAGAAGATTTTCTAGAAAATGATAAATCTCTCACATATAAATCATCAGAAATATCATGTACTAACCATGCAAAACAAGTCAATAGCACATCAGAAAATCAAAATTCTGGTGCATTACACCCAACAGAGTCAATTGAACAGGGGGAAACTTCAAATCCATCAGAACCAACAATTATTCACAACAGGTTAAGATGGATCAAAGGGCATGTTCATTCTGATATCATTGGCAATCCAGCTGATGGTGTGAGAACAAGATCTGCAACTGCAAATGAATGTGCATAAGCTGGGTTCTTGAGCAAAATAGAACCCAAATCTGCCAAAGAAGCTCTAAATGACCCAGACTGGATACAAGCTATGCAAGAAGAGCTGGATCAATTCGAAAAGAGCAAGGTGTGGGATCTGGTACCCAAGCCTAAAGACAAATCTGTCATAGGCTCAAAATGGGTATACAGGAATAAATCCGATGAGAATGGCATAATCACCAGGAACAAAGCAAGGTTAGTGGTCAAAGGTTACTATCAAGAAGAAGGTATTGATTATGATGAAACTTTTGCACCAGTAGCTAGATTAGAAGCTGTTAGAATTTTTCTTGCTTATGCTGCATCCAAGGATTTCAAAGTTTATCAAATGGATGTAAAATCAGTTTTCCTGAATGGTAAAATTGAAGAAGAAGTTTATGTGCAACAACCAGAAGGCTTTGTTGATCCAAAATTTCAAAATCATGTTTATAGATTAAACAAAGCCTTATATGGGTTGAAGCAAGCTCCTAGAGCCTGGTATGAAACATTATCAAACTTCTTAATCAATTCTCGGTTTACCAAAGGTACTATTGACACCACATTTTTTCTCAAAACACACAAAGGTCATACCTTGTTGGTTCAGATATATGTTGATGACATTATATTTGGATCAACAAATGAAAAATTTTGCAAAAAGTTTCAAAAGTTAATGACCAGCCATTTTGAAATGAGTATGATGGGTGAATTAACCTTTTTCTTAGGGTTACAAGTCAAATAAAAAATTGATGGAATATTTTTGAGTTAATCAAAATATGTTAAAACAATTCTACAAAAATATTCACTTGAAAACTGCTCTGTTTCAAAAACTCCCATGGCAACAGGGAACAAATTAGATTATGATAAAGATGGAATAAGTGTAGATATTAAAACCTATAGAGGGATGATAGGGTCATTGCTATATTTGACTACAAGTAGACCAGATATCATGTTTGCTACATGCTTTCTTGCTAGATATCAATGTGATCCTAAAGAATCCCACTTAAAAGCTGTAAAAAGGGTTTTCAAATATCTAAAAGGCACTTCAGAACTTGGTCTCTGGTATCCAAAGGATACAAACCTTGAACTAATTGCATACACAGATGCAGATTATGCTGGGTGTAAGATTGACAGAAAAAGCACATCTGGTGCTTGTCAAATCTTGGGGGGAAAAATTGGTATGTTGGGCAAGCAAGAAGCAAAACTGTGTTGCCACATCAATAGCAGAATCAGAATATGTTGCACCAGCAAGTTGCTGTTCACAAGTGCTGTGGATGCAAACTCAACTGAAGGATTATGGAGTAAATCTGACAAAAATCCCAATTCTATGTGATTCAAAGAGTGCAATTGCAATAACAGAAAATCCAGTTCATCACTCAAAAACCAAACACATAGATGTCAGATATCACTTCATAAAAGATCATGTGGAGAAAGGTAACATTGAAATGTATTTTGTTCCAACTAAAAACCAAATTGCTGATATCTTTACAAAACCTCTTGATGAAAAGAGACATAACTTTTTGATAAGCAAACTAGGCATGGTTAACTTAAAAGATGAAAAATTTTCAGAAATAAAAGCAACACAAAATGAAAACCAAATTGATGATCATCAAAAGACCAATAATAAAAGGACAATTAAACAAAGTTCTGATGAAGAAACCCATCTATCTGGTGGAACATCAGAAGGTCTAATAGATCATCAATGAATGTGATGATTTATCAGAAATTCTGAAGAAATATTAGAAAATCTGATGAAAACATCAGAAATTCTAACACTCGTCAGATATTTTGTTTAAACTGCAGAACGATCATTAATCATCAAGGGTCCATATCTTCATACATATTCCATTTGTATAAATTCATAGTTGTACTTAGTTTAATTTTTGTTGTTTTTTTATTTTATTAAAAAAAACAAAAGGGGGAAATGTGTGCATGAAGATAAAATTAAATCCAGAAAATTCAATCGTCACAAATTTTTTTGTTGCAGAAAAATTAATTTTTATTTTACATTTTCAACTCATGCAACATCATTTTGTCATAAGGAGTTTAAGAGTAACACGTAAGCACCAAAATGATTAGGAGCTATAAAAGTAGCCGCCTAGCTATTGAATGCTTACTCACACTGCAATAGATATCGTCTTAAATGGACAGATGAAAAGAAAAACCTTTTTAAAATGTTGATATGAAACTATCACTTTCATCTATAAATATTAACAACCTGAAAAAGACATTCTTCATAACAAAATCATCTCTTCAAAAGCCTGTCATCAGAAAACTTCTTATTTCAAATGGGTCACCCAAAATCAATGGAAACTAACCAATTCCCTCTCAACCTTCACAAAAATCATAATCTCAGGCTAAGATCTAACTTGGAAGGACCTGCATGGGAAGACTGCAGGTTTGTATATAATATGATCATGAGAAGTCCTTTGGGATTTGCTGTATCAACACATGTCACTATATATCCAGAACTTCTTCAAGAGTTCTGGTGGAATGCTCAAATCGTTATGAGTGGCACTTCCATGTGGATAAATAGTAAGGTTATGGGGGTAAAAATCACCCTAAAGGAGGAAACACTCAGAGATGTTCTCCGATTGGGTGTTGATCAAGAAGTCACCATACTGGATAAGGCAGAGGTGCAACGAACCTTGATAGAAATGGGTTATCATTCAAACAACGTGTCAAGGCAAGTTTGCAAATCTGGGTTTATACCACCATTCCAGTATCTGGTAACACAGCTAAGTGTATGCTTTTCTAAAAAGACTGGACACTTTAACGAGCTGTCTCATAGGATGATGGAAGTCGTTCACGCTGTTGTACAGGAAAAACCTTACAACTATGCTAAGTTTCTCATGAGAGACTTAGAAGCAAACGTCCATGACCGTAACCCTTTTCTGATCTTCCCCCGCTTTGTAACCAAGGTGATCACAAGTCAGCTGGACTTTGGAGAAGTAAGAAGCTGTTATACAAGAGCCGAGCTGGCACTTCAAGAAAACTTAAGAGTTGCTTCCCTGGTTCCATCAACCAATCACACAGGAAGGATAACCAGTCTCTGGTTATATGTGAAGTGCATGTATAACGTGTTGGATGAGGAGGATGAGTAGTTAGTGTTTACTTGTTTTTTTGTTTTACCTGTGTGTGTTTAACTGTCTTTTGTTTAGTAATATATTAAGTTTGTCTTAAGTACATGTTACTTATATATGTCAATAGGTCTAAGGGGAACTAAGAAATCTTGTCTGATAAAAAAACAAGGAAAATCTAGTAAAAATCAAATGAAATCTGATAGGATTTAGTAAATCACCACAATCTGATAGGATTTATCATAAACCTCATTAAACCATCAGAATCTGTTCAAATCACTAGATAACCTGAAAATTTGATGAATACATCAAAAGAAAATTTCTTTTGACAAACAAGAAAGTTTGATTATTCAAACAGAAAAGAAACATGACTTTAACCAGATACAAAGGAACTTATAAAACATCTAAATTATTTTTAGATAAGTTTCTTTCAAATTTTTTTTCTGAGGATTGGAACAAGCTATATGACAAAGACTTCCTGATACATCAGAACAAAGGTGTGGAGTTCACAAATTCAAGGTAAGTAAAAATTCTTCAAACTCTACTCATTCCCTCTCATCTTAAAAAAAATGATGATTCAAAATTCTATAAATGAATCAAATGCTTTCTGATGATATATATGAGAAATTCAACTCTCCAAGAATTAGTTAAAAACTTTCTAATATATATCATGGAAAGGGCAACGTGGGAAAGTACATAATTGAAGAAAAGGTTTCGACTGGACCTTTTTAAAACAAAAGGGGTCCCACATGAAGAAAAGGTGCAAGTTGGATACTAGTGTTTATCCATTTAAATCATTGGAATCTCTAATTATCCTTAAAAAAAAGAAGGGATATACATTAAATTAGAGATAAACCAAAGGTTTTTAAAAACGGTTGTCTATTTAAAAGATTAAAACATCATTAAGGTGTCATAAACCTCCTTGAATACAAACAACCCACAAAAAAACTCAAAAATCTCTGTCCCTATTCACTATAAATACATCATTCGAAAACAGAGAAATCCATCTTTAACCTTCAAACTCGAAGCCCTAAAACCCTTTTTCGAAACAAAAACCCAGATTGTCAATGGCTGCTACCAACATCAACACCCTCCAACTAAACACTATGTTCCTTTAATCACTGAAGCTGAATATCTTCCATTAAAGATCAACAATGAAGCAATGAATGCTAATGTTGAACAATATGATGTGAAGTGTCAAATTCTCATTGAATTTCTAATCAGAAGCCCAATAGCTCATGCTCTTACAAAGACCAGAGAGGTACCAGAAAGACTTCTACAACAAGTTGTGAAAACTCTCACAATATCAAATCAAATGGAGCTGACAGCACATGTGTGGGAAAATATCTTCATTACAATCTCACCGGAGAAAATAAGGGAATGCTTGGAACTACCCTTAAATCAAGACTATGAAGAAGCACCAGAAAAAGAAGACATGTTCGAACAACTTGATGCTGTAATGGGCTGCAAGGCAAAGATTTCAAAGATCAATGAATTCAAGAGAAACAAGCTACCTGCCTTCTGGCAAGTGTTAATGGAGATACTGAACAAATGATTATCATCAAAGATTGGAGGTACAGATCAGATAAATATGAATATTCTGACAATCATGTTCAGCCTCATAACTGGGTTGAATATTGATTTTGGAACAGAAATATTTAATCTGATCAAAAGATCAATTCTGACTAAAAATGGAAAGATAGATTCACATATACCATTCCCCAGATTTCTGTCAATCATAATTTCTGATGAATTTTCTAAAAGAGACTTACAAATTCCAAAGTCAAAAATTATGTGGAAAACAGAAATTATGAGACCTTGGTGTGCTGTAGGGTCTTGGAAGTCAGATTTTGATGTACCTATTTTGTCAGAAAGTATGATGCTTCTGATACCAGAAGACTCACCATACAGAGCAGAATATCTGAAGATGTTGAGCAAATAGGTAGGAAACAAAGAAAGTTTTGAGAATGTATCCCCCATGGAGCATGATGCACAAGAGTCAAGCACACCAAGAATGGAGCAGCAGGGTGAATCTGATCCTCATCCAGCTGATAAAGATGTGAATATGAGTCATGTGGCTGAAGAACATCATGCTGAAGACTCACATATGGGAGAAACAGGTGAACAACACTCCAAACTGAATTTATTTCATTTTTCTGAGAGTGATTCTGATGAATCAATTCAAGGAAAATATGAAATTTTACATAAAGCTACTGTTTCCACAAAACAAAATGTGAGTCAATCCAAAGACCCATTTTCTGAATCAGATTCTGAGGAGGAAAATGTGGTGGCAACAGGTGGAGATCAGTCTACTGATCAAGGAAACCTGGATGAGAAAAATAAGAGTTTCTCAACAACTCATGGAGAACCTGAAAGGGTTCAAGGATATGAGGAAAACCAGGACTTGAAGTTGTTTCAATTTTCTGGTGAGGGAACAGAGAATTTGGATTCTTCCAATCCTCTTAACCTCAGAACATCAGAAAATGTGTTTTCTGCTGGTGTTAGAAGAGAAACATCTGTTGTTTCTCCTATTTCCCAAGGACATCAATCTATGTCCCCTAAACAACTTCACAAGGAACTTGAAGACATAACTGCTACTATGAAAACAGCCACAGAAGAAAAACTTGATCTGATACTGAAAGAAATCAAAAATCAAAAATCAGAAATCAAGGTTTTATTATAAACTATCAAAACTGTGCAGAAACAAACAGAAGAAAATAATGCAGCTCTCAAAACAATTCAAAGGTCTGCAGAAAACAACGAAAGCTCTCAGAAATTGAGAAAGCTCTTAAAGAACTGTGTGATATCAAGAAAAAGATGACTGAGGTTGCAACTGCAGGAGAAAGTTCAAGTTCAGGAAAGATTCTTGAAGAAATACAGTTTCTCGGAGCCTACAATAGCAGCATGGCTGAGGCTTTTGAGAAACTATTAATGTAATTAACTGCACAAAGAAATAAGGAAAGTTTGGAGTTTCAGAAGATGAAGAAGCAAGAAGAAACAAATACTCAAGCTCTTACTAATATCCACTTATTAGTAAAAAGATTGCAGTACAATGTTGCCACACTGGCAAAAGTTGATCTTCATGAACTAAAAGCTCCAATTCCACAAGAAAAACAAGCAAAAGGATCAGAAACTCATCAAACAGAAACCATTCAACAAGAATAAACCAAGAAAACAGAAACTACAACAGCTCAAAAACAGAAGCAGACCATGGGTGCACCTCCAGATAAACAAAAGTTACCCATGGGTCCTCCACCAAATGTCCCAAAGTCAGGCACTTCAAAGATCCAACAGAAAGAACGTGTTCCAGTTCAACCATCTTCTACAACCATCACTGGAGAAACAGAATTAAGCATAAGGATGGATACAAAAGAGAAGAGAAGAATGGAACATGAAGTGACCTCTTCAAAAAGGCCAAGAAAAATAATGAGAGAAGATTCAGAAGGCAACATCAAAGAATCAATGGTGCTGGAAGGTGATCTACACACAATCATGTATCCGGAAGAACATCTAAAGCACTACTATTGGAAAAGTCCAGAAGACAACCCAACAAGGCCACCCTCACCAATGAGTAAGAGTATTATTGAAGAAAGAAACAATGGCAGCAGGGTAATGTTGCACAAACACTTGACCAATCCAATAGTATCTATTGAAAGAATTGATACTTTGACCACTGGAGGAGGCATATTAGGAAATGAAAGTCAAAACAAGTATACCCTGATCAAAAAAGATAAAAATGTTCAAAAGGTTACTGATGCAGATCTGGCTGATGATGTTCACCCAATGGATATAGTCAAAATGAAGAATATCATTGATGAATGTAAAGGTAGTTCAGTGGTGATCAGAAGAGCCCTTGATAGTCTTAAAAGTGCAGGAGCAAAAGTATACAAAAGAGCAGCACTGGCAGACTTTGATCTATGTATCAATTTTGAGTATAGCACCAAAGTGTTAATACCTCCTCCCAACACATCGATTCCAGCTGAAATTCCTTCGAAATTAGCAAGAACTGGAGCAATCTTTGATGCACCAGAAATATGTGCAGTCTTCAAAGATGCTAATGAAGAGAAAGCTCTATTCAAAATCAGTAAAATTTGCAGGTATTCAAACCAAACTTTAAAATATATAAGAAACTGCATAAATGAGACACAAGAGCAGCTCAAGAAGAAGGGAAAGAACAATGAACAGCTGAGAAAAACAATTGAAGATTGTATTGAAAACTGGATGGAAGCAAGAGGATGGTACAAGTCAATGTACAAGGAAACTCAAAAAGCAATTGATCACAAGAAAAAGCTGAAACCAGGAGACAAATACAGAGGTGGAGTGAAGATCAATTAATGAATTGATGAGATATTGCAATTTTTGAACAATATTTAAAGTTTTTTTTTCTGTTTTGAACAATGGTTAGTTTGTTTATGTTTTATGTTTCTGAAACTTAGTTGCTTGACTTTTCTTTTCAAGAATTAGTTAAAAGTTGTTTACATTGGATATAGGTAGTTCATTTTCTTACAATACTTAGGGGGAAACTGTTAGGAAACTTTATTTGTAAGTATTGAGGAAAATCTCAATCAACTGGATCTCTGAAGAGATAACAATCCTGAAGATCACAACAAGAAGAAGAAGAAGATCAGATAGGACAACTGAAATGCAAAACATCTACTTCAAAGAATCACAAGTTGATCGAGAGTTGATTTGGATTATCAGAGAAGGTCATTTCTGATGGATCTGATGATATTTTTGATGAAATATCATTAGTTTCTGACGATTCTGATCATCAGACTTTCTGATGATATGTTCACCAGAATTTCTAATGAAGTGGTTTATCAGAAATTCTGATGAAAACCCCACTTGTCTAAAATCACAACTCTATCCTGCCACCAATGACCGAAGCATGACATTATTGGTTATATTGATTACAAATGCAACTTGAATGTTGGATCCAATGAATATGTCAAATTGCTACTTTATGCGGACTTATTGCATGAATAAACAAATTGTTTATTCATGTACACAGCCGTCTATAAATAGAAGGCTCGAGAGGCAGAAGATAATTGAGTTTGAAGCTTAGCATTCACATACAAACACCCAAACTCCACTGCTCTTCTCACCCACAGAATTCAAGATTCATTTGTATTAGATAATAATCTTACAATCACCTTGTTAAACTATTTTGTTTCAAAGTGATATAAACTTGATAATTCTGTAGGTCTTGTTTCTTGAAAGTCTGATTTCCATTTCCGCACATCTTTTTCACATATACTGAAATCACTTGCCATATTATGTAAAAAGAAGTTGTTAATGCCAAACTGGGTCCAACAGTAACATATGTAACACCCAAAAGTGCATAAAGCAAAAAGGGATCGAGTATACTCACAGCGATTGATGGATTGAAGGGAACGCTAGAGAGTAGGGTTAGCCTGATCAGAACGATAGCATAACGATTAGCAACGCGTAAAACGATACAAGTGTTAGTGGGCCGGACGGCAGTTCGATCGGATGGTAGTCCGATCGGACAGCCGGTCATTCGAGTTACAGTCCGCTCGGATGGTCATCCGATCGGGTGACCTTTCGAGTGGATTGTTAATTCCTTTGAGAAGGATGTGTTTGTGTATGATGGCTTGACTTTTGAAGTTTTTGTTGTAGCATTATGAAAACACAGAAGTATCTCTGCCTTTCAGGTTGGTCGACCGGACGGTCGTTCGATCGGACGACAACTCGATTAGTTGGACACTTTAGGGATAACAAGTCCATAGCAGTTTGTTACTCGATCGGATTGTAGTCCGATCGGGTGGCAACCTGCTGGTATTGAACATGTTGGAAATTGTTTAAGTATTGAAGTTTAAATGTCACATGATCGAGCGGTAATCCGATCGGGTGGTAGTCCGATCGGACAACAATTCGTTCAAAGTTCAGACTTCAAATGTTGGTAAACAGTTTGAGTGTGGGACCCAAGGTGCAAGTCGATCGGGTGACGTCACGATCGGATGACAGTCCGATCAGATGGTAGTCCGATCGGACGACATTCCATCCTGATCGTTCCGTTCGTCTTACCCTTGGTTGTTTTGTTAGTTTGTCATTTTATCGGGACGGTGTGATAACGTGCTAACCAACAGAACCCAATCTTGACCTCAGTGACCCGATTGAACATGAATCACCCAAGTTCAGCCACTTAACCGATTCAAGATGGTTGTTCTTGGTTAACCCAAAATCGGTGGTCTCGTGGATAGAATCCAGATCTTGAACCAACACATCAACAAGAAGGAGTTAACGATTAGAACAAGCTCCGATTCTATCGGTTTTGAGTGCATTGAGTGTAAAAGAGTTGAAAGAAAGTTAGAAAACCATCTTTCAATCCTTTTCAACGTGAATATGTCTAGATCTATGAAAGATCCTTGTTTGTTTATGTGGAAATCGGTTAGATCTAAGTTGTTCTCGGTGAATTGAGGCCAAAACATGAAGTTCTCAAGAACACCATGATGACATCATCCTAGAACACCTCAAATCTAGTGATTTCACGGTTAAAAGTTAAGATTCAAACGATAGGAAGGTGTAGAATCAAGTGTTAATCAAGAAAGTACAAGATTTAGGTTGAGATCTTACCGGAATCACGAGAAATCGAAGAAAAAGTGAGCAAGAGCGCTGGTCGGACGTCAGAGAGCAAAAGTGGTAAGTTATGATGGTGACAGGGGGTATTTATAGGGTTTCCCAAAGTGGAAAGGGTTGGTCGATCGGGTGGCAGCCTGGTCGACTAAACGGCTGGTCGATCGGCTGGTCACCTGGTCGATTGGCCAGTTGGTTCGAGCTTTCGGTGCGACTAGTTTTGTTGTTTCCATTTGTGTGGCGAGCGTTGTGATGCGATAGAGTTTCTTATTCGAATTACTTTTAATTCCAACTATTATATCTACATACAATCATCCTTAATTTACTCGCGTTTAGCGTTTTGCGATTCGATTGCGATTGAGCTTCGATTGATCACCACAACACATCATAAATAAACATGCACAAGTAACACATAAAAGGCACACAAACGTATAACAATAACCAAATGCGTACTTCGAGTTGCGACGGCGATTGCGAATAGCGATAAGCGATAACATATGCGATAAATATCGTTTAAACCTCGATTATTAATAAAGTACTCAACATAATACAACTAACGTTAAGCATAAATTAGGCTTCTACGAGTCAAAGAAGTCAAACCGAATTCAACTAAATCAAGTTAAAAACGTGTAGAAACCCTAGGCCTTGCAATTGTCGAACCTAGTGTGAACCTTATTCTCCAATTATCGATTTAATCAAACAATCATGTTTTTGTGCAATCAAAAGTGTTCAGGTTTTTCATAGTTAAATAATTTAATAATAAACTCGTCGGTTAACTCCGATACACTTTTCAAAATAAACAAAAACCATTAATCAACATAGCAAGCTTCATAATTCGTGACAAACATTAATAATCAATCACGTCCGTACACAAACCACAAACTCTTCTTGGATCGACCTCGTACTACCACTAACTCAAAGTTAAGGGTAGTTTGGGCTTATAAATACTATCTTTGATCGGGACGCGACATCCAGATCAAGATGTTAGCAAAGATCTGAAGGAATCTAACATCTAATCTAGTACATCAAACATTTGTTCTAAGCTAAGTGCTGTTACATTAGGTAAATTTTGGTGTCGTTGTCGGGGAGTTCGTGCACTTTGTGTTAGGACTTTGTTTGATTTTTGTTATTATCTATTTAAGTGCTTATTTATTTTCATTATTTTTGCCTTTGTGTTACATGTGTGTGTTATTTGTGCAGGTTACAGGTAGAGCATGCATACACGGAATTCCGAAAGAACGTTACCTTTGGTGTTTGAACCGGAGGTTGAGCGAGTGGTTAGAAGAAACTTACCCAACCGGTTAGAGGCAACAATTGCCCCTAACCCACCCAACCTAAACTCACCTCATACCCCATCCTTTGGACTTGTCTAAATGAATCACCAAAACTCTAACCAACCTAACAACCAAACCCAAAACCAACAACAATACCAAGATTACCCTCCCCAAAACCAAAAAAGTTCAAAACAATCGACTAGGGAGTGGTTCGAGACCACCACCACCACCACATCTAAGAAGTACCCAAAACCAAAACAACAACCAACGTGCACCCACACCTCCACCTTAAAACCGTAATCGCCAAAACCCATTACCACCAAACCTCAAATGTTAATTTGTAACATCCTTCAAAAAATGGATCTCAAAAATCTGACCCGGATTGCAAAACAGGACCCTTTCCAACTAAATAAGAAATAGTAATTTTTATAGTTTTTAATATGTTTAATATTATTATTAAATTAATTATCACGTGTCGTGCTGGATAAAACCTGACTCAAAACATTAAGTGTATAAAGGCCTATCAATTAGCCTCGTTAATTATTAAATTATTTATCATGTGTCACGCTAGATAAAACCTGACTAAACACATTAAGTGTATGAAGGTCTATCAGTTAGCCTCGCTAGTATTTATAAAGGAAATAACCAAACTAGGTTAGATTCATCGGATGTTATAAAAGGAATGAAATTTTCATTGTTTATGATTTGAAATGAAGTTATGTAATGAATTCCGGATTTAAAGAGATCGGTTATAAGACAAACATTGAGTTAAAAATTTTACTTCAGTTAGTTGGGAATCATAAAGGAAACAAGGAAACTAGGTTAGTGTCACACCCTCAATTTCCACATGTGAAGTACTACCGCGAGGTGTGTGACTGACCAGGATCATGCCACCAATCATTTAAAATAAAGTAAATTCATTACCACAATAGGATTAGTGACTAATGTTCAAAGTCCAAAAGTAATATTAAAGTTAACAGCGGAAGCATAAGGTTTAACAATCCAAACACAAGTTTTAAAGTTCTTAATATTTATTTAGAACCAATCATTGGTATAACGCAACCACTACACTCCTCCGCTGCAAACTTCCGAGTTGTACCTAAGGACCTGCAAAGCATGCAGTAGGTTGTTAACATAAAGTTGGCGTGTTCACGTTTTCCAGTTTTATTTCCAAAAAAGTATGTTGTTAAATTACTCATTTATAATCACGTTGTAGGGAGCTACCCCATATGTAAGCTACTAAACTCCTGTAATACCGAACACTTGCGACTTTTGTATTGTTGTTGCCCAGTTTGCCAATGTCTATCATCATTGACGGTTGCCAAGGCATACTAGTTCACGCCCGTCCTCCTCGGCATCGTGTGAGGTAAGTGAAACCTAATAGCGCTATCATATGACATCTGTGTCACTTCAACCATCAAACAAATACCAAACCAATGAAATATTGTATTTTATACTTGGGATTTGTATAAACATGTGTATCAGTTGCACATATCAACTCTTGTTCGATTTTGGGCTCTAAATCACTTTCTGGAAGGTTATACACGCACTGATGCGTAAATATAACCAGTTTAATGCAACAAACACTTCGGAATAGTGACATAGGCTTAACATACCTTAAATAACCTTTACACAACTTAGAAATAAGTTTTGGAGGGTTTGGTGTGACGAAATCAAGTTTATTCGCTTACAGGGACTAAATTCGACAAACTGCGAAAGTATGACGATTTGTACTGTAACGAACATTCCGGAACTTGATCATAAGCTAAATATGCCCTAAATATCCTTTACATAGCTTAGAAATAGGCTTTAAGGTATTCGGTACGCAAAAATAAACCTTTGGTCATTCAGGGACTAAAAGCGTCAAAAAGTGCATAAGTTTGCATTTTCGCGCATATCTTACGTTCTGAATACATCCGGACATCCAAAAATTTATGTAAGCATTAAAATATTTTATTTTAGTGATTGGCATGATAAAATTTCATTCGTCGCTTAATTTGGATCGTTTTTGCGTTCGTCACGACTTCCGTCGTAATTAACCGAACAACGCAACCGTAGACCAAACAAGCCGATATCCGAGATATGTTTGACCACATTTTAAGTTCCCTATACTTTAACTTCATTTTAGAGCTTTGAAATGGGGTTAACGGGGCTTAAACGTGTCAAAAATGCATCAAAAACCAAGTTTGGGGCTTCAGGGGCTAAATCTGTCATTTTTGAAAGTTGCTGGTCTGCAGGTCCCTTACGGTCCGTATGGACCTTTGCTTACGGTCCGTAAGCAGTGCCCAGCACATCAGAATTGCGGAAACATTGAATCTGGCCTTTCCCACCTATTCCCATGGTTTTCTTTGTTTGTTTTCTATCTTGTGGGCTGGTTTTGGGGTTCCCATGGTTTCTCAAATCAGTGGGTGCAAATGTAGGGCCATGATCGAAGCTCGGGAATCGAGAAACGATCTTAATGGTTCTAGGAAAACTACAAATACCCACCCCCTTTCATTCTAAACCCACAATTTGATCTGATTCATGCTCTCTAAGTGGAAGTATATGCTTCCTACCTGAGAGTGAATCGGATCAAATCTTGCGGGGACCTTCTGTAAGTATTCTTTCGTGCTTTTCCTTCATTTTAGCGTTAAAGTCAAACTTTGTTTGACTTTCTGCATTGACCAGTTTATGTTCAACGCGAAGTTCGTTTGAACTTCATAACGTGAGCGTAATCACGATGGTTATAGTCCCTAGTGACTATACCTATTGATTACCACGTTATCTAGGCTTAGTGACGAGTCGTAGTTTCGTCCAAAATGCGTATTCTTGCGTATTTTGTAACCAAACTACTTTTGGGTATCACGACCCTTTGTTTTGATACCAAACCCGTTTTCAAACTTCGTTAAACATGTTTTAACATGTTTAACTCGTCACTTTTAGATTTAGTGCTTATATAGGGTCGTAAGGTAAGCGATCTAAACAATCGCTTATACTTTCGAACCCGACCCGTTTGGTCGATCATTAGAATCCGACCAAACACATTAGGTGACCATAGTTGTATAGGGGATAACCTTCCGAGGTTATACCTTATGGTCACGTCGTTTAAGTAGTTGTATGATAGGTAGTTTATATGCCTTAGGTAAATTACCAAAATACCCTTTTTACACATAAATTCATTATAAGCATATGTAACCTAAATTTTGACATCTAAACTGATTAGGCAACTATGTTAGACATATTAAGGCATATTCTACTTTTCATAGGACTAGTTAGGCGGTCCGAACGCGTTTTACGCGAACGACACGTTAAAGTAGGATAAGCTACCTAAACGGGTCGTAATGGGTCATAAGCACTTAGGTTAGGTTTCATTTTAGTATGTAGGCTTTGTTAAACCAAATCATATGAGTTCCAATACTCATTTGGCTTACGAAACCTCATACTACCCGATCTCTCGATCTAGGTCCGGTTATTTATTTAGTTATCTATATAGGGTGCCGTTTGATTCTGTGATCCCTCTAGCTTTGCTTGGTTGTTGTTCAAGACTTCTAAGCACGCTCAAGTGAGTACATAGACCCCTCTTTTACTGTTTTTTCAAACGTTTTGGGGTGAAACACATGTGCCTACTTGTTACTTTCGTGTTTTCCCTGTTTTCACATCATATGCTTGCTATGTTCTTTAGTACACTTATAGTACATGATATCATTAAATTGTTTTGCTATGTATGTAACTTAGCATGCTAGCACCTTGATTCCATTACATTGGTTTTCTAGCACATTGATTTACATGACTTTTCTGCTTCGTATGTTAACTTAGCATACTTAGTACATTGTTTTCATATAACATGTTTACATTTGGTATAACATTTGGTTTGCACAAACGGGACTTATATACATTCATTAACATTAGCTACGCCGCTCGGTACTAAGTAATGGTACCATAGGACTTGAAAAATCACGTTCCTGACATCCTAGGTTTGTTTGGGTGAAATGAATGACTGAATCCGAAAACATTTCTTTTGATAACCTTGACTTAGGGTTATTCGTCTGTCTCAAGGCTTGAATGTATGCGTTTAACTTACCGGATAAATGTTTTTATCAGTAAAACATGCATTTACTTTGCAAAACACAACTTTTTGATATATTCAAAATACTTTGTTTTGTACATTTTTACTTTTGATTTAGGTAATCATATATTACTTACCATACATAACATTTGTCACATACTACTTGATTACATTTGACTTTTGACATATGACATTGGTTTATACAAGAACATTTGACATTCGGTTTAAACATGAACATTTTACATTAGTGGTTTGTTTGGGTAGTGATTTAAGTAACGAGGCGTGTGTAGTATGATACAAGCGTGGTGGATACGCCGCTGGTACTTCCTATATATAAGTGCTCGTATTATATTACATGTCGTAGCGTTATTTAATTCATTCAATTTGGACTTATACATTTTACACAAATAACATATTTTTCACAAGACATTGTTTTTACAAAACAGTTTGTTTTATACAAACTCATTTTACTTGGTTATTCATTTAACCTTACACTATTCTTTTAAATATACATATCTATCATCACTTTTCAAATGATTTATAAAACAAAACATTTTACAAGGATCATGACTGACTTTTTGTTAAACAACTTTTTTCTAAACTTATAAGTCATGAATCCTAAATCAATAAAACCTATGTACTCGCCGGTATTTTTATGCTGACGTACCTATTTTCACATGTGTTTTAGGAGATGATGCATAGGATTGATCAAGATACACATAGGCGGACTTGGGCCTTAGTGACAATAAAAGATGCAAGACTAGTTAATTATGTTATACTTCTTTGTTTGTTTAGACATTGTAACTCAGCTGATCAATAAAACAAAATTTCAAATTTCCATGTGTTATGAAACAATGATTCTGTCACAACACTCCCCGACGTTTCCGCCACGTTTTATTGTTTTACGTGGTCGGGGTGTGACAGAAGAGTTGGTATCATAGCTCATGGTTATAGGGAATTAGGTTATTAGTAATGCTTTGACCTAGTCTATAACCTTCCTAGGACCCTAACATGAGTTTACTTGCGTTTAGTCATAAAACAATACCGTCACCTACCCTTAGGTGACAACCACAACGAGAACATAAATTTCAAAACCGCTTTGAAAAGCAATCATCTGTTCTATGATGATTGATTATAAGGTTTTGAACCCTCTAAGTCTTCAAATCTCGTCAAAGTTTGGGTCTTATAATGTGAACACGTGCAAACTAGAAGGGTGAACGCCTGTACTTTGAGTTTTCTGTCTAAGGCTAGAGTGTTCGTACAAATCCGCAGTATCGGACCAGTCACTCTTACCTGGGAACTCTTGGGGTGAGTGTTCACTTATAGGCAAGCATGTCTTTAGCGATACATTATTATGACCCGCTTGCTTTAATTTGTCACCGTCTCATTTGTTAGCCTTAGGTAACAAACAAATGATCGCAATTCGTATGCATTGCCTTTCTGTTTTGTTTATCCGATACCATTTCATTTGTTGCTTCCTATGTCTTTCATTTCCTTCTAGAATGTCTCTTCATCTCAACAACGGTCAAATGTCCAAACAAACAGCCAAATTTGCCCAGCAAATAGGCCAAGTTTTCTGAAGTCTGTGGATCTAGGCATTGCAATGTCTCGTCTCAAAAATGGAGCCACTCAAGAGTCACCGAAGGAAGCATAAGTCAGGCCTGCACCAAAATCAAGGAAGCGTAAGGCTTCAAAGAAACCCGCAGCAGTTATACCTAATCAAGCGGGACCTAGCCAGGTAGCGACGCCACCAGCTAGGAAGCCGTATTTGGGAGCTGCCCCATGGTGCAAGCGATGTAACCGTCATCATTTAAACCTCATACCCTGCTCCAAATGTACCTACTATGGACGCTGGGGACATTTGATTAACATATGCCGCTTTGCTATCCAAAACAAAGCTGTTGCAAACCTTGCTGCTACCCAACTCCAAGTCAACCCTACTCAAGCTCGTTTCCCGTCTGGTACTTGCTACAACTGTGGTGAGACGAGCCATTTCAGGAACAAATGCCCGAAGATTGTCAATGAAAAACCAACCCTTTGATGAGCATTTGGCCGAGCAAAAGATGTTGCTGTCTTATGCCTTTGTTTCTTTTGTTTTCTTGTATTGTGAAACAATCTGTTTTGTTCATAAATAAAAGTCGTTGTTCGCAATTCTGATATACAAATGTAGTTACATGTGTGTATGGCATTTCCCTATGATACTTACATCAAGGAACTATGCTCTTTACAAACTACTCTTGTGATTCTCCCTTTCAAGTGATCGCTCATGATTTCCTCAAAAATTTTAAGTACCCGTTTCATTCTAGGAGACGAAGTACAAGAAATAAAGTGAAATTGTGAGTAATCGTGCTTTTTGCACATCTGTGCCTTTGAATCCTTGGTTAGATAACTAAGGGTATTTTCAAATCTCATACCCATTACGTTCTGATTTTTCAACATGCATAACATAAGTTTTCAAAGAAACCTTCATGATTTCAAAAACATTTTATATATAGTTCGAAAATGTTAGTGCAGTTGTCTGTCGACTACATCTTCTTTCGAGTCTTAGATAAAGAGAGATAAGCCCAGAGACTGATCAAGACTGAAGAAGTGCAAACATGAAGTGGTCAAAGACTTGATGAACGACTCGTCAACATCTGAGGGGGAGTTTGTTGGTGCACTACATCTGTTGACTTCGTCCTGGATCAAGTCTTAGTCTTAGAATGTTAGATTAGGGCATATTGTACGAGATTTCCCACCATGTCCGTATGTGGGAAACCACCATGTCCGTATGTGGGAAACCACTATGTTCGTATGTGGGAAACCACTATGTTCGTATGTGGGAAACCACTAGTTTCGCTTATATGGACATGAGAGGTTCCGCTTATATGGACATGAGAGATTTCACTTATATGTCAAACAGGTAGTTTCGCTTATTCGAACATGTAAGGTTTCGCTCATATGGACATGTCCATAAGAGCGAAACCACAAGCCTATATATAGGTCCCAAGAGCGAAACCATTGTAACAGTTGTGCAATTCCATACCGAGGTGCTGCCGGTGTGAAGACTGCTTCTATTTGTGATTTTATCAATACAATCAGTAGTTAAATAGTGAAATCAAGCTAAACAAAGACCGAATCAATGAATTCCGCCTCTGATTCGGTCTGAGCACTCTTCTGATCGACTCGTTAGGTCGTTTCACGTTCCTACAAGTGGTATCAGAGCTCAGAAGGAAGAGTTCTTACCGTTTAGCTCATTTTCGCTCAAAAATTCTGATTTCTACACCTTCTTTCATCATCAGATCAAGTTTTAACGGTCAAAATCGGATCAAAATTTCACAGATTGTGTGTTATTGGACATAGACAAACCCTGGAAAGTTTCGGACCAAAATACGGACTAAAAATGGGTCAAACTACCTTCGGACTAGGTTTCGCTTATACGAACTTTGTATAGTTTCGCTTATTTGATCACCTAGTTTCGCTCCATTGTCACATCATTTGGTAGTTTCGCTCCAAAAGTCACAAGGTTCCGCTTATTTGTCACAAGGTTCCGCTTATTTGTCACAAGGTTCCGCTTATTTGTCACAAGGTTTCGCTCATTTGTCACAGGAGGTTTCGCTTTTGTGAACATTAGGAGGTTCCGCTTTTGTGAACATTAGGAGGTTCCGCTTTTGTGAACATTATGAGGTTCCGCTTTTGTGAACATTAGGAGGTTCCGCTTTTGTGAACATTAAGAGGTTCCGCTTTTGTGAACATCAGGGTTTCACTCTTGTGAACATCAGGGTTTCACTCTTGTGAACATCAAGGTTTAGCTCTTGTGAACATCAAGGTTTAGCTCTTGTGAACATCAAGGTTTAGCTCTTGTGAACATCAAGGTTTAGCTCTTGTGAACATCTGGGTTTCGCTCTTGTGTCACTCACATCTTGGGATTTCGCTTTTGTGACATTCTAGAAAACGTGTCGGGATTGTTAGAAAAATGGCAATGGTCTTTGATGAACAAGAAAACTATTATTTTGAGAATTTTAACAATTGGAATCGAGGATTTCTAGATGAGAGTTATAGAAATGTGAAAAAGGAGGTTTGGATCAAAAGGTTTAAAGATTTTGTATGTTTGAAAAATGAAACATTGGAAGATCTAGAAAACCGATATGGAGTCTTACTTGACTACTTAAAAATTCATGAGATATTTCTATCAGATGCTGAAAAGATAGAAAAGCTTGCATATGCATTACCTATTGATTGGAGTGAATCTTTGAAAAATTTAAGAAAGGATTCAAATTTTTCAAAATTGCATTTAAAAAGATTCATCAGCATACTTAAAACTCATGAAGTTGAAAACGGAAAGAAAAGGAAAGAAATGATAAAGGTTTTAGAAAATCATTTGATGGATATGGGATTAGATATGATTGATGAGACGAACAAAAGGATTGTTGAATGTGTTAGGGCAAAATATGTGATGAAATACGATATCAAGAGAGGTTGTTATATTGATGAGAATTTAAATCCTCTTGATTTTGTTAAAATCTTTTGTGCAGGTACATTTATGGCAAAGGAAGAAGAAGCTTCAAAAGATGAAAAATTTGTAAAGAATGAATCCTCAAATTCTGCATCAGTGTGTTTTACATGTGACAGCTTAAAGACGGAAAATGACAAACTCGTGAAAGATGCGGAAAGTTTGACTTTGGAAGTCAAAGAGCTGAATGATAAGAAGCAAGCTGATGATAAACAGATTCTTGTTTTGCAGGAAAACTGTGTAAAGCTGAACTCTGAAAATGACAAACTGTTAAGTAACTTGAACAGTTTGACATTGGAAAATCTGAAATTGAAAAAAAATGCAAAAAATTTTGAAGATAAACTGAAAGTTTTTGAAATAGAAAAATTAAAAATGAAAAAAGAATTTTAAGTTCAAATAAAAATTCTTTAAGATGGGAGAGATGTGTTTAGCAAAAACAACATTGAAAAGCAAAAAATGATAAATTCCCATCTTCAGAAAATTATTAAACTTGAAAAAGTAGGTGAATGTGCTCGAAAGCAAATCAAAGAGTTAGAAGAAAAGGAGTTGAATTCAGAAAATGAAGATTTCTGGATAAAGCTGGAAAACAAGAATTTGAAAGCAAATGAAATAAAATTTCAAGAACAGATAAAAGTTTTGGAAAATGAAAAATCTGTTCTTGAAAACATGAAAAATGAGAATGAAAAATCAATCAAGTCTCATCTTGAAAGGATATCTCAGCTTGAAAATGAAGCTGAGAATTCAAGAAACAAGATTGGTGATCTTGAGAAAAAATTGAAAGGTTTTGTGACTTCATCAGACAGTTTGAATTTTCCCTGTCCAAAACCGATCAATTCAGTTTCAATAAGTGACTATGTCACAAACTTTGACAATGTCAAAGTGTTGGATTCTGTATGCCCAAGACACATATTAAATTGATGTGGCTAGTATGTTATGATCCAAGTTGAGTCATACCCAAATACAAGCTAGACAAACACTTATAATATTTATTTATGATATGATCAACAAATAAATATTAGCACTTATAATATTTAGAAATTGGTTTTCTAAATAATTGCACTTGACAAACTAATAAATTATATGGATAATTTATTTTGAGAGAATATTTTATTTTATTATTTAATAGGTTAAATAACATTTAAAAGATTGCATGAGTCTTATAAAAATGTTATGTTATGTTTTATAAAAGTTATAAAACTAAATACAAGACATAAAAATAAGCTAGTAAAAATTTGATTGGGTGAGAATATGGTGGCACATGGGCCGCCCCCTTTTGGTCTTCCCTAAGGATTTTCCACCAATCAAATGACATGCAAATTCCATACTTAGATGACCCTTGATTGGGTGGTCTTCCCAAGCAATTTTGGTCCAATCAACTTACATGCAATTGTCATAACTAGATGGCTCTTGATTGGTCAAAAGTGGTGGCAACCTTCTCTCACTCTTTTAAATCTATTTTGTGACAAAATGAAAGATGAAGAACTTGTAAGACTTGAGAAAACTCTCTCAAATTTTCGGCCATAGTGTGCCATACTAGAGGGTTTTTCAAGTTTACAAATCAAGTGCAAGAACTCCATAATATTCTCTAGAAAAATCGGCCATGGTGGTTGTTTAGAGGGAATCTTAGTGAGTTCATAAGTGTAGAAATCCTAGCTAAACATAAGGTGTTTGTTGGAAGGCTTGGGGTATACAAGCTTGAGGTCTTCTATACTTGAAGGCAACCATTCAAGAAGAATCATCTTCTTCATATCCTCTACTCCTAGGAAGGTAGTATTCTAAACACTCTATGGTTGTGTTTTATTTTTGACAGCATGCATGTTCGTATATGGATCTGGGATTGGGTTTTACATATAAAATGAGTTTTATATCTTGTAAGTAACATGTTTTAAATAATAATTTCCGCTGCGTTTTTATTTTATAAGGATAAAATACTTTGATAAACATGTGAAAAACCCAACAATGGTATCAGAGCTGCTTATATGAGTGCATGCTTCATAGGATATGAAATTTTCGGGTTTCGGGTTTGGGAAACCCTATGGCCGAAATTTTCACCTTGGTTATCCCTTTGTTCTTCAAGATTATATTCTTACATGCATAAATGAATCTTGAAAAATTATTTCATTTGGATGATTATTTTGTTTGGACAAAAACCCACATTTTTCGGTTTTCATTCTTGACCGAAAAATTGTAGGTTGTAAAAGGGAACCATTTTTGCTTCTTGATTTTTTTATATATGTGGATATATACATTTCGGTGTTCATAACCTAGCCATGACCTTGTGTGAATATGTTGAATGATTGTGTTTATGATTTATATTTAATTATTTCAAAGGTTATAATAATTAATTATTTTTGTTCTTCCATTTGTAAAGTTATGTAATTTATTTATTTTCATTTGGCATGTAAATAAATAGATTAGGTGCATTTTCATTTTACTAGAAAAAATGTATTAGGATATTTTTTTTTGTAAAAGAAGATGCACACAAAATTGTGTTTTTGGTTTTGGCCAATTTCAGACCTAAAGAAGTTCATAGTTCTTAACGGGATTTTAGCCCAATAACCAAAACACATTTTCGGAGTCCAAAGGAGTTTGGAGCTTAATATAAAAGACATTTGGAAGCTCAAAGAAAGTGGAGAAATCACAACACAAAAGGGAGACTTGAAGCATTTGGATGCGGGATCAAGTGGGAGTTCAACGACACATCGCTTGTGTCATTTTTCACCCTTTAGGAAGGACCTTTTGGCACACTTGTTTCGGCTAACAAGTGTTGTCAAAATAGTTGGCTATGGTTATGCATCTATTGATATGTGGTTTGTGCTTGTGTTGTTACTTATTTTATTGTTTGGATGATATTTGGATATGCATGCTTAACAAACTAATAATCAAAACAAGCTTAAAATTGGTTCTTTAAAAATCATTAAAATTGGTTAATAAAAGGTTATTAAAAATTATTGATTTTATAGAAAATGGGTTTTATTAAAAAGAACCTTAGAAAATTTGTTTTCACAAAAGTACCAAGGATTTGAATGCATGCAAATATATGGTACATAAAGTTTTCTAAACTAGAATTTTGAAAACTCAAAATCCCTTTTATAAAACAAGTCAAACACCATCCTTTTATACAACACTCGAATCACTTGGGAACTCTTTTGTGGGATAAAGGTCACCTAACCACATTTGAAGGAACTTGTATATTCGAGGTGGGTTTAACATGTTTGTGGGATAAAGGTCACCTAACCACTTATGTGTATAAACTCACACGTGTGTGTAAGTTGGACGACTTGATTTGGAAACCATGAACTTAGGGTCACCGAAGCATGGGGAACAAAGGTGTTGATGGGATTAAAACATGCCAACTAAACATAAAGATGTTTAACCGATCCCATATGGCTAGAAGTTGCAAAGGGTTGCAATTGTCAAACGTTGACTACCTTGTTAATTTAAATAGAGGGATAAAGGTCACCTAACCAATATTTAAATGTAACGTTGGATTCTAGATTTTAATTATTAATTGTCTATGAGACATAAAAGGGTATTAATAAATAAAATATAATAATATCGAAAATACTAAAACTGAACCTTGTTAAATTTTGTAGATGGCCGCTAACAATATTACCCAAACCGTCCGTAACCTATCACTAAGAATAATCCTTGAAAAGGGATCGTCTCAATCGAAACACTTTATGGATTAATATCGAAACTTAAGAATCGTTCTCAAGTAAGAAAAGATATCCTATGTGTTGAACGATCCTAATCCCGATGAACCTCTTATGGAAGATGAGGATACCTATAACAATTGGATTAAGTATATCGAGGATACTATGCAAGCCTCTTGCCTCATGTTAGGAATTATGTTTCCCAAGATTCAAAAGGATTTTGAACATCATGAGCATACGACATGATTAACCAATTGTAGGAAATGTTCCTAAGGTTAGAACGCATCGAAGTGGTTCGAGCGCTTCATGCATGTCGAATGGAGGAAACCCAATCGGTCTCATCTTAAGTCTTTAAGATGACAAAGCCACATTGATCATCTTGAAAGGCTCAATATGGGTAAAAAGGCTTTTATCCGTTCTAACGATCAATGAGGGTGGCATCAAGAAAGGGCATCACCCCGACTCCAAGGCAAGTGTTGCGAATGGAAAGGGACAGTTCAATGGGAAAAGAAAAGAAAGGATAAAGCGCAACCACCGAAACCAAAATATAAGAAGGTAAAGGTTGCCACGAACGATCCATGCTTTGAGTGTGGTGAGATAGGACATTTGAAAAGGAATTGTCCAACCTATCTCAAGGAGTTGAAAACTAAGAGGGATGCAGGGCAAACCTCAGGTACAATCATTATGGTACATATTGACTTTAATGTTATTTCTTCTAACACATGGGTATTAGATACCGGATGTGGAACTCATATTTGCAATCCGTTGCAAAGGGTTCAAAAGAAATAAGCATTACAAAAGGGAGACATTAGTCTCTTCATAGGCAATGGAATGAAAGTTCAAATTGAAGCCCTAGAAGACTATGTTTTGTAACTTCCAAATGGTTTGGAAATTGTTTTAAAAATGTTTTGAATGCTCCTAGTTTGACTAGGAACATTATTCAAGTTTCCCTTATAAGACAATATGGTTTTGATTTAAAGTTTGTAAACATTGGCATTTATATTTCGATGAATGACATGTTTTACTTTAAAGCTATGCTCTCAAATGGTATTTATGAATTGCTTCATAATAATACATCATTTGATAGTTCAATGTACCAAGTAATCACCAAGAAACTCAAAATGGTTTTGAGTAAGACCTATCTTTGGCATTGTCGTCTTGGTCATATAAACAAACGTCACATGCAAACACTTCAAAAGAATGGTCTTTTGGAAACAAATAAAATTGGTTCACTTGATACATGTGAATCTAGTTTACAAAGTAAAATGACTAAGGAACCCTTTAGTGGGAAATGGCAAAAGATTTATTAGGTATCATACATTTGGATGTATGTGATCCTTTTGAGCCAATAACTAGGAATGGTGAAAGATGCTTCATTACTTTTACCAACAGCTATAGTAGTTGTGGTTATGTGTACTTGACATAAAGATGAAGTTTTTGAAACGTTCAAAATCTTCAAAAGTGAAGTAGAAACTCAACTCAATTAAAGTTCTTCGTTCCGATGGAGGAAGAATCGAACTCTATTGGATATGGTTCGATATATGATGTCTAGGAGCGCATTATCTCTATCATTTTGGGGTTACGCTTTGCTCTCCGCGGCCCATACATTCAATGTGGCCCAAACCAAGAAAGTGGATAAGACACCTTTTGAAATATGGCATGGAAGGACTCCACCATTATCATATTTAAAGGTATGGGGTTGTGAAGCTTATGTGAAGCAATACACCCCAAACAAATTCGAAGTATGATCCACTAAGTGTATTTTCGTAGGATACCCTAAAGATAAATTAGGATATTATTTCTACGATCTAACAGAACAAAAGGTATTTGTTACTCAAAAGGCTAAGTTCTTGGAACCTAAGTTCCTTATGGAAGGAATTAGTAGAACAATGGAGCTTGATGAGGATCAAGAACGACAAGCCGATACACGTTTGGTTGATACTAGCACTCAACAAGAGGTTGTTGAAAACGATCAAGTGGTTGATCATTACACACAAAACGTTCGCAGATCTGGTAGAATCAGTAGTTCACCTGAAAGATATGGATTTTTCATGGATGGATGCTACGTGGTAGATTCGGGTGAACCAACCACATACCATGATGCAATGTCAATTATGACAAATGGCTTGAAGCCATGAACGTAGAGATGCAATCCATGTATGACAACCAAGTATGGAAATTGGTTGTGCCACCTCTTATCTCCAAAGTAGTTGGAAGTAAGTGGGTTTTCAGGAAGAAAAATCGATATGCATGGTAACTTGGACACTTATAAAGCGAGACTTGTAGCAGAAGGTTCAATCAAACTCAAGGGGTTGAATATGATGAGACCTTCTCGCCTATCGCGATGCTAAAGTCAATAAGGATATTATTTGCCATACCTGCATAATATGATTATGAGATTTGGCAAATGGATGTCAAAACGGCTTTCCTTAATAGATATCTTGAGGAAGATGTCTATATAGTTCAGCCTGGAGGTTTTATCGATCCAAAACATCCTGACAAAGTATGCAAGTTAAAGAAATCAATCTATGGATTGAAACATGCATCTAGAAGTTGGAATCACCGTTTTGATGAAGAGATTAGGGAATATGGATTCATCAAGAACGACGATGAAGCTTGTGTGTATAAGAAGGCTAGTGGGAGCATTATTACTATCTTAGTATTATATGTCGATGACATTCTACTATTTGGAAATGACGTTCCAACCATGGAAGGTGTAAAAACCTAGCTTGGAAGTTGTTCTTTCATTAAGGATCTTGGTGAAGTCGCCAATATTTTGGAATAAAGATCTATAGGGATAGATCAAGGCGCTTGATAGGTTTATACCAAAGTGCATACATTGACAAAGTCTTGAAAAGGTTCAAGATAGAAAACTCTATGAAAGGTTTGGTACCTGTTCAAGAGAGGACAATATTGAGTGCGTCTCAATGTCCAAGCTCAAAGAATGGGCAAGAAAGAATGAAAGGAATCCCATATGCATCAGCTATAGGATTCATTATGTATGTAATGATATGCACTAAACCGGACAAGTTATGCATGACGAGAAGATACCAGCGAAATCCAAGTAACGGTCATTGGTAACTCTTAAAATATATTTAAATACCTTAGAAAGACTAAGGATATATTTCTAATATATGGATCTGGTAAACAAGAACTCGTTGTAAAGGGTTACAGGGATGCGAGTTTCGGAATTCGTTGTAAAGGGTTACATGGATACGAGTTTCCAGATTGATCGAGATGGTTCTCGATCACAATTGGGGTAGCATTGTCCACTACAGAATCAGAATACATTGCCGCTTCATTGATCGAGATGATTCATGTGGATCTACCACTTGAATTATTTCCGATCTAGGGGTAGTCCCTACCATTCAGGACCCCTGGAAATCTTTGTGATAACGATGGTGTGATTGCTTAAATCAAGGAACCTCGTGCACATCAAAAGACTAGGAACATTAAGCGGAGTTTCAACTACATAAGGGATGAAGTTGAAAAAGGGAAAAGATATGTATTCGCAAAGTTCACACTGATCAAAATATTGTGGATCCACTCACGAAGCTCCTCGAACGAGCAAAGCATGAAGGGTCATACTTGTGCCTTAGGACTTCGATATTCTAGTGATTGGATTTGATCTATATTGTATTTGGATATTGGAACAATTGTTTCTATAACTCTTTGTGGTATGTTGAGTTATGTTCCATTTTAGCATGTTTAAATCCAAGAATAAGTTTCTTATTCTAAATGTCCGTAGTCGATCATACTTGTGGGAACAATTATGAATGTAAGACTATTGTGAACTTGGATTGGTGGATATTCATTAGGTATGAATATAGAGCAAAGTGTTGCTGCCAAAGTTCATATATATTTGTGGGATACAAATATTGGACTAACTCGCTCTCGAATATATACTGCATGGAATCAGTTGTGATTGATCATAAGTAAATTTGAATGAAGGAGAATATCATAGTATCCTCTGACCTGAGATACATATTGGGTCTTGATATTCACCAAATATTATGCCTTGACTTATTTCTTCGCTGTCAGTAATATGACAGTACATAAGGCTAAGCCCAGGTGTGGTACAAGGTGATTGTGAGAGACGTATGTAGTCAAGAAGGGATTTGTTCCTCTTATTCTTTGAGAGTAAGATGTCTAAGGACTGCTAAAGTTAAATCAACAGAGGGTGATCACTCTATGTCTCTGGATTTAACATGACATCTGCAACAAAGGGATAAATGATAAATTCACCTAAATCATATTCAAGTAAAGGACTTGAAGGGGATGATGTGATTGAATGGGACATATAGTCATATGTATTAGGGGTAGTAAACTATAGTTAGGTGGTCTTTACTACTTGCATCAATCTTCTATGTATCTTGTGCAAGTGGGAGATTGTTGGATTCTGTATGCCCAAGACACATATTAAATTGATGTGGCTAGTACGTTATGATCCAAGTCGAGTCATACCCAAATACAAGCTAGACAAACACTTATAATATTTATTTATGATATGATCAACAAATAAATATTAACACTTATAATATTTAGAAATTGGTTTTCTAAATAATTGCACTTGACAAACTAATAAATTATATGGATAATTTATTTTGAGAGAATATTTTATTTTGTTATTTAATAGGTTAAATAACATTTAAAAGATTGCATGAGTCTTATAAAAATGTTATGTTATGTTTTATAAAAGTTATAAAACTAAATACAAGACATAAAAATAAGCTAGTAAAAATTTGATTGGGTGAGAATATGGTGGCACATGGGCCGCCCCCTTTTGGTCTTCCCTAAGGATTTTCCACCAATCAAATGACATGCAAATTCCATACTTAGATGACCCTTGATTGGGTGGTCTTCCCAAGCAATTTTGGTCCAATCAACTTACATGCAATTGTCATAACTAGATGGCTCTTGATTGGTCAAAAGTGGTGGCAACCTTCTCTCACTCTTTTAAATCTATTTTGTGACAAAATGAAAGATGAATAACTTGTAAGACTTGAGAAAACTCTCTCAAATTTTCGGCCATAGTGTGCCATACTAGAGGGTTTTTCAAATTTACAAATCAAGTGCAAGAACTCCATAATATTCTCTAGAAAAATCGGCCATGGTGGTAGTTTAGAGGGAATCTTAGTGAGTTCATAAGTGTAGAAATCCTAGCTAAACATAAGGTGTTTGTTGGAAGGCTTGGGGTATACAAGCTTGAGGTCTTCTATACTTGAAGGCAACCATTCAAGAAGAATCATCTTCTTCATATCCTCTACTCCTTGGAAGGTAGTATTCTAAACACTCTATGGTTGTGTTTTATTTTTGATAGCATGCATGTTCGTATATGGATCCGGGATTGGGTTTTACATATAAAATGAGTTTTATATCTTGTAAGTAACATGTTTTAAATAATAATTTCAGCTGCGTTTTTATTTTATAAGGATAAAATACTTTGATAAACATGTGAAAAACCCAACACAAAGTTGAAGATTGTGATGAGAAATCTGATGATGATAATGAAAAAATTGAAAACCAAAAATTGTTTTTGAAATTAAAGGAAAAGTTTCAGAAAACTGTTCTGCAATCAACTGAAAAAGGCGAATGCTCTAAGCAAAAACCTTTGAAGAAGAAAGCGGAACAGAAACAAAAAATTAAAAAGGAGAAAATTGTTCAAAAAGAAAATAATAGCTCATCAGGTCGATCATCCAATCAAAATCAAAAATTACAAAAAGTAAAAATTGAAAACTCAAAAATTGTTGGCAATAAGTGGTGCAGGTCGGACCATAGTGCTCAAAAGTCAAATCCAGCAAACATGAGGAAGGAATATCACCAAGCTAAACAATGCTATGATCTAAGCATTTGGTGTGAAGGTGGTACATGGTACGATAACAGAGTGTGTTACCGATGTGGTTATCAAGGACACATTGCTGTTAACTGCCAAAGTTGGAATTATGAAACAAGAAGATGCTTTAACTGCAACATCAGAGGTCACATTGCCAGAGATTGCCCAAGGAGATCGATTGACAGATCAAGGGCTAAATCTCAAAAATTGGCAAAGATTCCAGTCAATGTTAAGCCCCATGAACAGAAGGTTCTAAAACCTAAAGTTTAAGAACAATCAATTCAAGAAAAGAAAGTTAAAATTTCACAGGGGCAGAAAGACAGACTGAGGAAAAAGAGGAAGAAGGCGAGAGAGTATCTCGAGAAGATTTTGTCATCGGGTTCATCCGATGGTAAGAATAAGAGTTCTGGTGAATCGACTCCCTCGATTGCAAAGTCAAGCAAGACGAATTCATCGGATACAAATCTGAGGACGAAAGAAGAAAAGAAGAAGAAGAAAATGGTCGGCAATGAATCTGACTTGTTAAAGTCAGACAAGCCACCTTCAGGCAATGATTCTGGTTTGTCAAAACCTGAGGAGCCTGGTGTTGAGGTAAAAAAAGAGAATTCAGGTTTAACAATGGATGATGCAAATTTTCCACCATTGTTGAACAAGAATTTGAAATCACCCAAGGACCGTCAGGCATGGGTGAATCTATTCAAATAAAAAAAACCTGACTTGCCGAAGTTCCCAGGTTGGTAAGTGTGGAACATGAATTGGCACATTTCTTGAGAAATTTCACTCTGGTGATTTTTCGTCTTACATGTAGTAAATCAGGGACATTAAGTTGTACTTGATTTTCTACTAGTGGTGTTTGAGATCTAAAACTGAAATTGTAAAATCTGTCATGTGTATGAAGAAAACAATGTGATGAAGTGACCCCGAACCTACAAATGATTGGTAAACAAACTAATTTTTCCGGAAAAACCATTTTGATTAAAACAAACTTAAGTGTTTTGAAATCTAAATGGGAAAATAGTTTGTTGTTAGGGGGAGTTCTGATTGTTTACGCCAAGTGGATAGAGAATTGAAGTGATTCTCATCAAGTTGTCAAGTTTGTACAGTTTGTTTCAAATTTTCCCAGAAAATCAAAATTGAAACAGATTTTGATTTTAGGGGGAGAAAAATTTTAAAAAATTAGAAAATTTGAAAAGTCAAAAACATTAAAAAAATCAAAAATGAGTTTTTGTTGCATAAAAGAGGAAATGATAGTACATCAGTGGACTATCACGACATGCTAAAGAAATGTAAAGTCAAAATGTGATAAACAATCTTACTGTGGATGTGTCAGTAGGTTTTCGCACATTTAGTAAACTGTAACGAGATATAAACCTAAAATCAAACTTGCTTATTCTGTGGGTTAACAAAACTGCTTGGATATATAGGTAACCCCTAAAATCTTGTTTGAAAGGTCCCTTATTCTGAGATACTAGGTCTTTATGCTCAGTGATATCTGGGGTATTATCCCGGGACTTCTGCTGTATGGAAGTACTGACCTAGTCCCCGGATAATGCTTTCCGCAAATGCTTGAAACATAGCATCGCCCTCAGCAAGCTGATGAAACAATAAAATTGATAGTCGCTGCTGTTGTAATTAAAAGATCCTCTAAAGGGGACACACCGAAAGTCGAAGCCGTCATCTCTCTGCGTATACGGAAGTATCGACCTGAGCTCTCACGGCCCTCGCACATAACCCCTTTACAGATATCATCTGTGGTATACTCACTTGTAAGACTGAATATTGGGGTCTGGATACGGGAGTATATTCAAGTAGTGGGACACACGGATAAGTTTAAGTAATTAAGACACTAATTGCGTATCTCGAAACAGTTGAACTTTGTGTGAAATTTAAGAAGACAAACATACTGACAATCTAGGTAAATTGTTTAGAACTTATAATGAAATCAAGCTTAACGGTGTTGATGATATGTTTCATAAACTGATATGATCCTCTTGCACGAACTCACAAAAATAATGTTTGTACATATTTCATTTCTGCATTTAATTTTTGTTATTGCTTTTATGCTTCATATTTTGAAAAATCCAAAAAGATTTTCGACAACTGATGTTGAAAAGCTGATATTCAAAATCTCAAAGGCTAAACATGATGAACAGATGGGTTGGTTAATTGATTTGAAATGTTTAAGATGATTCATTAATTTGGATCAGATTTCGGAAAGTTTCAAAGTTTGATAAGTTTTACATGTGAAGATTCTCAAAGGTTTAGTTGATTCATTAAGTTGAATCACAATTTTGTTTGGTTGTAATAGAGTGTTTTGAGTTGTGTAGGTTTCTGATCTTGTTGCTACGGAAAGCCAGGAAATACATCAGAACCTGAGAAAAGCTTTGACTGAAAAAGCCAGGATTTGATTTCAATGGTGATAACAAATTCCAGACAGCGATCCCAGCTTAATGATAGGGGGAGTCTGACGAGAGTTAGAGCCAGAGAAAGATCCGGGTACATGATTCCAGGAAGAGTTCCTGAAGAAGACCGATCAAGATTGAAGAATTGTCATGTTTGAAGACTCTCACTAAAGATTCCGTCAACATTCAAGGGGGAGTTGTTAGTGCAGTTGTCTGTCGACTACATCTTCGTTCGAGTCTTAGATAAAGAGAGATAAGACCAGAGACTGATCAAGACTGAAGAAGTGCAGACATGAAGTGGTCAAAGACTTGATGAACGACTCGTCAACATCTGAGGGGGAGTTTGTTGGTGCACTACGTCTGTTGACTTCGTCCTGGATCGAGTCTTAGTCTTAGAATGTAAGATTAGGGCATATTGTACGAGATTTCCCACCATGTCCGTATGTGGGAAACCACCATGTCCGTATGTGGGAAACCACTATGTTCATATGTGGGAAACCACTATGTTCGTATGTGGGAAACCACTATGTTCGTATGTGGGAAACCACTAGTTTCGCTTATATGGACATGAGAGGTTCCGCTTATATGGACATGAGAGGTTTCACTTATATGTCAAACATGTAGTTTTGCTTATTCGAACATGTAAGGTTTCGCTCATATGGACATGTCCATAAGAGCGAAACCACAAGCCTATAAATCGGTCCTAAGAGCGAAACCATTGTAACAGTTGTGCAATTCCATACCGAGGTGCTGCCGGTGTGAAGACTGCTTGTATTTGTGATTTTATCAATACAATCAGTAGTTAAATAGTGAAATCAAGCTAAACAAAGACGGAATCAATGAATTCTTCCTCTGATTCGGTCTGAGCAGTCTTCTGATTGACTCGTTAGGTCGTTTCACGTTCTCACAGAAAACATTTTTAATATAATGTATTTACTTAACATATCAAATGCATGATTTCAAAAGCATTGTCTATATTTTCAAAAAAACAACCTCCATGATTTCAAAAACATTGTCTATGTTTTCAAAAACAACCTTCATGATTTCAAAATGTTTCATATAGTTTGAAAACAATACTAAAACAGTATAATTACTTATATCAAATGCATGATCATTCATATTTTCAAAAACCTTATACGTAATTTCAAAAAAAAAAAATCATCTCGCATGATTTTAAAACATTTTTATCTAATACACCTACTTTATGATTTCAAAAGTATTATATATAAGGTTTCAAAAACATTGAACACATTTTAGAACCCCATGCATAGTTTTCAAAATATTTTCCTAATACATTGACTTAACCTTCAAATTCCGCTTCATATGTCGCCTTGGCATATCTAGCATCTCAATTTCATAAGCATTTTTACTTCATGTTTTGATTTAAGCACATCCAGTGCAAGGTTTCAAAACATCTTCAACTTCTAAAATCCATATGGGATCTTTTTATCTTCTCAATTAGAACCTTGTGGATGATTATCATTCAAATCAGAATTCTTAATTGGATTCCTTGTGTACCTTAATTCGAACATTTCGGTTCCTTACAATCGAAATCGAATTCTCTCTTTAAGATCTGTCTATCTTCATAGTTAGATTCTTGATAATGTTTAAAGTACCAAATGAAATCCACGGAATGGATTCCTAGTGTGCTTTAAATACTTGGGCGCAAATTAACAAAATGATAACAAATTTAAAATCAAGTTAAACAATTATGTGATTATATGTTTATGCATTTTGTGTTTTCTTTTATGCATTTTATGTTTTTGTATACTCTAGATATTCGTTATCCAAATCCTCGTAGAACCTTTCATATCTTCATATGAGGGATTCCTAGTAGGATATTCAAAAAGGTACTACCTTAAATCCTTATTGGGCTTCTACGTGATAGTCAAGACCCTTGGATTATATAGTACCATTCCATGATTCAAAAGAGACCCTTTGAGTGGTCTAGTCAAAGGATTGATTCAAAATCTGGTTAAGAATGACATGTGATGATATAAGCTGAAAAGACTCCTTGGCGGTTTAGAGATCATTTATTGACTCAATTAAAAAGGACCCTAGTATGGTCTAGTCACACTCATCACAGGTTTGTTCATTTGGTTTCCCCTACACATTATAAAATACACTGTGCAAACTATGCAAGGAATTAGTAATTATGGACGTGTACATAATTATGAAATTCAGTGCACAGAAACCCAGTAAAAATTATTATGTGTAAGAACCGATAGTGACAACAATTACAAAATGTGAACGATGTAATGGAGGTACGGTGGATGCACCAATAACGCTTAACAGACGTATATATAAGTGTCCCTCCTACATTGTAAGCATGATGTTATTTAAAGTTACTAGAAGTTCAGGACTCTAACCAGTGTTGTTCGATCTTTTCAACTTCATATTTCAAGCTCTCACAAGTTTCCTCTAAGATAAATTTCGGGACGAGATTTCCTGAAGTAGGGGAGACTATGACATCTGTGTCACTTCAACCATCAAACAAATACCAAACCAATGAAATATTGTATTTCATACTTGGGATTTGTATAAACATGTGTATCAGTTGCACATATCAACTCTTGTTCGATTTCGGGCTCTAATGTCACACCCCGACCGCGTGTAACATGCAACCGCGGCGGAAACGCCGGGGAGTGTTGTGGACAGAATTAATTGTTATACAACCATGGAAATTAAAGTTACATCTTATTTATTAAACAAGGGTAGTACATTGTCTTAAACAGGAAAACAAAGAGTTTATAACATAGTTAACTAAGTCTATCTTCAGTTTTAGTCTCTAAGGCACAGGTCCGCCCTAGTATCGTGATCAACATCCTATGGAACAGCTCCTGAAAACACATGTGAAAGTAGGTACGTCAGCATAAAAATGCCTGTGAGATACATAGGTTTTGAGAAAATGGGATTCATGACTTGAGTTTAAAGAATGTTTATTAACAGTCAGTCATGAACCTTGTAATTTGTCTTGCTTTGTAAACCATTTGAAAAACGATAACATCAGATAATATGTATAGATAAGTGCAAGGTTAAACGAGTAACCAAGTAAAATGAGTTGAATATAATAAGTTGTTTTGTAAGACAATGTTTTATGAAAAGTGTGTTATTTGTATAAAATGTTATATGTCTAAACTGAAATGATTTAGATAACGCTAAGATATGTAATATTATACAAACATTTATATATAGGAAGTACCAGCGGCGTATCCACCATGTTGCATCATATTACATACTCCTCGTTACTCAAACCATTTACCCAAACCAATCCACCATGTAAATTGTTCATGTATAAACCAAATGTCAAGTGTTATTGTGTAAACCATGTCAAATGTTTATGTTCAATGTAAAACACCAAATGTGTACGTCAATGTCAACGTGTTTATGTTCAATGTAAATCATGTAATGTGCATCCCAGATGTATCATGTATGGTAAGCGAAATGTATCAACTTAAACCATATGTAAAATGCACAAAACAAGTCGTTGAAGTAAAACGTGGTTTAAATCAACGTTATGTTCTGTGGAAAAATGCATGCTCTATTGATACTAACATTTATGCGGTATTGTAAACTATGCATACATCCAAGCCTTGAGACTGCGGCGATAAACCCTTAAACAAATTAAAGGTTCATCTAAGTTATGTATATCGAATTCGGTCACTCCTTCCAGTCCTATCAAACCCAGGACTTCAGAAATGGGAGTTTTCAATTCCTATGGTACCACTACCTACTAACGAACGGCGTAGCCAATGTTAATGAATGTATTGTCCCATGTTAAACAAACCAAATGTCATAACAAAATGAAGGCATGTGATGTAAACAATTGTACTAAGTATGCTAAGTAAACATACGAAGCAGAAATGTTTATGTAAATCAATGTGCCCATATGCTGAGTAAACATATGCAGCAGAAATGTTCATGTAATTCAATGTGTCTATATGCTGAGTAAACATATGCAACAGAAATGTTCATGTAAATCAATGTGTCCATATGCTGAGTAAACATATGCAACAGAAACGTTCATGTAAATCAATGTGTCCATATGCTGAGTAAACATATGCAACAGAAATGTAATGTAAATCAATGTACTAAGTACGCACACAATGGGCATACATAGAATAAAATGTAATGAAATCATGTACTATAATGTACTAATGAGCATAGAGATATACGATGTGAAAACATGAAAAGCATGAAAGTAACAGATAGGCACATGTATTTCACCCCAAAACAGTTTGGAAAACAGTAAAAGAGGGGTTCTATGTACTCACCTGAGATTGCTTTGTAGTTCTTGTATAATAACCAAATAATTCTAGAGATCACGGGATATCAAAGGGCACCTAATAGGTAGCTATGTCAATATACCGGACCAAATCGGAAGGATCGGATAGTATGCGGGTTCGTAAACCAAACGAGTATGGGGACTCGTGTAATATGGTTTAACAAAGCCTACATACTAAAATGAAACTTAACCTAGGTGCTTGCGACCCATCACGACCCGCTTAGGTAGCTTATGCTACCTTACGCGTCGTTCGCGTAGAACGCGTCTGGAACGCCTAACATCGTGACCACAAGGTATAACCTCGGAAGGTTATAGCTATGGTCACCTAATGTGTTTGGTCGGATCCTAATGATCGACCAAATGGGTCGGGTTCGAAAGTATAAGCGATGGTTTAGATCGCTTACCTTACGACCCTATATAAGCACTAAACTAAAAGTGACGAGCTAAGCATGTTAGAACATGCTTACCTAAGTTTGAAAACAGGTTTGACATCAAAACAAACGGCTTTGATGCCCACGAGTAGTTTGGTTACAAAATATGCAAGAATGCACATTTTGGCCGAAACTACGACTCGTCACTGAGCCTAGATAACGTGGTGATCAGTAGGTATAGTCACTACGGACTATAACCATGGTGATCACGCTCACGTTATGAAGTTCCATGAACTTCGCATCGACCATAAGCTGGTCAATGCAGAAAGTCAACAAAACATTGACTTTCGGACTCGAAAAGCGAATAAAAGAACGAAAGAATACTTACGGAGGGTCCCCGAATGCTAATCTAGACCAAAATGGCTCAGGTATGAAACAATGGTTCCAACTTAGAGCCTTAAGATCAGATTGTGTGGGTTTTGAGCAAAATGGGGGGGGGGTATTTATAGGAAAAGTGGAACCGTTAGGATCGTTTTATCGAATATCGTGCCACGATCTTGTGCGTACATGTGTTACATTGTTAGATTCACTGAATATGGCCCTTGGCCTTTGATTGGGTGAAAAGGCAATTGGACCTTTCGCCATTTGAAGAGCCAATCAGCATTAAATGTGGGTTCTGCTGTACTGGGGACTCCTTACGGACCGTATGGACTTTGGCTTACGGTCCGTAAGCCCCTAGTTTGGCAGATTTACCATTTTGGTCCCTGCAGCACCAAAACTTGGTATTTGATGCGTTTTTGGCACGTTTAAGCCCCGTTAACCCCATTTCAAAGCTCTAAAATGAAGTTAAAGTATAGGGAACTTAAAATGTGCTCAAAAATATGTCGGATGTCGGTTCGTGTGGCCGTACGGTCGCGATGTTCGGTTAATTACGACGGAATGCGCATAAGCGCGAAAGACGATCCAAATTGCGCGACGAACGGATTTTTCTCATGCCATACACTAAGGCATAATATAAGGATGCTTACATAAATTTTTGGATGTCCGGATGTATTCAGAACGTAAGTTATGCGCGAAAGTGCAAACTTGTGCACTTTTTGACACTTTTAGCCCCTGAATGATCCAAAAGTTTGTTTTAGCATACCAAACCCCTCAAAGCCTATTTCCAAGCTATGTAAAGGATATTTATGGTATGTTTAACTTATGGACATGTTCCGGAATGTTCATTACAGTTTAAATTGGCATACTTACACAGTTTGTCAAGTTTAGTCCCTGTAAGCGAATTAACTTGTTTTTGCTATACCAAAGCCTTCAAAACTTATTTCTAAGTTATGTAAAGGTTATTTAAGGTATGTTGAGTATATGTTGATGTTTCGGAGTATTTGTCGCGTTAAACTGGGTACGTTTAAGCACCAGTTAGCGTATAATCCTCCAGAAAACGATGTAGAGTTTGAAATTAAACAAAAGTCAAAATACGAAAAGTGTAAAACACAACCAAACAAACATTGGGATCAAACAACATTGTTTTATTGATAATTGAACTGTTCACAATGATTACAGGCACAGATGTTACAGTCTCCCCTACTTGTAGAAATTTCGTCCCGAAATTTATTTAGAGGAAACTCGTGGAAAAAGATGCGGATATTTTGCCTTCATTTGATCTTCACGTTCCCAAGTAAACTCGGGTCCACGCTTAGATTCCCAGCGAACCTTGACCAAAGGAATGCGCTTGCGTTTGAGCCACTTGACTTCACGTTCCATGATTTCTACCGGTTTCTCAACAAATTTCAGTGTTTTATCAACACGCATTTCGTCAAGCGGTATGTGGAGGTTTTCATCAGCTAAACACCTCTTGAGATTGGACATGTGAAAGGTTGGATGAACATTTCCAAGTTCAGGAGGTAACTCAAGTCTGTAGGCTACTTTACCAATTCTTTCGACGATCTTGAATGGTCCAACGTATCTAGGTGCAAGTTTTCCTTTCTTTCCAAATCTGATCACACCTTTCCAAGGTGAGACCTTAAGTAATACACGATCACCGACTTGAAAATCCAAGGGTTTGCGTTTTAGGTCCGCGTAACTCTTCTGACGGCTTCTAGCTGTCTGAAGGTTATCACGAACTTTCTTTACCTTATCTGTTGTCTCTAAAATGAGGGCAGGTCCAGTAAGTTGAGCCTCGCCAATCTCATTCCAGCAGACTGGTGAACGACATTTTCGACCATAGAGAGCCTCGAAAGGAGCCATGTTGATGCTGGAGTGATAACTGTTGTTGTAGGAGAATTCAATCAATGGAAGATGTGAATCCCAACTACCACCAAAATCGATCACACAAGCTCTAAGCATATCCTCCAGTGTCTGGATTGTTCTTTCAGATTGACCATCCGTTTGCGGATGATAAGCTGTGCTCAGATTAAGTTGAGATCCCATAGCAGATTGCATGGTTCTCCAAAAATGAGAAGTGAAACGAGCATCTCTGTCAGAAATGATGTTCAAAGGAACACCATGTCGATCTACAATTTCATCTACATATATTTGAGCAAGTTTGTCAGCCGAAAAATCCTCACGGATTGGCAAGAAATGCGCTGACTTGGTAAGACGATCCACGACTACCCAGATGGCATCGTGAACCTTCTTTGTGCGCGGGAGTTTAGTAATGAGATCCATAGTAATGTTTTCCCATTTCCAAACTGGGATCTCTGGTTGCTCCAATAATCCGGAAGGACGCTGATGTTCAGCCTTAACCTTAAGACAAGTAAGGCATTTGGATACGTATAAGGCAATGTCTTTCTTCATACCAGGCCACCAATACTGAATACGAAGATCCTTATACATCTTATCTGAGCCAGGATGAATAGAATAGCGAGACTTATGGGCTTCATCCATAAGCAAGGTACGAAGATTATCTTGGCTTGGGACCCACAAACGGTCCATGAAGTAATACGATCCATTGTCCTTCAGCTCTAGAGAAGGAGTTATGTGATAAGGAAATTCCTTATCCATTAAACCTTGTGAAACACAAGCTTGTTGAGCCTGAGAAATACGGGCTTGGATATCGGTTTGAATAACAGATTGGACACGTACACAATGAAGCTTAGTACGTTCCTTGCGACTCAAAGCATCGGCTACGACATTCGCCTTACCAGGGTGGTAGCGAATCTCGCAGTCGTAGTCGTTTAGAAGTTCAACCCAACGTCGTTGTCTCATGTTGAGTTCTTTCTGATTGAAGATGTGTTGAAGACTCTTGTGGTCAGTGAAAACCACACATTTTGTACCGTACAAGTAGTGTCTCCAGATTTTGAGAGCGAAGACAACTGCACCCAACTCATGATCATGAGTGGTGTAGTTTTTCTCATGTATCTTCAACTGCCTTGATGCGTATGCTATGACTTTGTTTCTTTGCATCAGGACGCAGCCAAGACCTAATTTAGATGCGTCGCAATAAACGACGAAATCATCATTGCCCTCAGGCAATGTTAGGACAGGCGCGTCGCAAAGCTTTTGTTTCAAAGTCAGAAATGCTTCCTCTTGTTTGACTCCCCAATCAAATGGCTTGTTCTTCTGAGTTAGAGCAGTTAGAGGAACTGCAATCTTTGAGAAGTTCTCAATGAAGCGGCGATAGTAACCCGCTAGACCAAGAAAAGAACGAACCTCAGTAGGGGTAGTAGGCGTATCCCAATCCTTAATCGCACTGATCTTGGAGGGATCTACATGAATACCTTGTTCGTTGACAATATGTCCTAAGAATTGAACTTCTTTAAGCCAAAATTCACACTTGGAGAATTTGGCGAAAAGTTGTTCTTTCTTTAGGAGTTCCAATGTAAGACGAAGATGTTGTTCATGATCAGCTTGCGTCTTAGAATATATCAAAATGTCATCAATGAAAACAATGATGAACTTATCCAAATAAGGTTTGCAGACCCTATTCATCAAGTCCATGAAAACAGCAGGAGCATTAGTCAAACCGAATGGCATGACTGTGAACTCATAATGTCCATAACGAGTGCGGAACGCTGTCTTGGGAATGTCTTCTTCATGCACACGAAGCTGATGATATCCAGATCGTAGATCAATCTTCGAAAAGTATGAAGCACCTTGCAATTGATCAAAGAGATCATCAATGCGAGGTAGGGGATATCGATTCTTGATGGTAAGCTTGTTAAGCTCACGATAATCGATACATATCCTAAAAGATCCATCCTTCTTCTTTACAAAGAGAACGGGAGCACCCCAAGGTGAAAAGCTAGGATGGATAAAACCTTTGTCGGAGAGCTCCTGAAGTTGTTTAGATAGTTCTTGCATCTCTGATGGTGCAAGACGGTATGGAGCTCTGGCAATGGGATTTGCACCAGGTACGAGATCAATACGGAACTCGACTTGGCGTGCTGGAGGTAGACCGGGTAACTCTTCAGGGAAAACTTCAGAATAATCCCGAACGACAGGAATATCTGAAATAGACTTACCCTTGCCTTTATCTGCTGTAACATGTGCTAAGAAAGCCACATATTTCTTCCGTAGATACTTCCGAGCTTTAAAACAAGACATGAGTTTGAGACCACCGGTAGGCTTCTCACCACGAACCTGTAGGATCTCGCCTGTCGACAGCGGTACACGAACAATCTTCTCAGAACAAACTATCTCTGCGCGATGCTTGGATAACCAATCCATTCCCACTATAACGTCGAAGCTTCCAAGTTGCATTGGCGTGAGGTCAATAGGAAAAATATGGTCGTTAAGGTTTAACTGGCAGTTGCGTAGAACAGAATTTAGAACAATGGGTTCACCACTGGCAACCTCTACTGTCAAAGGTTTACCTAGTTTCGTTCTAGACACGCGAAGCATTGTCTCAAAAGACAATGACACAAAGCTCTTGTCGGCACCTGAATCAAAAAGAACAGATGCTGGCTGATTATTAATAAAGAACGTACCGTTCACCACCTCGTTGTCTGCTTGTGCTTCTTGTGCATTCATGTTGAAGACTCGACCTCGAGCCTGAGCCTGATTTTGGTTTGCATTCTGGTTCTGGTTGGCTAGCCTTGGACACCGATTTCTGTAGTGGGTCAGATCCCCACAGTTATAACAAGCACCTGGTGGGTAGTTTGGTCGTGCAACCTGACCCTGTTGTTGAGCAACTTGTTGAGCAGGGTTCTGAACTGTGCGATTCTGAGCAAACCGACAAACATCGGCAAGATGACCCGACTTCCCACAGTTAGTACAGAAACGGCACTGATATTGCGGCTGATGGTGACTGTTGCATTGATTGCACAAAGGTGCACTTCCTGAATAGGGCTTCTTTGCCGGAGGCTGGTTGGGAGCTGCCTGGTTAGCTTGGGCAGTGACAGCATAGTTTTGGGAAGCCTTACGCTTCCTTGAACCCCTTGAGGAACCAGAATCCTTTCCCTTCTTATTTTGACCTTTCTTGCTATCTTCCTTGTCAGCCGACTGTTTCTTGCCCTTGTCGCCCTTCCTGTGTAGCTTATTCTTCTGAATCTGCGACTCAGTCAGTGTCACTGATAACTCGATTGCCTGACGGAGTGTGGTAGGGTTGCTACCAGTGAGGATGTCTTGTACTGAGTCAGGTAGGCCGTCGATATACCTTTCGATGGCCTTATCGAGTGGGGTAACCATAGTTGGGCAAAGCAGACTCAACTCCTCAAACCTATCAGTATAAGCCCTGTGCTTGCCACTCTCTTGCCTCAAAACATCAAATTCTTTCTCCAACGCTCGTTGTTCATGACGAGGACAAAACTCCCTCATCATAAGAGCTCTCAGTTCAGCCCATGTCTGAGCTAGAGCAACTTCTGCACCTTGATCTCTCATAACCCCATTCCACCATGTAAGAGCCCTCTTCTGAAACACGCTTGAAGAAAACTCGACCTTGCGATTATCCGGACACTGCACGTGGCGAAAAGTGTTCTCGATGCTCTCGAACCACTGAAGAAGCCCAGTTGCTCCCTCAGAACCACTAAACTTGAGTGGCTTAGCCGAGTTAAAATCCTTGTATTTGCATGTACCATTGTTGTTGTTGTTGGCCTGGTTCCATTGAGCAAAGAGATTTGGGAATTGAGCAGCCATCTGCTGCGCAATAATTTCTGCCAGCTCGGCAGTAGCTATCTGGTTGTCGCGTCGAGGAGGCATTCTAGAAGAGAAAAACATGAAATGAAACGAGTGAGATGATTGGATGAAGAGAATGAGATGAAGCAAAATCAACAAAAGCAAAGATGGCGGTTATGCATCGCAAAGCAAACAAGCGACATGAAATGTCTAGTCAAAGTAAATGGGTCAGAATTAGTGTATCGCGAAGACATGCTCGCCTATAAGTGAACACTCACCCCAAGAGTTCCCAGGTAAGAGTGACTGGTCCGATTATGTGGATTTTTACGAACACTCTAGCCTTAGACAGAAAACCCAGGGTACAGGCATTCACTCTTCCAGTTCGCACGTGTTCACACTATTAACCTAAAAATTTGACGGGATTTTTGAAATCCAAAGAGGTTCAAAACCTAGTAATCAATCATCCTAGAACAGATGATTAATTTTCAAAGCGGATTCGGAACCGAAGTTCCCGTTGTGGTTATCACCTAAGTATAGGTGATGTGCATGTTTTAAACTCTAAACACAAGATAACTTGTGTTAGGGTCCTAGAAGTTATAGTCTAGGTCAAAGCATTACTAATAACCTAATTCCCTATAACCAATGGCTCTGATACCAACTCTTCTGTCACACCCCGGCCGCGTGTAACATGCAACCGCGGCGGAAACGCCGGGGAGTGTTGTGGACAGAATTAATTGTTATACAACCATGGAAATTAAAGTTACATCTTATTTATTAAACAAGGGTAGTACATTGTCTTAAACAGGAAAACAAAGAGTTTATAACATAGTTAACTAAGTCTATCTTCAGTTTTAGTCTCTAAGGCACAGGTCCGCCCTAGTATCGTGATCAACATCCTATGGAACAGCTCCTGAAAACACATGTGAAAGTAGGTACGTCAGCATAAAAATGCCTGTGAGATACATAGGTTTTGTGAAAATGGGATTCATGACTTGAGTTTAAAGAATGTTTATTAACAGTCAGTCATGAACCTTGTAATTTGTCTTGCTTTGTAAACCATTTGAAAAACGATAACATCAGATAATATGTATAGATAAGTGCCAGGTTAAACGAGTAACCAAGTAAAATGAGTTGAATATAATAAGTTGTTTTGTAAGACAATGTTTTATGAAAAGTGTGTTATTTGTATAAAATGTTATATGTCTGAACTGAAATGATTTAGATAACGCTAAGATATGTAATATTATACAAACATTTATATATAGGAAGTACCAGCGGCGTATCCACCATGTTGCATCATATTACATACTCCTCGTTACTCAAACCATTTACCCAAACCAATCCACCATGTAAATTTTTCATGTATAAACCAAATGTCAAGTGTTATTGTGTAAACCATGTCAAATGTTTATGTTCAATGTAAAACACCAAATGTGTATGTCAATGTCAACGTGTTTATGTGCAATGTAAATCATGTAATGTGCATCCCAGATGTATCATGTATGGTAAGCGAAATGTATCAACTTAAACCATATGTAAAATGCACAAAACAAGTCGTTGAAGTAAAACGTGGTTTAAATCAACGTTATGTTCTATGGAAAAATGCATGCTTTATTGATACTAACATTTATGCGGTATTGTAAACTATGCATACATCCAAGCCTTGAGACTGCGGCGATAAACCCTTAAACAAATTAAAGGTTCATCTAAGTTATGTATATCGAATTCGGTCACTCCTTCCAGTCCTATCAAACCCAGGACTTCAGGAATGGGAGTTGTCAATTCCTATGGTACCACTACCTACTAACGAACGACGTAGCTAATGTTAATGAATGTATTGTCCCATGTTAAACAAACCAAATGTCATAACAAAATGAAGGCATGTGATGTAAACAATTGTACTAAGTATGCTAAGTAAACATACGAAGCAGAAATGTTTATGTAAATCAATGTGCCCATATGCTGAGTAAACATATGCAGCAGAAATGTTCATGTAATTCAATGTGTCCATATGCTGAGTAAACATATGCAACAGAAATGTTCATGTAAATCAATGTGTCCATATGCTGAGTAAACATATGCAACAGAAATGTTCATGTAAATCAATGTGTCCATATGCTGAGTAAACATATGCAACAGAAATGTAATGTAAATCAATGTACTAAGTACGCACACAATGGGCATACATAGCATAAAATGTAATGAAATCATGTACTATAATGTACTAATGAGCATAGAGATATACGATGTGAAAACATGAAAAGCATGAAAGTAACAGATAGGCACATGTATTTCACCCCAAAACAGTTTGGAAAACAGTAAAAGAGGGGTTCTATGTACTCACCTGAGATTGCTTTGTAGTTCTTGTATAATAACCAAATAATGCTAGAGATCACGGGATATCAAACGGCACCTAATAGGTAGCTATGTCAATATACCGGACCAAATCGGAAGGATCGGATAGTATGCGGGTTCGTAAACCAAACGAGTATGGGGACTCGTGTAATATGGTTTAACAAAGCCTACATACTAAAATGAAACTTAACCTAGGTGCTTGCGACCCATCACGACCCGCTTAGGTAGCTTATGCTACCTTACGCGTCGTTCGCGTAGAACGCGTCTGGAACGCCTAACATCGTGACCACAAGGTATAACCTCGGAAGGTTATAGCTATGGTCACCTAATGTGTTTGGTCGGATCCTAATGATCGACCAAATGGGTCGGGTTCGAAAGTATAAGCAATGGTTTAGATCGCTTACCTTACGACCCTATATAAGCACTAAACTAAAAGTGACGAGCTAAGCATGTTAGAGCATGCTTAACTAAGTTTGAAAACAGGTTTGACATCAAAACAAACGGCTTTGATGCCCATGAGTAGTTTGGTTACAAAATATGCAAGAATGCACATTTTGGCCGAAACTACGACTCGTTACTGAGCCTAGATAACGTGGTGATCAGTAGGTATAGTCACTACGGACTATAATCATGGTGATCACGCTCACGTTATGAAGTTCCATGAACTTCGCATCGACCATAAGCTGGTCAATGCAGAAAGTCAACAAAACGTTGACTTTCGGACTCGAAAAGCGAATAAAAGAACGAAAGAATACTTACGGAGGGTCCCCGAATGCTAATCTAGACCAAAATGGCTCAGGTATGAAACAATGGTTCCAACTTAGAGGCTTAAGATCAGATTGTGTGGATTTTGAGCAAAATGGAGGGGGGGTATTTATAGGAAAAGTGGAACCGTTAGGATCGTTTTATCGAATATCGTGCCACGATCTTGTGTGTACATGTGTTACAATGTTAGATTCACTGAATATGGCCCTTGGCCTTTGATTGGGTGAAAAGGTAATTGGACCTTTCGCCATTTGAAGAGCCAATCAGCATTAAATGTGGGTTCTGCTGTACTGGGGACTCCTTACGGACCGTATGGACTTTGGCTTACGTCCGTAAGCCCCTAGTTTGGCAGATTTACAATTTTGGTCCCTGCAGCACCAAAACTTGGTATTTAATGCGTTTTTGGCACGTTTAAGCCCCGTTAACCCCATTTCAAAGCTCTAAAATGAAGTTAAAGTATAGGGAACTTAAAATGTGCTCAAAAATATGTCGGATGTCGGTTCGTTTGGCCGTACGGTCGCGATGTTCGGTTAATTACGACGGAATGCGCATAAGCGCGAAAGACGATCCAAATTGCGCGACGAACGGATTTTTCTCATGCCATACACTAAGGCATAATATAAGGATGCTTACATAAATTTTTGGATGTCCGGATGTATTCAGAACGTAAGTTATGCGCGAAAGTGCAAACTTGTGCACTTTTTGACACTTTTAGCCCCTGAATGATCCAAAAGTTTGTTTTAGCATACCAAACCCCTCAAAGCCTATTTCTAAGCTATGTAAAGGATATTTATGGTATGTTTAACTTATGGACATGTTCCGGAATGTTCATTACAGTTTAAATTGGCATACTTACGCAGTTTGTCAAGTTTAGTCCCTGTAAGCGAATTAACTTGTTTTTGCTATACCAAAGCCTTCAAAACTTATTTCTAAGTTATGTAAAGGTTATTTAAGGTATGTTGAGTATATGTTGATGTTCCGGAGTATTTGTTGCGTTAAACTGGGTACGTTTAAGCACCAGTTAGCGTATAATCCTCCAGAAAACGATGTAGAGTTTGAAATTAAACAAAAGTCAAAATACGAAAAGTGTAAAACACAACCAAACAAACATTGGGATCAAACAACATTGTTTTATTGATAATTGAACTGTTCACAATGATTACAGGCACAAATGTTACATCTAAATCACTTTCTGGAAGGTTATACGCGCACTGATGCGTAAATATAACCAGTTTAATGCAACAAACACTCCGGAATAGTGACATAGGCTTAACATACCTTAAATAACCTTTACACAACTTAGAAATAAGTTTCGGAGGGTTTGGTGTGACGAAATCAAATTTATTAGCTTACAGGGACTAAATTCGACAAACTGCGAAAGTATGCCGATTTGTACTGTAACGAACATTGGGGAACTTGATAATAAGTTAAATATGCCCTAAATATCCTTTACAAAGCTTAGAAATAGGCTTTGAGGTGTTTGGTACGCAAAAATAAACCTTTGGTCATTCAGGGACTAAAAGCGTCAAAAAGTGCATAAGTTTGCATTTTCTCGCATATCTTACGTTCTGAATACATCCGGACATACAAAATTTATGTAATCATTAAAATATTTTATTTTAGTGATTGGCATGATAAAATTTCATTCGTCGCTTAATTTGGATCGTTTTTGCGTTCGTTACGACTTCCATCGTAATTAACCGAACAACGCAACCGTACGACCAAACGAGCCGACATCCGAGATATGTTTGATCACATTTTAAGTTCCCTATACTTTAACTTCATTTTAGAGCATTGAAATGGGGTTAACGGGGCTTAAACGTGTCAAAAATGTATCGAAAACCAAGTTTGGGGCTTCAGGGGCTAAATCTGTCATTTTTGAAAGTTGCTGGTCCGCAGGTCCCTTACAGTCCGTATAGACCTTTTCTTACGGTCTGTATGCTATGCCCAGCACATCAGAATTGCAGAAACATTGAATCTGGCCTTTCCTACCTATTCCCATGGTTTTCTTTGCTTGTTTTCTATCTTGTGGGCTGGTTTTGGGGTTCCCATGGTTTCTCAAATCAGTAGGTGCAAATGTAGGGCCATGATCGAAGCTCGGGAATCGAGAAATGATCTTAACGGTTCTAGGAAAACTATAAATACCCACCCCCCTTTCATTCTAAACCCACAATTTGATCTGATTCATGCTCTCTAAGTGGAAGTATATGCTTCCTACCTAAGAGTGAATCGGATCAAATCTTGTGGGGACCTTCTGTAAGTATTCTTTCGTGCTTTTCCTTCGCTTTAGCGTTAAAGTCAAACTTTGTTTGACTTTCTGCATTGACCAGTTTATGGTCAACGCGAAGTTCGTTTGAACTTCATAACGTGAGCGTAATCACGATGGTTATAGTCCCTAGTGACTATACCTTCTGATTACCACATTATCTAGGCTTAGTGACGAGCCGTAGTTTCGGCCAAAATGCGTATTCTTGCGTATTTTGTAACCAAACTACTTTTGGGTATCAAGACCCTTTGTCTTGATACCAAACCCGTTTTCAAACTTCGTTAAACATGTTTTAACATGTTTAACTCGTCACTTTTAGATTTAGTGCTTATATAGGGTCGTAAGGTAAGCGATCTAAACAATCGTTTATACTTTCGAACCTGACCCGTTTGGTCGATCATTAGGATCCGACCAAACACATTAGGTGACCATAGTTATATAGGGGATAACCTTCCGAGGTTATACCTTATGGTCACGTCGTTTAAGTAGTTGTATGATAGGTAGTTTATATGCCTTAGGTAAATTACCAACATACCCTTTTTACGCATAAATTCATTTTAAGCATATGTAACCTAAATTTTGACATCTAAACTGATTAGGCAACTATGTTAGACATATTAAGGCATATTCTACTTGTCATAGGACTAGTTAGGCGGTTTGAACGCGTTTTACGCGAACGACGCGTTAAAGTAGCATAAGCTACCTAAACGGGTCGTAATGGGTCGTAAGCACTTAGGTTAGGTTTCATTTTAGTATGTAGGCTTTGTTAAACCAAATCATATGAGTTCCAATTCTCATTTGGTTTACGAAACCTCATACTACCCGATCTCCCGATTTAGGTCCGGTTATTTATATAGTTATCTATATAGGGTGCTGTTTGATTCCGTGATCCCTCTAGCTTTGCTTGGTTGTTGTTCAAGACTTCTAAGCACCCTCAAGTGAGTACATAGACCCGTCTTTTACTATTTTTCAAACATTTTGGGGTGAAACACATGTGCCTACTTGTTACTTTCGTGCTTTCCATGTTTTCACATCATATGCTTGCTATGTTCTTTAGTACACTTATAGTACATGATTTCATTACATTGTTTTGCTATGTATGTAACTTAGCATGCTAGCACCTTGATTCCATTACATTGTTTTGCTACATATGTTTACTTGGCATATTAGCACATTGTTTTACACTACATTTTCTGCTATGTATGTAGACTGAGCATGCTAGCACATTGACTTACATGACTTTTCTGCTTCGTATGTTCACTTAGCATACTTAGTACATTGTTTTCATATAACATGTTTACATTTGGTATAACATTGGTTTGCACAAATGGGACTTATATACATTCATTAACATTAGCTACGACGCTCGGTAGTAAGTAATGGTACCATAGGACTTGACAAATCCCGTTCCTGACATCCTAGATTTGTTTGGGTGAAAGGAATGACTGAATCCGAAAACATTTCTTTTGATAACCTTGACTTAGGGTTATCCATCTGTCTCAAGGCTTGAATGTATGCGTTTAACTTACCATATAAATGTTTGTATCAGTAAAACATGCATTTACTTTGCAAAACACAACTTTTTGATATATTCAAAATACTTTGTTTTGTACATTTTTACTTTTGGTTTAGGTAATCATATATTACTTACCATACATAACATTTGTCACATACTACTTGATTACATTTGACTTTTGACATATGACATTGGGTTATACAAGAACATTTGACATTCGGTTTAAACATGAACATTTTACATTGGTGGTTTGTTTGGGTAAGTGATTTAAGTAACGAGGCGTGTGTAGTATGATACAAGCATGGTGGATACGCCGCTGGTACTTCCTATATATAAGTGCTCGTATTATATTACATGTCGTAGCGTTATTTAATTCATTCAATTTGGACTTATACATTTTACACAAATAACATATTTTTCACAAGACATTGTTTTTACAAAACAGTTTGTTTTATACAAACTCATTTTACTTGGTTATTCATTTAACCTTACACTATTCTTTTAAATATACATATCTATCATCACTTTTCAAATGATTTATAAAACAAAACATTTTACAAGGATCATGACTGACTTTTTGTTAAACAACTTTTTTCTAAACTTATAAGTCATGAATCCTAAATCAATAAAACCAATGTACTCGCTGGCATTTTTATGCTGACGTGCCTATTTTCACATGTGTTTTAGGAGATGATGCATAGGATTGATCAAGATACACATAGGCGGACTTGGGCCTTAGTGACAATAAAAGTTGCAAGACTAGTTAATTATGTTATACTTCTTTGTTTGTTTAGACATTGTAACTCAGTTGATCAATAAAACAACATTTCAAATTTCCATGTTGTCACACCCCCATAATCCACACGCGGAGTACCACCGCATGGAGGCGTGACATGATCAGGATCAAGCCACCAATCATATTGAACAATGTAAATAATAAATATAATTCAACCAACCAATATGAAAGGTGTTCAAAACATAAGTATAGTTTCAATGTTAAGCGGAAGCATAAAGTAAATCCAACATCAGTAATAAGTTTGGAATGTTATAAATGTTTTAACAAAGCATCCACGATCCTTGTCCACAACGACCGCGCCTCCCAGTGCAAACTCCATTAGTACCTATTGACTTGCAAGGCATGTAACAACGAGTCAACAAACTAGTTGAGCGAGTTCACAGTTGATTGTTTAGTTATAGTATTCATTTCGTAAACCGTTTGTTTGTTTAGTAAACCATGTATCGTATATACTTGTATCGCGGCCCTCCAGGCATGTTTGCGAAGATTAGTGGGAGTTTCCCATGTATTCTAGACTAGTTATATTTGTACCGCGGCCCTCCAGGCATGTGTGCGAAGATTAGTATTTGTATCGCGGCCATTCCAGGCATGTGTGCGAAGAATAGCATTTGTATCGTGGCCATTCCAGGCATGTGTGCGAAGAGTAGTGGGGGCTTCCCATGTATTACTAGTCTAGCGGTATCTATAAGTGACCTTCCTCTAACGAGGTCAGTGGCACGTAATTCCAGTAACAATGTAAGTACAAGTAATTATTCAATCCCATTCCCAACCCTGGGAATCCCATGCCTTGGTAAATTAGTGAACTCACCTTGGTTTGCTCGGTATGCGAAAGTATGTGCTCACAAACAATCAGTCAAGTCCTAATGTACGCACGTATACATAATCAGTTTATATTCACAAAGTCCACTTATGCATATACAACCACAGTGGTATTAAATCAGCAATCACGAATGACACAAGGCACGTAATCAAGCTCATACAAGTCATACTCATCATTTAACAGCAGTTAATTAATCCAGTTAGCACTTAACAGATTCAAACTATGTTACTGTGCAGATTACCCATTCGGCGAAACACCCTTGTTTCGCCATGAGCCCCCATTCGACGAAACACTTCTGTTTCGTCACATCTGTTTCATCGTAAATGGTCTCGGCGAAACACACTTGTTTCGCCATGCCTGTTTCGTCGCCAAGTGTTTCGTCAAAATGCCAGTTACGTCACATAACAGTTACGAACAGAAAACCCTAATTGCCGTCATACAGAATCATACAGTCATTCAGCAAATCATCAATCTCATGGATTACAGTAATCATACAGAAATCATACGGTGTTCATCAAATCGGTAAACATAGTTCCAATACTTAACATCCGATTGACAAGAACATCAAGCCCATTCACATACAATCACGGTATCAGATTCAACAATATTAGTAAATCTATTTCATCGATCAACATCCTATTCGGTTTGACAACAACAAGCATCCTGATTAAACATTAATCAAACCGTCAAGATCACAAACATCCATCATTAAGCATCATTAACAAACCCTATTCTATACCAACCGGTTAACAAGCAATCATACTAGTCATGCATTCACAGATCATCATGATATTTATCAACAGTTCATAAACCAATAAGCACTAGCAATGACTAACCGGAACACTAAGCGAATAATACGAACGAAGTGGGTAAACTCTCGGATGATGAGGGGCTGACGTCGATGTACAGGAGAGCTCTATGGTTTCAACTTTTGCCAAAAGTGTTACGAATGGAACAGAATGCCTGATAAATATCGTGTAACGAACTGGGCCCTTAATGGGCTTCGGCGAAACGGTTGGGCCGGCAAAACATCCTGTTTCGTCGAGCTAGGGATGGAGAAACAAATCCTGTTTCGTCGTGATGATTTATGGCGAAACACACTTGTTTCGTCGGGTTGGTTCGGGGTGTAACAGTTTAATGTTTTTAACTTTTGAACAGATTACATGTTAAGTCACCAAGCATATAAATGTAACAATCACATAGCGTCACAACATATAACAAACGTGTACGACTACAAAGCAACAAGTCGTATAAACAAACAGCTTAACAATTAACATGCAATAAATGCGAATAAGGAAATCTTGGAAACTCGAGCTGTCACATTATCCCCAACTTGAAAGAAATTTCGTCCTGAAATTTAACATGCGGTTACTGAGGAAGCTAGTTAAGTTGTATCGTTTACTGGTTTTCCTGGGGTGTCACATCATCCCCCCGTTGATTTGGAATTTCGTCCCGAAATTCGGTAGTAGCTTCAGCCTCAGTAGTAGTTGCATTGTTCTGGAATAACTGGGGATATTTGAGTTCCATTTGGTCTTCTCGTTCCCAGGTATACTCTGGGCCACGACAGGAGTTCCATCGAACTCGAACAAGAGGTATTCTGGTGTGCTTGAAGACCTTAACATCCCGGTCCGTGATTTCAACAGGTTCCTCGACGAAATGTAACTGTTCGTCGATAGTGAGCTCCTTCAAAGGAACTATGAGGGTCTCATCTGACAGACACTTCTTCAGATTTAACACGTGGAAAACGTTGTGAACTGCACCGAGTTCTGCTGGTAGGTTCAATTTGTAGGCCACTTTGCCTATTCTTTCTATGATTTCGAACGGTCCGACATACCGCGGATTGAGCTTACCTCGTTTGCCAAAACGAACTACACCCTTCCAGGGCGAGACTTTGAGTAACACTCGATCCCCAACCTGGAACTCGAGTGGTTTCATGCGCTTATCAGCGTAGCTTTTCTGACGGTCACAAGCTGCCGCCATTCGTTGTCGTATCTGTGCAATTCTTTCCGTTGCGTCTACCACAAGTTCTGGACCAGTAATCTGACAATCACCCACCTCTGCCCAACAAAGAGGTGATCGGCATTTACGCCCGTACAATGCCTCAAATGGAGCGGCTTGAATGCTGGTGTGGTAGCTGTTATTATATGAAAATTCCACCAAAGGGAGATGTTTTTCCCAGCTGTTGCCGAAATCGATGACACATGCCCGAAGCATGTCTTCTAAAGTTTGAATAGTGCGCTCAGACTGCCCATCTGTCTGAGGGTGATAAGCTGTGCTCATGTCTAATCGTGAGCCAAAAGATTTGTGCATTGCTTGCCACAGTTTTGAAGTGAATCGTGCATCACGATCGGAAATAATGGAGGTTGGCACTCCGTGCCTCGAAACAACTTCTTTCAAGTAAATGTCTGCTAAAGTAGAGAACTTGTCTGTTTCTTTGATAGCCAAGAAGTGTGCAGACTTTGTGAGTCGATCCACGATCACCCAAATAGTATCGTTTCTACGCTGGGATCTAGGCAGGCCAGTAACAAAATCCATGGAAATTTCTTCCCATTTCCATTGTGGTATCCTTGGTTGCTGAAGTAGGCTCGATGGTTTCTGATATTCCGTCTTGACCCTCGCACAAGTCAAACACTTGCCGACGTAAGTCGCTATGTGTGCCTTCATGCTAGGCCACCAATCCGTAGTTCTGAGATCGTGGTACTTCTTATCTGAACCAGGATGTACTGAGTAGCGAGACTTATGTGTTTCATCCATTACCAGCTCGCGTAAGTTTCCATAATGTGGGACCCAAATGCGTCCTATTGCGTAGTAAGCGCCGTATTCCTTTTGTTCTAACCATTGCCGTGAACCACGTAAAGCTTCAGCCCTGACGTTTTCTGGTTTCAATGCCTCTACCTGAGCATCTCGTATCTGTGCAGGAAGACTAGACTGAATAGTAAGTTGTAGTGCTCGTACGCGTCTAGGCGTAGTGTCGTTTCGACTTAGGGCATCGGCCACAACATTGGCTTTGCATGGATGGTACTTGATGGCGCATTCGTAATCATTCAGTAGTTCAACCCATCGTCGTTGACGCATGTTCAATTCCTTCTGCTTGAAGATATGCTCGAGACTCCTGTGATCGGTGTAGATGGTGCACTTGGTACCGTACAGGTAATGTCGCCATATCTTAAGCGCGAAAACAACAGCTCCCAGCTCTAAGTCGTGTGTAGTATAATTCCGTTCGTGGATCTTAAGTTGGCGTGAAGCGTAAGCAATGACCTTATCCCGTTGCATCAATACGCAACCAAGACCCTGAACTGACGCGTCGCAGTAGACCACAAAATCGTCTGGCAATGAAAGAATAGGTGCGTTGCAGAGTCTATCCTTTAAGTGCTGAAAAGCTGTTTCCTGTGTATTACCCCAACGATAAGTAACACCTTTCTGTGTCAGTAGCGTAAGCGGCTGTGCAATCTTTGAGAAATCTTTGATAAACCGTCTGTAATAACCTGCCAAACCCAAGAATTGGCGAATTTCTGTTGGAGTACGTGGTGCAGGCCAGTTCCTGATCGAATCTACCTTGGATGGATCAACATGAATCCCATCCCTGTTTACCACGTGGCCTAGAAAGTGGACTTCACGAAGCCAGTCGCATTTCGAAAACTTGGCGTACAACTGTTCTGTTCGAAGGAGCTTCAAAATAAGTCGTAAATGTTGTTCGTGTTCCTCCTGAATCTTTGAGTAGATCAGAATGTCGTCGATGAAAACAATCACAAATTTGTCCAAGTAAGGTTTGCACACCCTGTTCATAAGATCCATAAAGACCGCAGGCGCGTTTGTTAACCCGAATGGCATGACTAGAAACTCGTAATGGCCGTAGCGAGTTCTGAAGGCGGTTTTGGAGACGTCCTCATCCCGGACTCTCAGTTGATGGTAGGCTGACCTCAGGTCAATCTTTGAGTAATAGCTCGACCCTTGCAATTGGTCGAACAGGTCGTCAATGCGTGGAAGAGGATAACGATTCTTCACGGTCACCTTGTTGAGTTCACGATAGTCAATGCACATCCTGAAGGTACCGTCTTTCTTTTTCACAAATAGTACTGTAGCTCCCCAAGGCGAAGAGCTAGGACGAATAAAGCCCTTATCCAAGAGCTCTTGTAGTTGTTTGGACAGTTCTTCTAATTCTGATGGAGCTAAGCGATACGGTGCACAAGCTATTGGTGCTGCTCCTGGAGCTAGCTCGATCTGGAATTCGACCTGGCGATGAGGCGGTAGCCCAGGTAAATCCTCTGGAAACACTTGAGGAAAATCGCGTACAACTTGGATATCCTCTAATCTCTTCTCTTTCGTTGATGCATCAGTAACCAGTGCCAAAATGGCAGTGTGGCCCTTTCATAAACACTTTTGGGCCTTCAGGAAGGAGATTATGCCAACCAAGGCACCACTCTTGTCGCCTTGAACTTCGAGAGGTTCTTTACCAGAACGGGGAATACGAACAATCTTCTCCTTGCATAAGATCTCTGCTTGATGTTAAGATAACCAATCCATGCCAATGACGATGTCAAAACTACCCAGAGCTATGGGAATGAGATCGATAGGGAAAGTCTGACCAGCGAGGATAAGAGTACAACCCTGAACTATGTGTGTGGCCTCTAGACTTTTACCGTTAGCTAATTCTACGACATGTTTAGTGTTCAAAAAGGTTGGGGCGCGTTTAAGCATTCGACTAACTTTCAGAGACATATAACTGGTGTCCGCACCCGAATCAAATAGTACAGTAACATAAAAGTCCTCGAGAAGAAACTTACCCATTACCACGTTAGGATAATTCCTTGCATCACCCTGACCCAGCACAAATGCACGACCCCTAGCGCCGTTGTTATCATTGTTTCCCCCGTTTTTGTTCCCATTGCCCTGATTATTGTTGTTGTTGTTCTAGTTCTGGTTTAATTGGGGGGCAGTCTCTCTTGAAGTGGCCTTCAGCACCACATTGATAGCATCCCCTGTTGCCTCGCTGCTGTTGCTGCTGCTGGTTTCGTGGAGCATGTGGTTGTTGTTGTTGATTCTGATTCGCAGGTCGTGAGCTCCTGCAATCTTTAGCCTCATGACCCATCTTGAGGCACCGCTGACAACGTCCCTTGTTGCACTGGCCATTGTGGTGCTTGTTGCAAGTATTGCACTTTGGGAGGTTTCCTCGATATCTACCCTATCTCTGACTGCTAGAAAATTGCTGACCAGGGCTCTGATAATTATCAGTCTTTCGCTGCTGTACCTGAGACTGAGCTGTAGCTGAACCCTTGTTGGAATCTCCATCCCATTTCCCCTTGTTGTCACTGGGAGTAGCGGAAATAGTAGTGGTGGTAGTAGTAGCACTGATACGTTTAGGCAGCCTGTTCTCTTCCACTGCCTGATCTGTGAGGCGATGAGCAAGACGTGTAATATCCTGGATATTATCAAGGTTGGCCGATGTCACACGACTTTGAATTTCCGGTGCTAGCCCTTTGAGATACAACTCGATACGCTTGATGGGAGGGTCCACCATAGTTGGACACAAGATGGCCAGCTCGTTTGACCTTTTTGTATAAGCCTCAATCTCTGACCCCGTCATTTTCAGTTGGAAGAACTCCACTTCTAACTTGTGGATGTCGTCTCGTGTGCAGTATTCTCGCTTGATTAGTTCCTTGAAGTCATTCCAAGGGGTGGCGTTAGCAGCTGCCAACCCTAACATCTGAACTTGCGCATTCCACCAAGTCAGCGCAATGCCTTCTAGAGTACCAGTGGCGTACTTCACCCTGCGAGCCCCAGGGCATTCACACATCTCAAATACGAACTCGAAATTTTCAAACCAATGGAGAAGTCCAACTGCTCCTTCGGTGCCAGTGAATGTGCTAGGACGACAGTCCATGAAATTCTTGAAAGTGCAAACAGGTTGCTGAGCGGGTTGACCTGTTGTGTATAAGAACAGGACAAGGTTAAGAACAAGAGTTGGTTTAGGAGTGTAGGATCTAGAGATCCTAGAGTGGGTTGTGACTGCAGGGTATACCTCCTGCTTGTGCGGCTGCAAGTGCCGCAGCAACTTGTTCGTTAATGAGAGCCGTCAACTGGGCTTGAGTCATGTTAATGCGTCCAGCCATGATCTTCATAGCAAAGGTAACATAAGTGAGAGAGGTTCACGAAAAATGCGATGACAGAAGAGAGTAAGCACACAAGTGTTCTCAGGCAATAAGTGTTATGTTTATCTAAGCATACCATGAGCAAAGTTCTATGTAATCTAGCAAGTAGGCAATATAAACATGAATAGTAGTACCTAGTGTGTTGAGTCTTGCACGTGGAGCGAAGCGTCGTTGTGGATCGTTAAGCACTGTACAGGTTATAGTCTGGTTTTAAAACGTTTTCCCTTATTAAAACCAAGTTCACTATAACCAATGGCTCTGATACCAATCTGTCACACCCCCAGAATCCACACGCGGAGTACCACTGCATGGAGGCGTGACATGACCAGGATCTAGCCACCAATCATATTGAACAATGTAAATAATAAATATAATTCAACCAACCAATATGAAAGGTATTCAAAACATAAGTATAGTTTCAATGTTAAGCGAAAGCATAAAGTAAAACCCAACATCAGTAATAAGTTTGGAATGTTATAAATGTTTTAACAAAGCATCCACGATCCTTGTCCACAACGACCGTGCCTCCCAGTGCAAGCTCCATTAGTACCTATTGACCTGCAAGGAATGTAACAATGAGTCAACAAACTAGTTGAGCGAGTTCACAGTTGATTGTTTAGTTATAGTATTCATTTCGTAAACCGTTTGTTTGTTTAGTAAACCATGTATCGTATATACTTGTATCGCGGCCCTCCAGGCATGTTTGCGAAGATTAGTGGGAGTTTCCCATGTATTCTAGACTAGTTATATTTGTATCGCGGCCCTCCAGGCATGTGTGCGAAGATTAGTATTTGTATCGCGGCCATTCCAAGCATGTGTGCGAAGATTAGTATTTGTATCGCGGCCATTCCAGGCATGTGTGCGAAGAGTAGTGGGGGCTTCCCGTGTATTACTAGTCTAGCGGTATCTATAAGTGACCTTCCTCTAACGAGGTCAGTGGCACGTAATTCCAGTAACAATGTAAGTACAAGTAATTATTCAATCCCATTCCCAACCCCGGGAATCCCATGCCTTGGTAAGAGTGTGAACTCACCTTGGTTTGCTCGGTATGCTAAAGTATGTGCTCACAAATAATCAGTCAAGTCCTAATGTACGCACGTATACATAATCAGTTTATATTCACAAAGTCCACTTATGCATATAAAACCACAGTGTGTAGGAAAAAGAGATCTTCAAAAGAGGAATGGAAGCTTCAAAAATAAGGAATGCTGCTGATGATGTGTGCCGTAGATCTTCAAAGAGAAAGGAATAGAATGTTCTTGGGTTTCCAAAAAAGTGGAATGTTTGTGAAAAGAAGGGAATATATGTTGCCGTCAAATGATTGTAAAATCAGTGCTAGGGTTTTGGCATCTGAGGTTATAAATACCCAAGGGACTAGCCACACACACACATGTGCGCTCAGGTGTGTGGCCACTAATGGGCTTGGGTATGGGCTGGGCACTAAAGGTAATTAAAGGTCTGTGGCCAGGTGAGGGTGTGCGGTGGACACTACCACTTGCACATTCATATGTTTATATACACAAATCATATATATACAAACACTTTCACAAATATACTAACAGTGTCATAACATACACACATACCACTTTAATAAAATCAATCGCTATTATTAATTTTTCATAAATACAACATGAGGTGGAACGTGAAGGGGAAAACCCAAATTGTCACGTTATCCCCAAGTTGAAGGAAACTTCATCTTGAAATTTAGCGCGCAACCACTAAATAGGTTAGTGTAGTTATGCGTTTTCGCGGGGTGTCACATCATCCCCTGTTGGATTGGAATTTCGTCCCGAAATTCGGCAGTAGCTTGAGTGCTGGATGTCTTACTCTTAAATAACCGGGGATACTTGCGCATCATTTGGTCTTCTCATTCCCAAGTGAACTCTAGGCCCCGCCGTGAGTTCCAACGGACTCAAACTATGGGTATTCTGCTATGCTTGAGGGTTTTCATTTCTCGATCCATGATCTCAACCGGTTCTTCAATGAAACGAAGCTGATCATCAATTGTGTGTTCCTTAAAAGGAACAATGAGAGTTTCATCAGATAAGCACTTCTTCAGAATCGACACGTGGAAAACGTTGTGTACCGCATTGAGCTCTTCAGGAAAATTCAGTCTATAAGCTCTCACACCCCCAAAAACGTCGTAGCGGAAATATAAAACGTAGGTGACGGAAGTTGGTGCCCATAAATATCTTGCTGAACGATGCATTGTTAATGTTGGACATTCAACTTAATTAAAACATATTTTTAAAACATAAAGTTTAGAAAACACCCCACAACCATAACATAGTTAAGTTGTATTGATCCTTATGGATCTTATTACATAGGTCCCAAAGTTTTAAAAGTTGTCCAAATCATTATTAAACAAAACATGCATCAACTGTGACAACCCTCACAACTACAGGTATCCGTACAATTAATTAATAATTAATTTGTGCTTAATGATTGTGCTTGATTTCAACTGACAATTTAAACTGCTTTTTTATTTATGTATCATACATACACATGCATCACGTTTCATACTCTCATTTCATTTATTTCACACAAACTCTGGTGACAAACTTGATGCACAAAGCACAGTTAGCACACTGAGCGGATAACCCAGAAAACATGCTGACAATGCCAACACCTAGACAGACAATGTTTTTAAGGCCAGTATGAGCCAGAGACAGGGTACTACACTAGTATGGAGTGTAGGGAAGTGAGGACCATAAAAGTGTGTCACTAGGTGATAGTTATAGTGCCGGGAAGTGCCTAAAACACACTCTAAATGCAGAATTCTGCACTTAATAACAAAATTCAGCATTTAATTATGCTAGTAATGTGCAAAAACTTGACAAAATGGTCCTATATACTTTCCAAAGTGTTGGGAATTAAAAGTGTCACTAAAAGTATTATAAAAGACACCTTACGGACTAATTAAGCACTTTAACGGAACGACACCCAACCAAACAACCGGACATTAGCCGGAACACAAAAATATTGTGAAACACATTGTTTTTATTTTTCTAAGCTAGTTATGGTACCCGAACACCCTAACACACCATATTATGACATAACATCTAAATACTTAACTAAATCACTCACTTTACCATCCTAAACTAACTAACTTAGTTGAAACTCAACCAAGCACACCCCCCCCCTGGGACGGTTACATGGGGTCTCACACCCCATGATTTTCTTGATTATTTTAAGTGATATACCATGTACTTTAGGGGACATTTAGTCTCTTGAATCTTCATCCACTTCATGTTTTTGATGGTTAATAGTTAAAGTATGATGAAATCTCAAGAAACACTAAAGAGCATAAACAAAGTCTTGAACATAAACTAACTTGGTGATAAAGTATTGTTGAAATGATTAAGAAATCATGATATTCATGTGTTGTGATGCTTGTTGGTTATTGTTCACTAATATCGTTGATATAGATCATC